>NC_057390.1:92898231-93226077 GCF_019320065.1 Cervus canadensis | reverse complement strand
AAGGCAGAGGAACCAGAGATCAAATTGCCAACGTCTGCTGGATCATCGAAAAAGCAAGAGAGTTCAGAAAAACATCCATTTCTGCTTTATTGACTATGCCAAAGCCTTCGACTGTGTGGATCACAATAAACTGTGGAAAATTCTGAAAGAGATGGGAATACCAGACCACCTGACCTGCCTCTTGAGAAACCTAAATGCAGGTCAGGAAGCAACAGTTAGAACTGGACATGGAACAACAGCCTGGTTCCAAATAGGAAAAGGAGTATGTCAAGGCTGTATATTGTCACCCTGCTTATTTAACTTATATGCAGAGTACATCATGAGAAACGCTGGTCTGGAAGAAGCACAAGCTGGAATCAAGATTGCTGGGAGAAATATTCAGTAACCTCAGTATATGCAGCATGACACCACCCTTATCTTATGCGCAGAAAGTGAAGAGAACTAAAATGCTCTCTTTGATGAAAGCCTGCAAGAGGGACAGAGTGAAAAAGTGTTGGCTTAAGCCTCAACATTCAGCAAAAACTAAGATCATGCCGCCATCTTAGCTCCATTACCTCATGGCGAAATAGAATGGGGAGACAGCTGGAAACAGCTGTCAGACTTTATTTTTCTGCGGCTCAAAATCACTGCAGATGGGTGTTATTTACCATGCAAATTAAAGCACGCCTTACTCCTGCCGAAGGAAAGTATAATGCACCAACCTAGATAGCATATAAAGCAGAGACATACTTATGCCCCCAACAAAGGTCCGTCTGGCAAGCCTCTCATGGTTTTTCCCAGTGAGTCAATGAGCGATGTTGAGAGTTTGGACTGATGAAGAAAGACTGGAGCCATCAAATAACTGATGCTTTGCAACTGTATGGTGTTGGAGAAGACTTCTTGAGTCAGTCCCTTGCGACTGCCAAGGCAGATCCAACCAGTCATCCTGAAGGAGATCGGTCCTGGGTGTTCATTGGAAGGACTGATGCTGAAGCTGAAACTCCAATACTTTGGCCACCTCATGTGAAGAGTTGACTCATTGGAAAAGACCCTGATGCTGGGAGGGATTAGGGGCAGGAAGAGAAGGGGACGACAGAGGATGAGATTGATCTGGATGGCATCATGAACTTGATGGGCATGAGTTTGAGTAAACTCCGGGATTTTGTGATGGACAGGGAGGCCTGGCGTGCTGCGATTCATGGGGTCTCAAAGAGTTGGACACGACTGAGTGACTAAACTAAGTAACTAACTATAGGCAAGACGAGATATAATAAAATGGAATCTGTGAGACTAAAGCCAAAAGGAAGTTAGCTGCTTTACACAGATTAAAAAGTTTACAATGTCAGTGAAACTCAGTTTTCCTCCTTTGATCTCCCCTGGCTAGAGATTGATATCTCACTGTTTCCTTCGAACTTGGCCAAACTCACATTTTCTTCTCACTTTGAGGATGGAGCAACAGAAGGTGGATACATGATAAGAGGAAGGATACTCATTTGATTCATGTGAGAGAGCGAAGCAGGCCAGAACAGGAGGAGGGAATTTGAGAATGATAATTTTGAGGATGAAGTGTAACTGTTTCTTGGTTGTATGATTTCACAGTAACAATAAAACAAAACAAAATCTTGAGACTCTTAACAGGCTCCTATACCTTATTATTTTTTTGTGAGACACAAGGAGAGAGAAGCAGGAGTTTCTAAGATCTAAAAATTCAGCTTTTCTCAAAAGTCTATAGGCAGCAACACAGCTGGTTCCAATCACAGTGAACTGAAACAGCAACAGGGGCCAGAGGTGCAGAAAGAAAACTTATTTATAATAAATTTTTAAAGTAATGGCTTTTCTTTATATCAATAAAAGAAACATGTGACAGAACTGTAATGAAAAAATAACTTTTCCATCTAAGTATATAAAATATAAGAGAAGGTTGCAGTAAATAAGAATGAATATTTTTGATTTATTCAAAGTTTCAATCTAAAACCTCAATGAAATCTACCACCTTTATTACAAGGGGACTGATGGTTCCTGAACAGAAAGAAATAAAGGTCAAGAAAGATGGCACCGGACATTGGAGAGTGACCCAAACAGGCCGAGGGTGCAGAAGGTTTGGTCCAATAGATCACGGACAGGCTAAAAGCCACATTTTGTTGAGAAATGATGTCAGAACTGGCTAAAGAGTATAAACCTCTGTAAGAAAACTAAAGATGGCAAACTCGATTGGGACTCTGTTTACTTCAAGTCAATAATGTCTTCATCCGAGAAAGTGGTGAGCTGAAAGGGGCAGCTGCCCCAGACAGGGCTGCCTTCTTGCTCGGCCACAGGATCTGGGTCGGAGCTGGTCGACTGGTAACGCCCATTGGGATTGGCTTCGGAAGTGGAAGGACTTTCCAGGGAGCTCGATGTGATCCTAGAGGAGAAAAGTCACTGTGAACAGATCCTAGGGCGCACCACTGAGCTGGCTACTGTTTCCTGCTCCCCTAAATTCGAAAGCCTGTCTTTCCCAACCCCCACCATTATGAGGGAGAGGTGGACATGTGCAGGAGTGATGCCCACCCCAACAGAGCTTGTGTTCTGCAGGCAGACTGTCCGATCTCCTGGGTTGTTATGGGTTTTAAAGGCCACTTATATGAGATACCTAGAATAGTCAAATTCATGGAGTCAGAAAGTACATTGGGAGATGCCAGGGGCCGGGGTAGGGGAATGGGGTGGGCAGATGGGGAGTTAGTGGTTAATGGGGACAGAGTTGCAGTTTAGGAATGTGAAACATTCAGGAGACGGATGGTGGTGAAAGTTGCACAACAATGTGAATGTACTTGGTGCTGCTGAACTGTACAATTTAATGTGCTTAAAATAGTAGGTTTTATATTATCTGACTTTTACCACCATAAAAGAGAAAAAAAAGGGAAAAAAGAAAGGTCAGTGGTGACACGTGTTTGTGAGGCAAATTGGGATAGACCCTCCCCTGGCTCCCCATGGCCTGAGGACAGGGCTCAAACACCTGACCACAGGCCCACAGGCCCAGCCCCGCTGACCCCTTTGGCCTCCTCCCAGCCCGCCATTGCCTTCTATTTTCTCCTGAACTCAGGATGCTCACTCTCTTGACACCTGCAAAACCAGTTTGACCAAATTCAGGGAGTTCCTTTGTTCACCAAGGACTCACGTAGCCTGTAAAAGCTCATGGTCCAGCCTCTGGTTGTTCTTGACCTCACCTCCTTGTCTGTGCTCAAGCTGACCCACTCTCTTCCTTCTCTCTCTCTTCAGGGCTTTTGCCCCTGCTGGTTCCGCTGCCAGAAGGGCTGTTCCCCCGGCTCCTTCTCATTCAGAGCTCAGATCCATGCCACTTCCTCCAAAAAGCCTTCCTTGACTCCCAGCCCCCACCTCAAGAAGACCTTCTATCCACCCCACCCCCATCACTTTGTGTTAAACTTCCTTGCAGTGCTGGTCACTAATGGAAGTGACAGCAATTGCTTACTTTTTCACAGGTTTATTGTCTGTTTCTCCACACTAAAATGTAAAGTCCATGAGGGCAGGGGCCTGGTCACATGGTAGGAGCTCAGTGAAAGTGTTGGATTAAAGCCTGAGTGAGTGCCTTCCTCTCTGGGCCAGGCTAACGGTTGCTTGATTTATGAGACTTGGCTCAGCCTTTCCTGATGTTTGGGAACCCCATACCCCAAGCGTGGAATGGATGGCACACCTCATTCTTCTGTATCACCTGCTGCCTTGGCATGTTATAATTCTCTGTAATTCTCGGGAAGGCTGGCCTTCCCCACCAGCCTGTGAGCCCCTGAAGTTCAGCTCCATGTCCCCAGCTCAGTGCCAGGTGCTCTAAGAATGTGTGTTGCATGAATGAATGGAGCCTGGACACATGCCCCCTTGGCCTCCACAGAGAAGCAGGCAAGGTGTTTTATGAGGGGCACAGAGAATCTCAGGGGACAAATCAGTGGGATTCAATAAATATTCATAGATGTGTGATACTGAATGGCCATCCAGAAAGGATCCACCAGAAGTACTGGAGAACACTTTTGTTTTAAAAAAGTCTCTGTCAATTTGGTGAGCAAAAGAAGTCTCAGTGTATTTCAGTGTGCATTTGTTGGGTTGCTAGTGACGTTGCCCCTTTGCCTGGGCCCCTTCCTGGCAAGCTGTGTTCTCTGGGGGTCCTCAGAGAGGAGGTGGCCACTGCCCCTCTGCTGTGGCTGGCCCATGCGCCGTCAGTCAGCAGAAGGGGCCTTGTGGCTGTCCTATGACTTGAGGGGCCACCACCCTGAGCAGGGGCTATGTCCCTCTTTACCTGTCACTGCTAGTGGACCTCACTGTCCCTGGCTTGGGGCCTCCTTGGTTTTCTTCCAGCCGCTTCCGGGCCTTTGACTTGGACTTCAGTGCTCCTTCTGACCTGGAACCACTGTCATCAGCGAGGCCTGGATGGCAGGGGAGAATCACAGGTCAGAGGGTCATTACCATCAGACTGCCAACAGACAGGAAATGCCCTTTTTCTCCTGGTTGGGTATTGGTACATTACAGGAATGGAGGCAGGAAGAATGATGATAAAAGTCTGTATTTTTAAATAATTGATTTTCTTGTTGTCTTGTTGGTAAAAGGTCTTTTGTTTCTGATTAGAACGAATATATGTATTGGGAAAAAATGACTCAGAAGAATTTAATGAAGGAAAGAAAATCTACAGTCCTACCACTGGAAACTGTAATGCGCCAACTCTGAGGTCCAGTTTCTGAAAAGCACGGTGGTTTATACAACAATAGTTGGCAAGATCAAGCTTTCTTAGGGAATAGTGGGTTAAAAATAGCAATACACACATTTGAAAAGCTCAGTGAAAGGGAACAACTTCAAGAGCCAACTGACTTTGCCAGTGTCAAGGTGGCCCTGTCAGGGGGTCTGAATCCCCTTCTCCAGTTGGTCAGGAAACTTGAGCAGAGGACAGGCATGTGTCCTTGTAGTTTTACACCATGCAGATGCCAACTCAAGTTTTAAACCTGTTCTTATTGGTCTGTCATAACACCTCCATTTTTCCTCATTTTGTTTTCACAACTGAACAAAAGCCTTTACAACAGTCTAAGCCTCTTCACGGTTACCAGGGTGCTCTCTGTGTCTCTGGCCTGGTCTCTCACCTGTGAACTGAGAGGAGGGCAGAGCAGGAACCTGGCATCACTCCCATCCCTACAGACCTGCCCCCTGGCCCAGGGGCTTCGAGAAGGGATGACTGAACTGCACCACAAATATGCAAAAAAGGGAACAAAAATACGCAGAAAATCCCACACAGATTTACATTTTGGATATACAAGTATAAAATGTTATCTGAGAGCTGCGGGCTATAAGCCCTTCTAGACACTTTTCTAGGATCACACCTATTTAGATTACTTATATTTAAAAAATTGTTATCAGACTAGACAGACTGTTTTACAAATTGCCTCCCTCCCTGCCCTTGATATGGTTTGCACACTTTCTATACCAATAAATCTAGATTGACACATCATTGTTAAGAGTAGACTGTACAGTATTCCTTGGAGTGGGTGCAAGTTTATAATTTCTTTATAAATCCCTTATGATAGGGCTCTTTGCATTTGAGGATAATTAATATCCACAAATGGGCTTCCCAAGTGGCACAGTGGTAAAGAATCCCCCCTGCCAACACAGGAGACACAGGTTTAATCCTGGGTGGGAAGATCCCCTGGGGGAGGAAACGGCAGCCTGCTCCAGTATTTTTACCTGGAAAATTCCATGGACACAAGAGCCTGGTGGGCTACAGTCCATGGGGTCACAAAGAGTCAGACATGACTAAACACAACCAATATGTGCAGATAAAATCAGCGGGTATCTTTACAAACATCACAAACACGAGATTGGACAGCCATTACCCAGCAGCTCCCTGCGGGTCCTGCTGGCTATTTCTTTGATCTCCATGCGGGACAGGGACAAGGAGTGAGTGACGGGAATGGCCGCGATGCCGATGCCGATGGATGTGGGTGGGGTGATGACCTTGGAGACTAAGGGCGATTTCAGAGGCCGCTCGATGCTTCTGCCCACCAGGTTTCTGAGTGGAATCTTGTACAGATTTTTGGACTGAATTTCACCTGAAATAAGGGTTCGAAAAGAACATTAGAACTTTGAGAAGAGCTCATGTTATTCATGAGAGAACATTTCCTGGTTCCTCAACATAATTAGCATGAAAGAAGAATTTATGTCACAGGCTGACCCCCCCAAGTTTCATTAGGAGCAATAAAGTGGTGGCACCCTCCGGCTCTGTCTTCTAACGGCATCCTGTTCATGGGTAAACGGGACAAAATGCACCCACTCCTGGTTACGCGTGGGCAGGAGGAAGGAGGAGACAAGAAAGGCACAGCTGTCCTGCTCGGGAGCTCTGAGCTCTCCTGGCAGCAAGCCATAAAGACGACTCATGTGGTGAGAAGTTAGGAAAAGCACGAGGCAGTAACCACAGCAAAGGTCTGCGGGGTTCAAGGGTGAAGCCAGATGGAGTGAAAGCTGGGTGCTGAGTAATGTGTGGGTTTTATGATGATATCCTTTTAGCTATGAAATCCTATTATATCCTTAACATTCTTGAAGGGAAGATAATTTGCTGGAGCCAAGTGCAGTCTCTCTAACCCTCAACTTCCTTCTCCCCTTTGAAACAAGTGTTTTCATAACAGGAATTGTTTGGGGGTGGGGATTATCACAAGGTTTCTTAAGAATGCAGCCACACTGCAAATGTTTCTGTGGCTTCAAATAGTGGGTTCCTTCAGCAGTAATCACATGTCAGTATTTGACAATGAACTAGAGGGGCTTCCCTGGTGGCTCAGATAGCAAAGAATCTGCCGGCAGTGTAGGAGACTTGGGTTCAATCCCTAGGTCAGGAAGATTCCCTGGAGACAGGAATGGCAACCCACTCCAGTATTCTTGCCTGGAGAATTCCATGGACAGAGAAGCCTGGCAGGCTATGGTCTATGGGGTTGCAAAGAGTCGGACATGAGTAAGCTACTAACACTTTCACCTTTCAGAGAAATCAGAATGGATCAAAAATGTCTATTATAAGAGAGTAAAAGCTGGACTTCACCTTCCCCCAGGGAAGAAGGAAACACTGGAGTATCTCGGCCTGGGGGTGTCTGAGGAGAATTGTGGGCACTGGCCCCCCGGGAGCTGCCTCCGGACGAGACCTCATTCGCCGATGCGGTTGCTGTGAAGTAGATATCCGACTGGAGAGAAAAGAAGGCGTTACTGAGCTGTGTCGTTTTAAGGGCCCTGCACCCACCTGCCCTCCTGTCATCACCGCACAGACCCCCAGCTGTCCCGCGGGGTCTGCGGTGCAGGAAGGAGCCGGGGAGGCGGCTGCCAGCTCTGGGCTGAGAGGCTCCTGAGAGCTCAGGTCTCCTACTTATCTACTTGTTGACACACAATAGAAGACAGTCAATTTCCCACATGCCTTCCACAAATACAGACACAATACACTTCCCTGACAGGGAGCTTGGGCACCAGAGGTTAGGACTGGGGAAGGTTTGGAATCTAGTCGGGTCTGTCCCGAGTGGGGATGTGGGTCCTCACTCACGATTCAGCAAATACTCAAGCCCACCCGCGATGGCCGGCTTTGGGGCAAGTGCGCTGGCATGTGGGGGCGGCTCATGTGGACTCAGGGCGCTGAGTTTCAGGGGTCTTGCAAGCTGGCTGCTAAACATAGCGATTATTCAACTTGTATTAAAAAAACAAAGGAACTAAATATCAAAATTCAACCATTCCTCATTATTTTATTACATTGATAATTCTCCATACTCTTGAGGTAATTTATACAAACAGTGTCTGTGTGTGTGTTGGGGCGGAGATTGTGTAATAGTGGCTCCTAATGCCGTATGCTGAGGTGTCACACAGGAAGCTTAAGATCAATCATGGTGGGACTATTTACACTGCGGAAATCAGCAAATGCTATAAATCAGAGGTTGATTTGTTGTTTTGTTGATGGTCTAGACTTAAAGTGATGGAGAAAACATTCATAATGAAGATTAAAATTAAAAGTATGTTGTCCAGTGCTGAAATTGAAAGAAGTTTTAGTTTAATGATTTGTATGAGGGTGAACACTAGTTTAATAGATCACATGTCAGATTTAATGACAACAAACTTGGAAACAGAATGAACAGGTTGAGATATAATTCCAACTGTAAAATTGTGGTTGAACTGCAGCCAGGGGTTGGCTATGGATAAAGGAAAATCAGTGAAAATTAAAAAAGTGGGACACGACTGAGCAACTAATTCTTGCTTCTTCTTAGTGAAAACAGAAGTGTTTTATGAGAGCCAATTGGCTAAATGGACTTTGAGGTAAAAAGCATTGTATATTTTATTATTAGTTACAAATTGTAAGCTATTTATATTTTTATAATCAGTAAAATTTAAAAATTTTTTAAAGTTTTTAATCAGAGGCTTGCTCTACAATGTTGTGCTGGCTTCGGCTGTATAGCAGTGGGAACTGGCCACAGGCATACACACGTCCCCTCCTTCTCAAGCCTTCCTCCCACCCCGCCCCCAGCCCACCCCTCTAGGTGGTCACAGAGCACCAGGCTGAGCTCCCTGTGTTATACAGAACTTCCCACTAGCTATCTGTTTTACACATGGTAATGTATCTATTTCAATGCTACTCTCTCAATTCATCCTCCCCTCACCTTCTTCCGCTGTGTACAAGTCTGTTCTCTATGTCTGCAGTGTGGGGGTGGGGATACACAGCCTCCCACCACCAAATGTGATGCACGTTAGGATGGAGCACCGGTCGACCTGGCAGAGCCACAGAGAGGGTTCCCACACAGAGGAGGGAACCAGAACAAGACCCGGTGGGTTATGCAGCTGCGGTAGAAGACACCTGGGAAGATCGTCGTTCCTGCATCCCTCGGTTTTGCTCACATTGTCACTAGACATGAATCCGTCCATCAGTCATAGTATGTGGGACACAAGTTGAAACTGAAGACAGCAGCAAAGGAAGAAAGCACTATCTCAAGCTCTTAACTGTTCTGGCCTCGAACTGTCCTTCTGTGACCAGCGACCCAGGCTCACATGGAGGATTTCCGTTTTCGGCTGAGCGCTTCTCCCCTGCTACCCCCAGCAGCGATGACTCTTGAGGGCTAAGGAGGGGTGTTTTGCAGCCCAAGGTGTTTTGAACCCACACAGGAAAATTCAACCCAGGACTGTTTCCATCTTTCTCATCTCAACACATGTGTGGTGTTGTCATCATCAGTCTCGCCATGAATGTATCCTCGCCCGCCTGAGACCTCATGGTTCTGGGGGTGCCCGAAGCCCCTCAGACAGAAATAAACCCCAGCTATACTCACCCTGGAGGCCACGAGCTGCAGCTGAGGCACGACGGCCGTGTGAACCAGGTTCCCGTTCACCACCAGGCGGATCTCCATGGAGTCAGTGGTGAAGGCCAGCAGGTAGGGGAATGCACAGACTGCAAGGCAACGGGGCATCAGCGCCCACCCAGGGCTGCGGCTGGGGAGTTGCTGGGACCCTCTCACACCCACCTTGCTTCTCTGGCAGCGCCCAGCTCTCCCTTTTCTCCGCTGCGTCTCTTCTTCCTTCGGGGGCGCGTGTCCCCTAGTTCTAGGAGAGCCTCCCTCAGCCACCGAGCGCCTGCCCGTGGAGGAGTGCGCTGTCCCGGCTTCTCCCTGTGCTCTTCCCCCACTGCGGTCCCCCACCTGATCTTCCGGGGCGCACTGCCCATCCGGGTCCCGAAGACCTTCCCCCTGTGGTCCAGACACGCCCTCTCCTGCCCACGAACCATTCCCTGTTCCTGTTCTCCTGGTTTCACCTGTGACTCTTCCCACCGCACCCACGCCTCTAGCCTTGATCTGTCCAGTGGGCCCCCAGTGCTGTGGCTCAGACCTGAGACCCATTTCTAACCCTCCCCTCTCTGTCTTACTGTAACTAATCTGCACCTGAGCCGACCCAGTCTTCCCAGTACCTGGCTCCATCCCTCTGCTCTTCAGTTAAAACTCTATCATGTTTACCTATCAACAAATGCTTCTACTTTGAGGGCAAAAATGTTAATATATGTGGCTCTGATCTGACTCTCGTCAGGCAGATTGCCCAGCTGTGGATCCTGAACCACAGAAACGAGCACCACCACGCACGTCCTGACGTTTCAGTGGCAGGTCAGGTACCAGACTTTCTGTGACTCAGACTTTCAAGCTTCAGAATGTGTGAGATGGATGCTGAGTGCATGGTGCTTCCCTCCCAAGTCACTCAGAGAAATCAGAAAGCGAGGCCCAGAAATGAAAGGGTACTGCAACATACCCAAGTACTGAAAACTGATATTTAATTGCTTGCAAAGGCTCACATCCTCAGGCACTGAGGCGACCTGGGAGGAACAGTGGGAGACAATAGTCCCCCAAAGGGAGCAAAATGAAAAACAGTTAAAGAAAAAGAAGTCTGTTTGTACTCATTACACTCAGAAAATTCATGGAAAATTTAGCGGTAAGCCAGCGCTTACGTAACATGGAACAGTTCAGATGTGTCTTTCTGGGGGAAGACCATGATGTCAAAAGGTTTCCTTACCAATCGCACAGGGGGCCTGGTTCCAACAGAACTGGAAATCTGACGCAGAAGGTTGAACCAAAAAAGAGCCACCATTAAATGGGCAAACCTTTTTGTAGATGCAACTGTCTGCAATGAAACAACAGCGACTTATTTTTGTTAGAGGTGACACTCAGGCAACTGTAATCAGATAAATGAGACACAGGCCACAAGAAGAGCATCCTATCTACCTGTTCTTTCTGAAAGCCAGCACAACCACTGCCATGCTGCCAGATTCTCAGGGGCAGGAGCCAGGGTACTACTTCTGCCACATGTCGTCATAGCTGCCATTTTTGGAGAATTTACTATATGCCAGGCGCTGAGCTTTAAAACATTTTTCCCTTTATCCTGTACAAACTTATGAAGTATATGCTATTACTACACTCATTTTGCAGATGAGAGAATCGAGGCAAGGGGCAGTGAAGCAGCTTGTCCACGGCCTCACAAGTCCTGCATGGGGGACAGCACTGGCTGGTTTGCAGACAAGAAGGGGCACTCGATGGCACCCCTGAGTGGAGGAAGCTCTCCTACAGGGGGTCAAGCCCCGAACCTTACTCAGCAGGACATGTATGGGGGGGCCCGTACAATCCCTACAACATTTTATAATGAAAACTTAAAGCCATGTGCCTGTATTACCTTTGTGAGCCTTAGCCAGCATGAGAGTAAGGCCAGGTTAATTCAATTATCTGGCTCTTGGCCTGCTCTGAGCTCTAAGGTGGTTAGAGTGAAAAAGCTCACCAAGAGACCAGTTCAGTTCAGTCATTCAGTTGTGTTCGACTCTTTGCGACCCCATAGACTGCAGCACGCCAGGCTTCCCTGTCCATCGCCAACTCCCGGAGTTTACTCAAACTCATGTCCATCGAGTCAGTGATGCCATCCAACCATCTCATCCTCTGTTGTCCCCTTCTCCTGCCTTCAATCTTTCCCAGCATCAGAGTTTTTTCAAATGAGTCAGTTTGTTGCATCAGGTGGCCAAAGGATTGGAGTTTCAGCTTCAGCATCAGTCCTTCCAATGAATATTCAGGACTGATTTCTTTTAGAATTGACTGGCTGGAAATCCTTGCAGTCCGAGGGACTCTCAAGTTCAAAAGCATCAATTCTTCAGCTCTCAACTTTCTTTATGGTCCAACTCGCACGTCCATACAAATGGAAAAACCAAGGCCCCTTTTATTCCAAAGCCTGCCACGTTTTAGCCATGCAAACTAGTTTTTAAATTATTTTTTAAAACAGCTTTATTGAGATATAATTTATATACCATAAACTCATCCATTTTAAGCATTCAAATCAATGAACTGTAGTCTGTTTACAGAGTAGAAGAACATCACCACAATCTGATTTGATAACATTTTCATCACCCTAATGAGAAACCTCAGGCCCATGAAGCAATCTCTCCCTGTTCCTGGTGACAGACGACAGCTGTGAGAGGGGAGAGGTCACAGACCCCGAGCTGCCGCGGAGGCCTGCAGTGTGGGGCC
Organism: Cervus canadensis; assembly: GCF_019320065.1. NCBI lineage: Eukaryota > Metazoa > Chordata > Mammalia > Artiodactyla > Cervidae > Cervus > Cervus canadensis. The sequence goes on along the minus strand of NC_057390.1, from coordinate 93,214,075 downwards.
AGGCTGGGGCGGTGGCCGCGCCCGTCGGAAGCCCTGCCCTGTCTATCCCTTTTGGAGCGTCCTGCAGGCTCAGGGGCTCCTTTGATGCGACCCCTGTGCCTTGTAAAGCAGTTTCCTTATGCTGTTTTATCATCGTTCTTCTAACAAATGAGTTATTAGGAGAGAAATTCTTATCAGGGTCAGTTTTTGTTTTTGCTACAGTGGACTCACTAGGGGAGGAAAAGAAGCCTCACTCTAAAAGACCTTGCTGAGAAAACAAGTGCCCACGAAGGACGCCCAGGTCTCCCAGCAGCGCCCCCCACCTGCTGTGCCCACCCGAGGTCGGCTCACCCCTCTCCCCTCTGTCTTATTTCCCCTTCTCCAGCGGATCTTTCCCAACAGCCTTAAGCATGCTGTTTATTCCACGTTTTAGAAAACGAAACCCTTTGCCCTCTCTTCCTCCTCTAGCTGCTGCAAACTTCCTTACTCTTTTCCCTTAAAGCAAAATTCTTTGAAAGGCTTGTCTGGACTCCCCAGCTCCACTTCCTCTTTCCCAGGCTCTCCTGACCTGTGCAATTAGACTTTTGTCCCAGCCCCTGCCTGGCTCAGAGGGCATCATGCAGGCCTGGAGGAGGCGACTGGACTGCAGTCCAGAGGTCCTGTCTCCCCCTTTTCCAATGGGATCTGCCCCAGGGAAGCAGAGGGGTCTCCCTCCCAGTAACGAGAGCTGGTGGTCTCAGACCAGCAGGTCTCTAATTCCAAAAAGAAGCAGAGTGTTTCTTGAACTCCAGAGCTTGCAGCCTATTCACACCCATGCAGGGCACCCATGCATGGCTGGCCCCAGAAGGGCGAGCTCACGGCATCCCTGGCAGTGCCTTCCACTGTTGTGTCTCCAGAGCCTGACACGGGCTGGCATAGAGGCCGTCCTTTGCAGTTAACAGGGCCCTGAATGGGGGTGCAGGGGACAGGAGTCTAAGAAAGTCACTGCCCTGGAAGCAGCTCAGTCTATGACCTTCCCTCCTTTGACCGTCCCCATGCACCTGGTGAAGAACAGTATGTAGATTTTAGTTTTAAAGCAAATTTCTCTGAAGAAAAGTTCCTTTCGGCATGTACAAACATTTTTAACTTAGCTGAGAGAAAAATTTATTTATAGAAAACTCTGGATTTCTGGAAGTTATATTTTAGAAAGAAGCAGACTTATAAAAATCAGCCTCAAACTCGGGGAGAACAATCTCCTTCCACAGCTCCTGGTTGCAAAGGGCCTTTCCTGTGCAAGTGTCAGTGACCAGGACAAGAACGGGGACTGAGATACGCAGATGGGTGTGCGCTGTGTGGGGGACGAGTTACAGAAGTCAGCTGGTCACTGGGGGAAACCAGCTCATTCCCTGCATCCCCAGGTACCTGCCAACCTGCCAGGAGAAAGAGGGAGATGGAAACTGAAAGCCAGATGCCTGACCCAAAGCAACGGGAGGAAGTGGCGAGGTCTGGGGAGACTGAGTCAGGTCTGCAGAACCCCTGGGATTGCCAAGGCCTGACTCATGTGAGGTCAGAGATCATCTTCTGATGGCCAGTGGGTCTGTGAGAACAGATACATGCTGATCACAACCTGAGATGAAACCAGGGCCTGCAGCCAGGAGATAATCAAAGCCCAAGGAGGTGGAACTTTTAAGGGGCTCCAGGAGCCAGAGGCCCAGTGTGGGACCAACCCCTCAAATCCCATCCCCAACCTCAGCGCTGCCTGCTGACTCGGCTTCTAATTTTGTGTAGCGAGCTCGCTGTTCACGTTGTTTCCATGCCCCTCTCTCATTTTGGGACTCACGTTCACAGTCTAAAACCCGCTCTCTTTCTGTTTTTCTTTACCACCTAAAATCACCCCCAGTTGAGCAGCTGGAAGAAAGAAGTATTAATATCTATATCAATTTTTAAAGCCATAAGTTTTTCAAATAGGTTTTTCAATAAAGTAAAAAGACCACACTTTAAAGAGATGAACATCCTACAGAAGTGACCACACACAGGTGCCCTCCTACTCTGCTTGTCCCTGGAGACCTGGGGCAGAGGGTGACAGCAAGGCCCTCCGAGCGCTGGCAGCTGGGCAGCGAGGGTCCACGCTGGAGCGCATGGCCTGTTGCTGTCACCCTATGTGTGGCCCTTCTCATCAGATGGGCCAGAAAGACCTGCTGTTTTGAGGAGAGTTTTGACAGACCTGTAGATGAAATATCCTAAAAGAGCGATTTATTGGTGAAGTTCTTTGCTGATTCCTCATAAATCTCGAATTTTGAAAGAGGAAGTTTACCTAATAAATTTCTCTATGGAAAATTACCATTCTTACTAATCAAAGATTAATTAATCAATGTATCTGCCCCATGTGCTATAACCAGCATCACCGCTCAAAACTGATACAATTCTAGGCGGAAAAAAATGTTTTATTTCGTTAGACTGCATAGCCTGAGTCCAAGAAAATATCTCACTAACTTTAGCTTTAAGAAGATCCTTTTTTATTGTGGTATCACATTAGCTTTTGAAAAGCTGCAAATCCTTAAATCCTATTTGATATCTTTGGTCTGCCTGAAACCCATCTGCCACCTGACCCAAACTAATCCAGCTGAGGCCAGGCATGCCAGGCTGAGGCTGATTTCATTAACATCTGAGAAATAGCAAAAAGGGGAAGAGTAACTGTCGGGACACTGGAGTCAAGAGGGCCCCAAATGTCACGAGAACCTGGGCTCTGCCGTTTGTAGCTGCACAATCTTGAGAAAGTTCGTTCACCGCTCAGATGCCTTATCTCCAGATGACAGACAGTAACAGAAACTGGTTTTTTTTTGGCTCCAAAATCACTGCAGATGGTGACTGCAGCCATGAAATTAAGACGTTTGCTCCTTGGAAGAAAAGCTACGACCAACCTAGATAGCATATTAAAAAGCAGAGACATTACTTTACCAACAAAGGTCCGTCTAGTCAAAGCTATGGTTTTTCCAGTAGTCATGTATGGATGTGAGAGCTGGACTATAAAGAAAGCTAAGTGCTGAAGAATTTATGCTTTTGAACTGTGGTGCTAGAGAAGACTCTTGAGAATCCCTTGGACAGCAAGGAGATCAAACCAGTCAGTCCTGAAGGAAATCAGTCCTGAATATTCATTGGAAGGACTGAGGCTGAAGCTGAAGCTCCAATCCTTTGGCTACCTGATGCGAAGAACTGACTCATCTGAAAAGACCCTGATGCTGGGAAACATTGAAGGTGGGAGGAGAAGGGGACGACAGAGGATGAGATGGTTGGATGACATCACTGACTGGATGGACATGAGTTTGAGTAAGCTCTGGGAGTTGGTGATGGACAGGGAAGCCTGGCATGCTGCAGTCCATGGGGTCGAAAAGAGTCAGACATGACTGAGCGACTGAAGTGAACTGAACAGAAACTGAGAAGTCAGTGGAACAGTGATTGGGGCTGATGGAGCCCAGTGCGTGGCACATAGTAGGGGTTCCCTAGATGGAAGCCCCTGCCATCACTTCCATGTCCCAGAGACACCCCAAGGCGACTGCTGTACCATCTCACTGAGAGGTCTGGGTATTGGGAGATCCAGGTGGGAAGGCAATTTTTAGCTGCTCCCTGGAGAGCAGTCAAGGATCCAGGAACAATGCACCAGATAAATCTAAAGCTAAGTCCCTATACATTGTCCAGAAAGAAAAAAAACAACAGTGCATTTTAGCAAGTGGCGATCAAAACACACCCCTTACTTACAGTTGTAACACAGGAGCAGACCGGCTTCCCCGTCTTCGTACACATCAATAGCTGCAACGAAATTAACCTGCAATGAGAATGGGCAATGGTAGTGGGCAGGCTGGACACTGACACTAGGAGAAGACTTTCTCAAGTTTCTGTAAACTCAGGCACGACTGCAGTCCATGGTGTGGACTTTCTCATCATCTTTTCAAACCCTTTAAGAAGGTCTATAGGTGGAGAGCTCTCTCTATTGGCAGGCCTCTCATTTATACAGCGGGCTCCAGTCCACCAAGCTTTTCTCGTGGGTTATTCCTTTCACTTCTACCTCGACCCTGGAAAGTAGATGGCATTGCTCCCATTTTACAGATGAGGAAAGCGAGGCTTAGAGAGGTGGAGTCAATCTAGTCCCTCAGTGAGGAGTTGCCCCAGCCAGAATCTGCACCAGGTCCATGGTTCTTTTCCAACCTCAACACCCTCGCAGTTCAGCCACACTGCCTCCTGCCTCAAACACAGTCTCTGAATCTCCAGATCGCTATGTCCGCACTTCTATTCTCCCTCTTTTACTTCTTTCACTTCCTGGGAGGCAGCTTGACATGATGCAGAGGGTGTTGGAAGCCCCACCTCTGTGGCTTTGGTGAGCCTCGGTTTCTGCTTTTGAGAAGATGGTTCTCAAGTTTCAATCAAAACTCTGAGCCTATAAAAATCTCCTCTTCCTTCGCTGCCTCACTTGTCTTCTCAGCCCTGTAGTCTGGCCTCTGTACCACCAGGGGGCGCTGCCCTCTCCTGAGCTCCAGGAAGGTTTCCTTCTCCCCAGACTGAAGGCCTCTGACCATGGCTCATCTCTCCATCCACATCTCCACAACCTCTGATGGGAGACAGTTCCTCCCTCTGGCTTCTCTCCCACTTCAGATTCTTTTTCCATTTCTTGGCTCTTCTCTCATTTAGAAAAAGCCCCAGCTTGATAGCTTCAGATTTTACTCTGCTCAAAATCTCTAAATCTACAACCTCAGGCACACATTCTGAGCTCCAGCCCAGGTTCCTAAGTCTTTTGCTCTCTCAAATGCAGTAGATTGAGAAGAACTCAAGGGGCTGGATGGGGGAGCAGACAGGAGCAAGTCAGACAGCCCCCAGATGCCAGTACCACTTGCTGCCTCTGTGGTTTGTGGTAAATGGCTTCACCTCTTGCCCCAGGTCTCCATCTGAAAACTGGTACAACAGTAATCCTGACGCTGCTGGATTGTCATGAAAATTCCATGAAACAAGGCAAACATTGTTGCCTAGGGCCTGACACATAATTAGCTCTCCATGGAGGTCTCACATGACCAGCTTCCTTCCAAGCCTCCTCCTTTCTTTTAGCAGAGCTACCCCCAAGGTCTCGGAGGGTTCCCTTTCTTACCCAAGTCCAGAGCGTCCTCTTCCTCATCTCACCCCTGCTGTACCCCAGGCTTGGCCCCACGTCCGGGCTTGGCCCTTGTCTCCCTCTGGCTCAGCTCTCTCCAGCCCCTTCCAGCCTCCGGGCCACCCCTCTTCCCACCCCAGGCCCCCTGCCCAGCTGGCCCTCACTGCTCTCACCCAAATGCAGCCTTCTCCTCTGAACGGTCTGGCATTGTACGAGTCGCCATTAAACATGCAGAAATGAAAGGACAGGGTCTCACCCCTCAACAAAATGTCAGAAAAGCTTACAAGTACATAAAATAAGGTATAATGGAGCCCATACCATAACCATGAGTTGTGGGGGCTCTGTAGGTGTGGGAGACAGTGAGTCCTAGAGGTCAAGGGTGTTGATTCTGGGGTCAGAAGGACCTGGGAGTCAAATGCCAAATACTTCCTCCGTGGCTGTGTGCGACAGCCTCGTTCTAACCATCCGCAGGGCGTGCACTGCGTCTCAGGTTTGCTTGCTTGCTGGCGCTCCTCTCCGTGCTGGGCTCTCGGCTCCACGAAGCAGAGGCCTTGCTCCACTCACGTGACCCCCTCAGGCCCTGGATCAGGACCTGTCGAGTACCAGGAGCAGAGGGCATGCTACCTAGAGGCACAACCATGTACATGAAATGCCAGCCCTGCCACCCAAGAGCAGTGGGCACGTGGTCAGGGGTTTAACCTCACGGACCCTCAGGGTCTTCATCTGTAAAATGGGAGAGGCTGGAACATCTGCCTCTACGGGGGCTGAGGATTCCAGGAGGTCACACAGGGCCCGGTAAATGCTCCATGAATGTCAGCTGCTGGCATGACTTGGCTCTGGAACCTGCACCACTGGGGCGTATCACGGGAGGGAACAGCCCTCGGGCCCCTGGAGGGAACCCTCCTGTTCAGAGCACTCTGACTTGAATCACTTGCTCCTCGGTGTCCCCAGACTTGTCAGTTAGATGACACTGATGTCAGCCAGTGGCTTCCAGCCCTCGTGGGTGCTGCCGTGTCTGCTCTACACTTCCTGAGGGAGCAGCCGAGCACCACCAGCTGTGTAACCTGGACCTGCTCTCCTCTTTGGGCTGTGACAGGGCTGTGGCTGCCACATGCTGGGTTTGAGGGTGCGGTCCTGGGAGGCAGGCAGTCTGGGCTCAAGTCCTACCTCTGCTACTTACTGGCTGTGTGGTTTGGGGTAAATAAGTGACTTCTCCTTTCTGAGCCTCAGCCTCCTTTTCTGCAGAAACGGGGAAGAGAATAGCACCTGCCTGTCAGGGCCATGGGGCCGAAATTTGGGGTCAATGACCACAGGGTGGACTTAATCACTCCCTCCTCAGGCCCTCAATCGCATTTCATGAGACCTTCATTAACACTGAGTGTGGTGAGGCCTGGTTCACGCATGCATATTATATGTACAGATGTTGATACAGATGTTGGTATGGATGTTAGCTCCCAGGCGAGGGCCCTCTGAGGAGACATTCCTGCAGGAGACATTCCTGCAGGAGACATTCTTGACCAGGGGAGGACCTGAGAATTCACTGGGAGAGCTTTTAAAAGATACATATTCTGGGTTCTTGCTCGTGGACATCTTGATATATAGTAGGTCAGGGCAGGATAAAAACATTCGCCTTTTATTTTTTACTTGATTAAAAATAGTTTATCTTATTGCATTTTAAAATAATAAAAGTAATATATGGTGGTGGTGAAAATTCAAAACACAGACTTGTAACAAGTGAAAGAGGTTGGCACTGTGAGGTCAATGTCCAACCTTCCCCCATGATTCCAAGGTGAGCTCTCAATGGAGACCAGCTGGGGTCTGGGCAGGCCGTCATGACGGGGACCTGGGCCCAGTGAATAAGCCAGAGACCCGGATCCTGTTACCTCCCTCCGGAGGAGGCCTCTATTGGGGAAGGAGGCCAGAGCTGGCTGTTGGATCCGGGGCAGTACATCGGAGTTGGCCTGCTGGTAGAACAAACTTGGTGTTGACTTTCAGAAGGCTGCTCTGGTGCTTCCTAAACAGCTCCTCTCTTGAGCTAGGATTGTCTTGGACCCTGAGGTGGGTTTGAAGCCTGCAACGGGAATTGAGGGGTCTTGGCTGAGACGAAAGGAGGGGCGGGGGCAGGAAACCAGGCCAGTCTGGCCTGCATGGTGGCGCATGGAGGAGGTAGGTGTTGAGGGCCGCTTGAGGCACTAATTGCTGGCGAGTCCAGGAGGGTCGGCCTCTCTCCTGCTCCACTGAGCTCAGGGCTTGTCCTGCAGGAATGTCTTGGTGAGAAGTAACCCTGTTTCTGCAGGCCACTTCTACTGGCTCATTAGTTTGCTCATTTCTCTAAGGCTTATCTTTCCAACCGAACAGTAAATTCCACCCAAAGAAGAGCCACTGTTTCAGCACCTCTGTCTGCTCAGCAAACATAGCCACTGAGGATGAACTCAGTGAACACTGAGCCACTGATGAACACTGACCCACTCAGATCCCCGGGGTAGTGCTTAACAACACAAAGATGTTTCTAAGTGTTTTTCCTTAGAGAAAAGCTTTGCATCTTTGTTTTACAAAGCATGTGGAAGAAAAGACAGAAAATTTTGGAGGTTTCTCGTACTTTCCAGCAAAACAAAGCACAGAAGTCATCATAGAAAACTGCTTTTAACATTTTTTTCCCTGGATCATCATGAATCTTAACAGAAAAAAATCCACAGACACACTCATGAATTATCAAGGTATTAGATATAAGTAAATAACAATAATTTCCATGAAAAGCAGGTTCAGTCTTAGGAAACTAGTTGCCAGGGAAGGATTGAGTCAACAAAGATCTTTTAAGCCATGCTCTTTCTGACTCCTATGGTTGGTTGTACAGATTGTATTTTTTAGTTAAAAAGAATTTATTTATTCATTTGGCTGCACTGGGTCTTGGTTTTGGCACTCAAGATCTTCAATCTTTTTGGTGGCACACGGGATCTTTAATTGCAGTACACGAACTCTGAGTTGTGGCCTGTGGGCTCTAGTTCCCTGATCAGGGATCGAACCCAGGATCCCCTTCATTGGAAGAGTGGAATCTTAGCCACTGGGCTGCCAGGGAAGTCCCTGTCCAGAGTTTTGAAAAGCAAGAAGGGGCAAGAACTTTTAAAGGCCAGATTGGGCCCTGAGTCCTCAGAAGTCAGTGGCGGGAAGAGATGACAGGTTCCCAGTTGCTGGGATGGAGGGGACCATCCTGGCTTTGCTAGGAAGAGTGTCAGGAGAGCTTCCTTCTCTTGGGTCTATAGTAATGTCACCTGGGGGTGACTTAGAGTCTACTGATTCCCATCCCATACACCTAGGACTTCTGGTTTAACTGATCTGGGTATGTCAGAGCACTGATCTGTTTAAAGCTTTCTGGGCAATTAGAGCCACAGTTGTGAAGCAGTGTGTACTAGTGGTTCCCAAATTTGCCCACATCACCTGGAGACCATCTAAAAGATCTAAAGCTCATGTCACACCCAAGGCTGGTGAAATTGCTGGGGGGTGGGACACAGGGCATCATCGGTAGCTTTGAAGTTCGATGACTTCAACGGCAGATGAGTCTGGGTGCTGCCAGCATACACACACGAAAGGGCAGACTGAGCTGTGGTTGATAACAGCTGAAGGTAAGTAGGCCTCCTAATCATATCCAGATGTTTCTTTTTCTGATTTTTCTATTTCTTAAAATTTTGCTCTCAGGTGTTTTCTTAATACAGTAATTAGCAACTTTAGTGAATATTTCTGTAGGGCTGGTCCAAATTTAAATGGTATTTTTTTAGTTCTTGTAAAACGTAATTAAATCCCTCACTCTCTGACACACCTGAACAGGACTGGGGGAAGCTCTCAACAGGAATGACACTCTCCCTGGGCGACATCCTTGTTCTGCCCTGTTCTCATACCTGAGCTGGAGTGCTGGCCCTGCACCATGCAAACCTCCAGGGGCTCAAATGTCACCAGGCCTTGCCCTGGGTCCCAGCAATAAGTGGGCTGAGGAACTCTGTGATTTGCTTGTCAGATTTTGTCCAGATCCACCACATGGCTGCCCTCTGTGCGGCTCAGGCCAGGAGGTGTAGACCCCCTGTGCTGATCTGCTTTTCCTCTCTCTCGCAATGGTGTTTCATCCCATCTTCCTTTCCTAATGTGCCTCTAAGTAGACAGAGACTCGGGCTGTGCCTCTCCCACCTTCCAGCCCCGTGCTGTGGGTCTGCAGGGCCTCTGAGGGTAACTTGCCTCTCCAGAAGCCCTTCTAGCATGAATTACCAAACAAATGTTCTCATTACTCAGTTATTTACATTGAATTTTTGACACTTCATTCCTCTTCTGTAGGGAAGGATGGAATGGCAGGAGGAGGTGTGGAAAAGCTAAAGATGCCAATGGGCAGTTATATGATATTGAACCCATTTGATCTACAAGACGGAAGCTTCACATGGTGCAGCCTAAATATGTATCACAGGATAGAGATATGATAAAGAGCACACAGTTTTAAAGAAACGCTCATCATGGTCTCGCAAAGTTAGAAGACGCAGCTCCAGTCTTTTTGGTTCCCGCTCGCTCCCACATCTGTCGACTCACCCTGCTGGCCTCCACATGGTGCAGCCTGAAGGCCTCCCCTGTGCTCTCGTTCACCACGTCAAACTGGTGCCGGTAAGCCACACAGATGAGGTTGTCGCTCTCCTCCACTGGCCCATCTACCAAGGTCATCACCACGGGAGAGTCGGACAGACAGATCTCCTGTGTGGTGGACGAGGATGGAAGAGAAAGGGGTGAGGACAGAGCAGCCACCCCACTGCCTTCCCCCATCCAGGAAAGGCCCCCCCACTTCCCCACGCCGCCACCCCCTAGGCCCTCCGCTCCTGCAGAGTCCTGTGCCTGGGGGTCAGACAGGGGCGGGGGGGAAAAGAGGGGCAGGGATGGGTTAGACGGCTCCATTCTGTAATCTGTCCTCAAGGCTCAGACCTCTGTTCACTGCAAAGGGGAGAGGCCAGGAGACAATTTTACAAAAGTGATTTGACAGTGTGGTCTGTGTTAGCCCTCAGACTGTCTGGTCCTTGTCTTAAAATTTAATAATAATAATAAACATTTTGGCCGACCTAATACATACATCATGAAATGATCACCACAATAAATTTAGTGACTATTCAGCATCTCATACAGATACAAAATAAAAGAAAAATAAATTTTTTTTCCCTTGTGATGAGCACTTTTAGAATTTACTCTCTTAACTTTTGTATATATCATTCGGCAGTGTTGATTATATTTATCATGTTGTATATTATACCCCTGGTACTTATTTATCTCACGATGGGAAATTTTTACCTTCTGACCACCTTCTTCCATTTCACCCTCCCCCTACTCCCTGCCTCTGGCAACCATGAATCTGGTCTCTTTTTCCATGGGTTTGTTTCTGAAGTATAATTGACTTTACAACTGTGTTAATTTCTGGTGCCCAGCATGATTCCAAGTTTCTATATATTTCAAAATGATCCCCCCTAGAGCAGCATCTTTAGGTGTTAACTATGTGAATGAGCTGGATGGCGTCGGAAAAACTGTTTGCCTTAGTCTCCTGGGGAAACCAGGGCCACAGGTGAGGGCTTCCCCAGTCGGTTACTGAACCACAGGGCAACCCCAGTGGATGACAGACCCTGAGTGGAAGGAGGGAGTCTGCCTCGGGGCACCTTGGCCAGGAGGGAAACAACTTGAAGAAAAAACCTACCCTGATGTACTGGAATTCTTCAACAGGTGACTCTGACAGGGGAGATGACAGTGACATGCCAGTCACCCCACTTGGCTTGTTGTGTTTCCTTGTGATCAGAAGCAGTTTATTCCGAATGGCAACAACAATCCTCAGCTCTCTGCTATGGTGAGTGTTGATGGCATACAAGTGGCAGCCTAGGAAGAGAAAGAAATGATGCTGAACACATAAGTGGTGGGAGCCCTCAGCTTTGACAATATGGTGATATTTAAGAACCCTGGAAATTAAACATAAGGCAATGAAATGACTAAGGATGTTTTTGCCATAAGGCAAAGTGGGGACTTGAAGGAAAAATTAGGTTGAGTTACAGGAAAGCTCTTTTCCCTCTATTCTAGAGTTTGTGGACTTATATTCACATCCACTACATGACATGCATTAAACTGAAAGGTGAGCAGAGTTCCAGGAACAAAATTCTAAAAGTTTCTTTTCATAAGTTTGTTCACAGAGCTTAACTCACCTCCCAAACTTGTCAAATAAGACCAAAAACTTCCTTGAGCCCTCAACATATTTCTCTATAACTCAAGTTTCTCTTAGGGAACAAGTGACACTACCTTTGTGATGCTTCCAAGTGAAAAAACAAACAAATCAAATCAAATTCCTACTCTTTTTTTTTTTCTTCAGTAAAATCTGGGCAGCCTGAGAAAACGATTAATTGGATGAAACCACCAAAATATGAAGAACTGTGTCACCTTTTGTCTTCTCGAGCTTGTTTTCTCTACAGTCACACTTGCCCTTCACGGCCTGCTTGCCCTCGATGCCCCTCTGCACAGCGCTCAGTCTGAAGACAAAGAGGCGGGCATCTTTCCCTGGTGGGATGAAGCAGATGGAGGAGATGGATGGGAAAGTAAGACGACCTGGAAGAACTGAAGGTGCAGACTGTGTAGAAGCTTACTACTCAAGAAATCAGGATTTGAGGTGTTCCAGAACTGGGGAGAAGCCCTGCATTGCTTTCACCTAATGATGTGATCAAGGACGCCCACCCCTTCTCTCCCTCATCATCCCTGCCTCAGAGAACAAACAGGCCACCAAGGACCTGAGCCCTGGGCACCAGAAGAAACAGCTGGCACCGGTGATGCAGCCAGAGCCCCGAGACCCTCGTGTTGGCCATAGGCTACACACTCCCCTTCCTCCCAGAGAGCATCCCCCGGGGAGGAGTAGCACCTTTGTCTGCTCGGAGGATCAGAAGGTCCAGTGCCTCCAGCACATGCATCTGCTTCACGGGCAGAGTCTTGTCAAACACGGGCACTGATGGGAGGTCATCTGGAAAAGAAGCCTGGTTACCCAACGCTGCACCCAGCCCATACTCTCTAGAACCTATGAAATGTGCCTGTGGGTAGTTTTAGACTCTGTTTCTCCCTAGGCAAGGAAGGAGGTCAGCTTCTAGATCTTTCCTAAGGGTGACACAGAAAGTTCAAGCACTAGTGCCCTCTCAGCTCAGGGAGAAGGACTGGCATTTCTTTGCCAAAGGCATTCACAACTCCATACAGGGAGCACAACAGCAGGGCCCCGAAGCTGGAGTCTTCTCCTCAATGTTCATCAAAGAAAAGGCAGCATCTCTCAATCCCAGTTTTGGCTGGGATTATTCCAAAGAACTGAATACCAAGTTTTAAAAAGTGCTAATACACTTAGTCATTTCTCTTAAATATTTTCTGATTTTTCTGGTGTCATATTTGAAACCACGTCACATCTTAGGTTATTTTGCATACTTCTCAAGAAAGTAAAATTAGAATTTCTTTTTGTATTTAACAAACACCCTATTCCAACATGGCCTATGTCTGCATCAATAGTAGGTTACCTATCATTTTTCAGTATTTCTCCATATAGGAATATGAAATCTTCTTTTCAGACAAAAATAAGAGAAATATTGATTACATTTCCCAAATAACATGAAAAAACTAATTTCAGTGAAAACATCTGGGAAGATCTCAGGGAAACGGATGATTTAAAGACACAGCAAGTACGTGTAGGATTTTTAAAAAATATTAATTTGGCTGTATTGGGTCTTAGTTGTGGCACACAGGCTTAGTTGCCCCACAGCATATGGGATCTTAGTTCCCTCAAACCCATGTCCTCTGCATTGGAAAGCAGGTTCCTAACCACTTCCCTGGACCACCAGGGAAGTCCTGGGTTTGTTTTTAAGCTTACTTATTGGGATCTTAAATTGCTAGCAATTACTTTGCTGCTTTGGATGGCATCACCGACTTGATGGACATGCGTTTGAGCAAGCTCTGGAAGTTGGTGATGGACAGGGAAGTCTGGCGTGCTGTAGTCCGTGGGGTTGCAGAGTCAGACACAACTGAATGACTGAACTGAACTTTGCTCTTGGGAGTCCCTTGGACAAAGAGGACTTAAAGAATTTAGGCAGTTCCATATGCAAAGAGCTTCCCTGGTGGCTCAGGTGGTAAATAATCAGCCTGCAATGCGGGAGACCTGGGTTCAATCCCTGGGTCAGGAAGATCCCCTGAAGAAGGGAATGGCAATCCACTCCAGCATTCTTGCCTGGAGAATCCCATGGTCAGAGAAGCCTGGTGAGAAACAGTCCATAGCGGCACAAAGAGTCAGACATGACTGAGTGACTAACACTTTCACTTTAAGCAAAGGGTCTGTTCTGAGCTTGACAGAATCAGGGCAAGGCAAAGATGTCCCAGGATGTATAGACATTTCAGGCAGAAGTGTCTAGGTGATTCTTTACCTGCACTTTGAAGATACTTAGGTCTTCAAGTGTTCTGCTGTGGGTTTGGGTGTTTCCTTAATTATAATTTAGGTGCAGGAGGCCCTAAGGATCTTGGCTCTTCCAGAAACCTGTCTGTCTGGGAGTTTATCCCTCACTGGATGGTGCCCAGGAGGGGGCAGAACTTTCGTCATTAGGATTAGTAAGAATCCCAACCCCTCACCCCGACCCTGGGGAGGAGTCTCCCGCTCCTGCAGCCCAGTGAGAGCACTGGATTTGTCAGAGCACAGAGCCTGCTAAGCTCTTATGAAACAGATGACTTGTCTCTAGTTGTCCTTCATGATGGGGGCAGCTCATCAAACACTCTCCTTCCTCCAATACCTCAGGCTTTTTCATTGTGAGGCTCTTTGTGCTTCTGTGGGGGCAAGACTCCTTTTTTCAAACCATGAGATGATCATTCATTTCAGTGTCCATCTCTGCATTTGACTAAATAACTATGATTACTTCATTAAGGCCAGGCATGTAGGAAGCCCAGGGCTTCCTACATATCAGGCCTTAATGCTAAGTGTTGTAGGTGTCATTTAATGTAAATGTCCCACAATGACCCTATTAGGTAGGAATTTCTAATATTCCCATTTAACAAATGAGAAATCTGAGGCTCAGAGGTGCTAGAAAATTGTCAAAGCACATGTCCTGAACTTGTGGAACTGAAGGCCATGCAAGGACAAAGTCTGAGCTCTAAGCTGGTGTTGTAACCTAAAAACAGCACTGCATGCCCATGGACTGATGGGGTGAGCAAGGGAACAACCCTGATGTGAAGAATTAATGTGACAGAAGCACGTCATTTCACAGTTAAAACAGAGGGATACCATGTGGCTGCCCAACTCTGTACAGAGTAAATTAGCACTTACTCTTTACCAAATCTTTCTCAGGTGGCTTTGTTGTTGTTCAGTAGCTCAGTCATGTCTGACTCTTTGCGACCCCATGGACTGCAGCACACCAGGCTTCCCTGTCCTTCACCATCTCCTGGAGCTTGCTCAAACTCATGTCCATTGCGTCAGCGATGCCATCCAATCATCTCACCCTCTGTCGTCCCCTTCTCCTCCTGCCTTCAATCTTTCCCAGCATCAGGGTCTTTTCTAATGAGTCAGTTCTTTTTCGGCTTCAGCATCAGTCCTTCCAGTGAATGTTCAGGACTGATCTCCTTTAGGATGGACTGGTTGGATCTCCTGGCTGTCCAAGGGACTCTCAAGAGTCTTCTCTAACACCATAGTTCAAAAGCATCAATTCTTCAGTGCTCAGCTTTTTTTATAGTCCAACTCTCACATCCATACCTGACTATTGGAAACACCATGGCTTTGACTATACAGACCTTTGTCAGCAAAGTAATGTCTTTGCGTTTTAATATGCTGTCTAGGTTGGTCATAGCTTTTCTTCTAAGGAGCAAGCATCTTTTAATTTTATGGCTGCAGTCACCATCTGCAATGATTTTTGGAGCCCAGGAAAATAAAGTCTCTCACTGTTACCGTTGTTTCCCCATCTATTTGCCATGAAGTGATGGGACTGGATGTCAGGATCTTAGTTTTCTGAATGTTGAGTTTTAAGCCAGCTTTTTCACTCTCCTCTTTCACTTTCATCAAGAGGCTCTTTAGCTCCTCTTCGCTTTCTACCATAAGGGTGGTGTCATCTGCGTATCTAAAGTTATTGGTATTTCTCTCAGCAATCTTGAGTCCAGCTTGTGCTTCATCCAGACTGGCATTTCTCATGATGTATTCTGCATGTAAGTTAAATAAGCAGGGTGACAATATACAGCGTTCACGTACTCCTGTGGCTAGATAGGTTTATATATGGCACAGGAAGGAAGAGCAGGCAAGGATATGAGAAAGTAATGTGGGTTCAATGACTGTTTCAAAACTATGGATTCCTTCTTGTAACCTCTCTATGAAGAAACCATCTTTTAGATGATCTGGCTTTTCTATTACCAAAACAAAACAAATGGTGATAGCATATTTATTCAGTATTTGGTCTCCCTTCAGAGCAGGTTTTGCTACACTTAGAATGCAAAGAATTTTTAATAGTGACCTTGAAAGGAGCAGACTCTCAAGGGGATGAGTCTAATGAAATTAAGCAGAGGCTAATGGGATAGAGTGTAACTTGCCCTGAAACGAACTGGGAAGATTCACTAATGGAAACAATTCGTAATAGAATTAAGTGTAGACAAGACAGAGGCAAACAAAGAAATAACAAGATAATTATGGCTTAAAAGCACAACAAAGAATACAAAGAAAGCCTTAAGGGTTATTCTCTTCTCAGCATAAGCAAACAGGGAAGCATTACTGCATAATCAGGACATGAAAGTAATAATCTGAGTAATACATGCGAGCTGGTGGTGGATATATATGGCTACCACCTGCATAGACAATGTTCCTCAAGTTTGAAAGAAGAGGATTTCCTGGCAATCACAATAATCCTTATATCTGACACTTCCATTACATTTTGTATCCATAAAGATGCAAATTTCATAAAGGGACTTGGGTATTCTTGGTTTGGATTTTACTTTTACAAAAAAGCAACTCAAAGAGAATTTTTTTCTGTTTTCAGACAGGTCTTACAAATAATCATGAAATTACTTTCTCTTTCCCAAAAAGGCAAACAGGTAGAATTTGACATTCTTTTCATCATAAAATTTTTCATAATTATTTGTCCAGGACTTGACTGCAGCCATGAAATTAAAAGACGCTTACTCCTTGGAAGGAAAGTTATGACCAACTTAGATAGCATATTAAAAAGCAGAGACATTACTTTGCCAACAAGGGTCCATCTGGTCAAGGCTATGGTTTTCCCAGTGGTCATGTATGGATGTGAGAGTTGGACTGTAAAGAAAGCTGAGTGCCGAAAAATTGATGCTTTTGAACTGTGGTGTTGGAGAAGAGTCTTGAGAGTCCCTTGGACTGCAAGGAGATCCAACCAGTCCATCCTAAAGGAGATCAGTCCTGGGTGTTCATTGGAAGGACTGATGCTGAAGCTGAAACTCCGATACTTTGGCCACCTCATGCGAAGAGTTGACTCATTGGAAAAGACCCTGATGCTGGGAGGGATTGGGGGCAGGAGGAGAAGGGGATGACAGAGGATGAGATGGCTGGATGGCATCACCGACTCGATGGGCATGAGTTTGAGTAAACTCCGGGAGTTGGTGATGGACAGGGAGGCTAGGTGTGCTGCAATTCATGGGGTCGCAAAGAGTCGGACACGACTGAGCAACTGAACTGAACTGAACTGATGGTTTTGGAAATCTGCATCACGCTAAAAATGGTAACACTGGTAGAGTTTAATCAACTTTAATAAACTTTAGTAAAATGTAGTTGGTTAAGTGGAGAGAGCACCGGACGAGGAATCACCTCTGGGTTCTGGTCCCAGAAATGCCACTAATTAACTGTTAGGACTTGGGCAAGTCACATAATTTCTTTGAAAGAAAAGTGAAAGTGAAGTCGCTCAGTCGTGTCCGACTCTTTGAGACTCCATGGACTATAGCCTACCACGCTCCTTTGTCCATGGGATTTTCCAGGCAAGAGTACTGGAATGGGTTGCCATTTCCTTGTCCAAAAGATGTTCCCAACCCAGGGATTGAACCTGGGTCTCCCGCATTATAGGTACATGCTTTACTATCTAAGCCACCAGAGAAGTCCTAATTTCTTTAGGACTCCTTTTCTTTATCTGTAAAACTAAGAGATTAGACTAAGCCTCCAAGGTCTATTTTTGTTTTATTTTTAAATAAATTCTTTTATTTGGTTACTTGCTACTATCCTTTAGATGCTTTATCACTCATTAGGAGTCTGGAAGAATCCAAGAGACCTCCTGCACATTTCTTGAATCTAAATTAAATCCCCACCCAAAATTGAATTCCCTCTAGGGCATCCTCGCCAAGGTCATGTCCCACTGGCGACTGATCTGTGGTGACAGGGAGTTGTCTGCCTCCCTGGGGCAGGCTGACTCACCTGGCTGTGAGAAGTTTGACTTAATATTGAGTTGAGATCTGTCTTGTCAAAATCTTTTTCTTTCTCTATCCATCAAACAGGTTATCTAAGATCCTTATTGTTTGTTTTAGATACTGAGTACATTCTGAATTAGAAGCCTTAAAAAAAATGTGGTTTGAGAGAGAGTATATCCCTGAGACAGAGGTTCTAAAGAACCATGTGGCCATGTTGATTTAAAGTCAAACATTGGAATCATGACAAGTATTCCTGCAAAGGAGATTCTCCTTGCAGGTCGTTTGATGTACTCAGTGCTCAGTCGCTCAGTCATATCTGACACTTGCAACCCCATGGACTGTAGCCTGCCAGGCTCCTCTGTCCATGGGATTTCTCAGGCAAGAATACTGGAGTGGATTGCCATTTCCTTCTCCAGAGGATCTTCCTGACCCAGGGATCGAACTCGTGTCTCTTGCATCACAGATTAATCAGAGATTTGGGGAAGGGATGAAATTGTCATGGATGCCTCCCCCTCTCGCTTGTGTGTTGAAAACAACAAGGTAGTTTTGTAAGGGGATGAAACTGTGTTAACCTCACCGCTGAGGACACATGTATCCAAAGGGAGCTGACCAGTGGTCACCCATCTTAGAAGTAAGACAAGTCACACAGAGAGACAGCTAAAGGAGCAGCTACTCACTAACCATCCACTAGCAAGACGCCGGCATCAGTGGAAACCAGCAAGGCCTGGCCCCAGGGGTCCGCACACACAGCCTCATGAGGGAAGTTACTGCAGAAACACTGTGGCTCCCAAGGCTGCGGGGCAACACAAGACAGGAAGGTTGAGAGCACAGAGGAGCAGGCCGGCCCGTGGGGGAAAGGCACACACACCACCCAGAGCAGCAGCACAGACGCCCCCGCCCCGGAGCCAGACGGGCTCTGACTCAGTCACCTTTCTTAAGGAAAAAAGTCTCCTCCCAGAAATGCATGCAACAGGAAAAGGCTCAGTCAGGTGTTTCTGGCACCGAGACCTGTATTATAATGATGCCCTCAAGGGCTAGGGAAGCATCAGTAATGTTTTCTAAGCAAATGTTTCTTTTAGAAGTTGGACCAATTGGTGCCTATTTTTTTTTTTTTGGAGGTTTCACAATAGTTCTTTATGAAAGGAAGTCCCACCCAATTCTAAAAAAAAGTCAGATTCCTGTGCTGCTGATTTGGCAAAATTATTAAACCACACACAATGCAAGAAACTGCTATCATCTTAACATGAAAAGGCTTATTGACCCACTTATGGCTATGAAATCTTCAAGAAAAAAAATAATGTCTGTTCGTAGGAATATGTCAAGGGCTCCGATGAAACCTACTCATGTTCCCCCACGTGACACGTTCATGTCATGGAGCCCGAATCCTTGGTTTCATTCCATGTTGATCGAGCAGGAATAGTCGGCACTGCCTTACTGCTCCCTTGGAGCTGTGGCTGATGCCTGGAACCATTAACTTCCCTCCAGAGCATGTGGCTTGGCCTCAAAGGACAAGGAAGCCTATAGAGATTCTCAGGGATGAGTTGACGCCCTACATCTTCACTTTTACCTGACGCTGTACCTGTGTGCATGTGCCTGTGTGCACACGTAACGTGTGTACATGGGTGTGTTTGTAAGTTCTAAGTGAGCACATGCTGGCACACTCGAAGTAGGAGTGATGGCTCTGAGGTCACCTGGGTGACCTGGTGCTGTTTGGGATGAGGGTAAACACTGTGTGAATTATTCCTGTCTTGGAAAATCATGCTATCCCTTTATGAAACCTACCAGCCTCAAAATGAGTGACCTCATTGCTGAGATGAGGCTCGGGCTGTTGTGAAAAGATCACACAAAGGACGTGAAGATATTTTATAAACTGAAAGAGGGCTGCCCAAGTGCAGGTCATTACTTGGAATGGCACTTCCCTAAGAACTTTTTAAGAAAGTTACTAAATCTTATTGGACTGTGCGATCTATGAAGTCCTTGACAACACTACAAATTCTACTATTCAAATGAATAAGCAGACAGTGGGAATTTTGGCAACCTTTGGAAAAGATACTTTACCATTGGTCTTGTCTTAAATTGGCTGTGGTATTTCAGCACTGGTTGTATTTTGAGCGCATCATTTTCTTGAAACCAGACTTTGAACTGTGTAGGTTCTACAGTTCAGATATAGATCATCTATACCTTTAGGGCGAAAGTAGATATATTCATAATTCTTTTGCTTTTACAATGGCCACTTCTCCAGTGATACATTGTCTGTGGAGTTGTTCCATTTAATTATCTTTTACATATTCTGAACATAGATAATAATGAAGTATGTAGGGTACGACTTTACAATGCAAATAATGCAAACAGTAAGTTCACACTGTGATTTGTTTCTGTGTTTTCTCTTCTGTGCTTGATGACCACCTGGTTCTTCCTCCACGGGAGCAGAAATGAGCAGACGCCGTGCCATGAATGGGTGGCAGAGGCGGCAGTGACTGCTGAGCGGTGGCCTCTGAGCAGCTGCGTCGGCACCAACTCGAGGGAGACGCACACTCTCAGGCCCGCTCAGACCTACGGAATCAGAGGTCCGGGGGGTGGCTCTAGCCCACACGAAGCTGCAGAAATACTGCCCGAGAGCCTTGCTGTTGAGTGCGTCCGTGGTCAGCAGCACAGGCGCCACCTGAGAGCTTGTTGCAAACACAGGATCACGGCCCGGCTGCAGAGCTGTTGGCGAGAGCCTCATTTGGTCAGGATGTCCGAGCGGTCTGTACACACACAAGGCTTGAGGCACACTGCGGGGCTCAGTCTGCCTGTCCAGGCCCGGCCCAGCAGCTCTGCCCCTTGAAGCAAAGGTGCAGGCACACCATGGAAGTCAGGAGGCGCTCATTAAATGCTGCCCAACCTTACCTAGGGCTTCGTCGGCAGACTCCGCCACAGACAAGCTCTTCTTCCTCCTGTCCCACAGAGCTCTTTCTAAGAATCTCAATAACTTCCCTGAAGACACAGGACATTCAAAGCTGAACATGAAAGCATCAACTCACCTCTTTTTTACAGATCCCCGATGCCACCAAGCTTGATGGAGCATCCCCTCTCACGATGGATTTCAGCTTTAGTGCCTTACAGAACAGAGATCTCTTTCAGTTTATCAGGCAGTAAAAGCAGAAGAATCAAGTTATGACTTGAAAAAAACTTTTTAAAATGAAACAGGAGTAATTTCAGGCTTGTTTCAGGTACCCACGCTGCCCTATCACTGAAGATAAGGAAAGGAGTCAGCTGGATCTAATGACTTCAAATGCATTCTGTCATTTCAACTGATCAATATATCAGTACAGTTATTTCCAAACCACCAGTACTGAAAAAAATCCGCAGGTCCTTCCTCAAACTTGATGAATCAGATTTTCTGAAAGTAGAGTCGGGGTACTATCTTTGAACACGGACCAAAGTTGGAGGCCCCGGTGACAGGGCTCCTGCTTTGGGAAAAGGTTATCTTTGCTGCTAAGCTTTCGTGATTGCCTTGCTGATTAGCTTCCACTTTCAGGTCAGAATCTTGTCTGCAGCAGATAGCTCTTCTCCTCCTTCTTGTGACATGGGACCAAGGCAGAAGGCTGTGTCACCTCCAGAACTGAGAAACACTAATGTCACGGAGGAGCCAGGCAGAGAGGAAATGGATTCCTCTAAAACCTGGAATAAGGTGATGCCCGGTAGCCACCTCTCTGTGACGACTGCTTCCAAGCGGTAGGGGGGAAATCAGGGTCTCCTGCAAGGACAGACCCCACTGTGCTGACTCCTGCCAGGGTCCAGTTCAAGGTGCTTTCCCTAAATTGGCTCTCTACTCTTCAGAAAATCCCCAGGAGTCAAGCAAATGGTATGTGCTCCCTTGACAAGAGGGAGCAGGGACTGAGCCCTGTGGCCTCTTGCTCCCAGCCAGCATCACCCCTCCTCATATAAAGAACAAGGTCCTACTGTACAGCACAGGGAACTATATTCAATATCCTGTGATGAACCACAATGGAAAAGAATATGAAGAAGAATATAAATATGTATAACTGAATCGTTTTGCTGTACAGCAAAAATTAACACATTGAAAATCAATTATACTTCAATAAAATTCAAAAAAAAAATCCTCCTTATGGTTCCCCAATGATCCTAAGAGAAGTGACAGAGCTCCTCCAGAAGTGTGCAAACATGACATTCCTTGCAGAAGGGCCATCTGGTTTGGATGGACTCACAACTCCGTGTCTTACACAACAGGTGTCAGAGGAAAACCCACCTGTCCTATTCTAACGAACTCTGCCTGGCGGGCCTCCTCTTTCTTCCTCGCTGACTTGGGCGACTCCGGTAAGACATCACTGAAAGATCGTCTATTAAGCATGTTCTGAAAAAGAAAGACAAGTTATAAATTCCAAAGATGGTTATCAAATCTCATCTTTGTCTTCTCTTAATCCACAAACCTATTTGTCCAAACAGTCCTACTTCTGCTGCCTCTATTCATTCACTCAATAAGCATACATGGAGCACCGCTCCCGTGTCCGCCCAGGTCTGTGTGAGGCATGAGGGATTAAGGAGTCAACGGGGGGAGAGCCAGTCCCGCGGAAGGGCTGAGAGCAGGGCTCAGAAAGCAAGCACACCAGCCGCTCCACTCACTAACCACCTCCCAGAGTGATCGGCCACTACGCTGCACAGCTCCAAGGATGCCGTTCTCAGAGAAGGTGCCCCGGAACACGACGCACTCAACTCCATGCAAACAGGGCCCCCTGGACTTGTCAGCTCTGTGGCCTTCTGGGTAATTTTGGGCAAGGAACTTAATTTCTGAGTCTCAGTGTCTTTGTGTCGCTAATACCTGTCTCTGAGGTGTGTTACAAGGACTAAGAGAGGAAATGCATGGGAGGTGCTTGAGCACACTCAGTAAATGTCAGTTTTCTTCCAGACAGCAGTCAGAGAACTAGGTGCATGCTTGCAGTCAGCATGTAGTGGCTGGGCACCTATGCTCTGTGGGATCTGGGCAATGTGGTGGACACAATCTCTGTCCTCATGGAGCAGAGTCTATGGGGAAGATAAAGTAACTGACTACACGACTGGCACATGGATAATTTCTATGAAGGGGAGATACATAAAGCATCTGGAGGCATTTAACAGGGGCACTTGGCTTCAGCTGGGGGCTGGGGAAGGCCTGTTAAGGCAGTGATGCTTCAGCTGAGATCTGCAAAGACATCACATACTCTTCTTGGTACCCTTTCTTCATTGGAAGGACTGATGCTGAAGCTCCAATACTTTGGCCACCTGATTTGAAAAACCAACTCACTGAATAAGACCCTGATGCTTGGAAAGATTGCGGGCAGGAGGAGAAGGGGGTAACAGAGGATGAGATGGTTGGATGGCATCACCGACTCAATGGACATGAGTTTGAGCAAACTCGGGGAGATAATGAAGGACAGAATAGCATGGCATGCTGCAGTCTATAGGGTTGCAGAGAGTGGGACATGACTTAGCAACTGAACAATAACTCTCTCTTCATCCTTCCTTGACTTTAAGGAAATAAAGAAATGGGCAGATTGCCAATTATGGCTGGCTATTTAGGGCCTTGGGTTTGGTCTGGCCCAAGCCCTGTAAGTAGCTGGGTGTAGAGACCAGCTGGAAATCAAGGGCACCTATAAGATGGCGATGGTCACTGGTTTGAAGGGAAAGGACCACATGAGCACCAGTTTGTTCTGATGTTCTTCATCTCCCCGGGGTGAGACCAGAAACTACATTTATGTTCACATTCAGTAGCAACTCCTGTTGCTGGAGTTTGTGGCCGCACTGATTCTAGGGGAGTGTCCCTACTTGTTCTGTGTTCTTTGTTAAATGCGAGAAATGCTTCTAAACAATGAAGATTTCATTCTGCATTAACACTTGTTAGCCACCCTGACACATGGCGATCTTATACTGAGTCTGGAGGCCTCCAAAGTGTGTGGGGCCCTCGAGGTGCTGGGCTCCTCAAGGGAGGAGCTGGGTCTCATCAGTGTGGATACACCTTCAGCCTAGGAAGTGTCTGGTGCAATGTGGATTTTCAGTAAATGCACAGGCATATTTCAGTGCCTGAATGTGGTGCTCGACAGTAAATCTCCAGAAAACCTTAAGACAGCGTAGTCTCTCTCCCAAAACTCTACTTCGCCTGCCCATCAGTCCCATGGCACAGGTAACGCTGAGCGGCACACCCCAGGTCAGCCACCCCAAAGCCCGCCACTGCCCCGGGGGCTGTGGACTGGCACTCATGCCCCCGCCTGCATGGCCACCCCCTCAGGCTTGTTTAGGAAAGTCGCACTCCTGCACATGTACATTCAACATCCCCTCTTCCCATGGTATCCACGAGAGAACCCCAGCCCCTGGCGGCCACAGTCCAGCGTTGACAGCAAGGATCAGGAGACGCTACACTCAAAACCAGGACCATCACGAGGACTTGTGTTCTCAATTCAGACCCCGTGGGAAGGAAAGAAGACCACGGACCCGGGGTTACCTTGTGCAAATCTGGCATCAAATCCTGGTATAAAGATCGAATCAACATATCCAGAGTTCGTCGACGTTTCTGGGCGAATGTTGGGGTTTCCAAAGTGGCTTTTTCACCATTAATTACTAAAATAAATCAAGTTACAAAGGGAAATACAAATGTTAGGTTATTGAAGAATGTCTTTCTCAAGGAAACTTCTCACAGTAAATGCCACCCATTTCCTAATGCTCTTACTACCCTTCTTTCATGGAAGAATCCTTAAAAACTCGCTAAATTTCTCTGTACAAACTCATAGTCCATAGGTATATCTATCTTGCCTTTCCTGTTGGATAACAAGATTCCTGAGCAGAGGGTATAACTAATTACCTGAAGACCTAGCACACCCAAACCTGCCCTCATCCACCATTCCACCCACCTACTCACCCACCCACTAATCCATCCATCCATTAATCCACCTACCCACCCATCCACCCATCCATCCAACACATGGGCCAAACCATAGGATGCTATTTGATGGGATTAAATATATATTTGCTGCATTTTGTTAGAAAAAATAACACCACCACTGCCCAAGCAGAGTACTGGAATTCTTAGCCCAATAAAAGTTTCTTCTGGAAGAAAAAGCTGGTGGTTTAGTGGACTACAGACACTGAGAGTCAATACAGTGGAATGCCCAGTTACACATTAGCACACAGAATAGGAAGTGTGCAGTAGAGCTAGGAGCTTGAGGTTGAGACAGTTATGGGTTTGAATCCCAGCTGTGCTGCTGACTGAGCATTCTTAAGCAAATTATTTAGATCCTTGGGCCTCAACTTTCTATTATGTAAAATGAATATAACCATATTTCCTTATGGGGTTGTAAGAACGTGATACAACACATATAAAAGAGCACCGAGCTAGGCCTATTGAACTGAATAAATATTAGTTATTTGGTGGAGAGACCTCCAAAACACCATCAGAAAACTAAATACATTTCTCACAAAAAATTAACAGAACATGGAATGCAATCAATGCTTAAATGATGATATCTTCTGTACAGCATCTTGCAAGAATTAGAAGGAATGTATTTTGATGTAGAACAAGGTACAAAAACATTTCAAAATAGAAACTTACATTTCACTAGCAAAAAGTCCCTGAATTCCTGGTGGTCTGTAAACACCGGTGGGGATGGCAAAGGTGGGCCAAAGAGTGGTACGCTTTCCTCTGAAAATATTTTCAGCCTGTGTAGAGAACATTGTAGAGTTAGTTGGTTTTTCTTAAAAGATCATCAATGTCTGGATCTTAAATTTCTCCAGTTGCATATGTGATGTGTTAGGAATACTTCCACAGGAGGAAGGCATTCTCTGTGCTTCCAGAACTTCGGCCACCATGCAGCAATCCTATCTACTTTAGGGCAAAGATCAGGTCTTCCTGGATCCTTCATGGTCCAGCCCACCAAGCAGTGGGAAAGTCACCCACCGCAGTAATGACAGCAAAGACCACCACTTGCACCCACTGCACAACAGGCAGCATACTTGGCAGTTTAAGACATAGCATCAGTGGATTCTCAGCATCCTGCCAAAGTAGAGCCATTACCTTCCTTCCACAGACAAGGCTTGAGGCTCCAAGAAGATAAACACTTTTCCCCTAGAGCTTCAAAGTTAGTAAGCAACAGAGCTGGGATTCCAACCCAGGTCTATTTGCCTCATAGTTCATCCTCTTTCCACATCATGATACCTTTTAACAGATTAATTTTTGAGAACAAAAGGATAAACAGGCAAGGATATAGCTTAGGAAGGAGGGTGCTCTGGGCAAGATCAAACATATCACATTTGTGCTCTCTGTGGAGCACAATCACATTCCAAGCTAGCCCTGACCCTCCGGTCTTCTGCACAGAGCAACACGGTATGAAACAGGGGACTGCCCTGGTGATCCAGTGGCTAAGACTCCATGCTCCCAGTGCAGGGGTCCCAGGTTCAATCCCTGGTGAGGGCGCTAGATCCCACATGCTGCAACTAAAGATCCTGAGTGCTGCAACTAAGACGCAGTGCAGCCAAATAAAAAATCCCAAATCAAAACAAAACACTATATGAAACAAGCTTTTCCTGAAGACACAGTCTTTCAAGTCAATCAAGAAATAGGTAATAAATCAAGAGTCTCATAAAATGAATGCCAAATTAACATGTAGACATGAGAATTAGAACAAGCTGTCAAGATAATGTTGTTACTAACCTGTAATTGTCCTTTTGCTGATCATACCTCACTAAGGCAAAAATATCTGTGGTGATGGTTAAGGAAATCAATTAAGGACCCAATGCACACAGTCAAAAGCTTGTGTTTGGTAAACCCCAGGTAAAGGATCATCTTGGACCTGCTCTCCTGGGGTCAGGGCACCTGTCACCCTGGAACCTTGACTTCTGTAAAAGAGACAGCCAGGAAAAAAAAAAAAGAGAGACAGCCAGGGGAGACACAGGTTTGACCTCTGCATGCTCATCCTTTTGGGAAAGGGCTTCACCTCCAAATCTGTCAGAAAAGCAATATAAATCACGCTATGAAAACACTATGACAAAGCAAAACCAGAGCAAAAAGATCACTTCCCTTGCCTGGAAATATATACAAGATCCCCAATGAAATTAGCCAGATATTTCATCTCACACATTTTGAAAGGAAAAGCAGTTTAAATGTTTCCACTGTATACTTTCCCTCTCTCTCCGTCTGGCTTTTAGTAGACAAAACAAACCCAAACAGTGTAGCTGGTGGCAGTCTCTAGGCACAATCTACTTTGCTCATGTTGGGCACGTTGAGTCTAAAATAGTACCACCTCCACCAGCTTTTTTTTTCTTCTCCCATTCCTCCTCCTCCCCCAGCATCTCCCAGCCCTAGCTTCTCTTAGCTAGGGTTGAAATACCATACTCTTCAATCCCTCAGAGTGCTCCCACTCTTAGATTTGTCCCTTTGGAGAAACAAACGAGCCCAGTTCCAAATCTAAAACTCATAATGAAAGGAAATTCTAAAAATAATGATGATCTCTCTGTTACTCTGAGTCACCTCCCTCACCCTCCTGGAATTTTCTTTTGTTCTGTAAGAAGAACCGCTGCAGGAAGGGGGAAATATTAGTCCTCCATCCCAGTGACCAGAACAAGATATCACTTATTATTAATGTGTATGTGCATACCTGTTTTCTTCCCTGCCCTCATGGCAATTTTCAGCTTTTAAAAACGTACATACTGGGGCTTCCCTGGTGGTCCAGTGGCTAAGACTCTGTGCTTGCAATGCAAGTGGTCTGGGTTCAATCCTTGGCCAGGGAACTAGATCCTGCATGCCACAACAAGGATCAAAGATCTCGAGTTCCACAACTAAGACCCAGCACAGCCAAATAAATAAATGTGCTCAGTTGCTTCTGTCATGTCTGACTGCGATCTCATGGACTGTAGCCTGCCAGGCACCTCTGTCCATGGGATTATCTCGGCAAGAATACTGGAGTGGGTTGCCAGTTCCTCCTCCGAGGGATCTTCCTGACCCAGGGATCAAACCCGTGTCTCCTGCAGCTCCTGTATTGGCAGGTGGATTCTTTATCCCTGAGCCACCTGGGAAGCCCCCAAATAAATGATTTAAAGAAAAACTTACATTCTATAATGTTAGGACATAAGCGAACAAGCTAGAGGATGCAAAGCAATCTATTTGAAGATGCCATGAGTCACAATGGTCCTAGCTCCCAGCATCTTTACTGGGGTCTCCAGGGAACATGAATAACTAGACCAGAATTCATTCTGAAAAATGCCTGTTAGTTGTCTTTTACTTATTATGGGAAACCTGTAGGTACTGCTACTTGCCTTTGACTTATTATGGGCAGCATGACAGCTGGGTCTCACTGTCATGGCCAGTGGCCCAGGACAATGGGGCCATGGTTGGGGATGTGTTGGGCTGGCCATGCTCATGCCCCAGGTCTGTCTGAGTGCAATGAGCTTGGACATTACTGAGAACTTCAGTAGGTCTTCAGTAGGTCTTTCAGCAATGTGAGCTAAAAGAGGGATGTGAGGAAGCGGAGGGAAAGCAAATAAAAATAGGATTAATTCTATCACTTCTCAAATGTCAAGAGATGGTAATGCAGCAGCCATTCCCAGGACTTAGAACCAACAAAGATACATCATTTTGGCTTTTTATCTCAGCTTGCAAGTTTTTTATACCTAAAGTAAATTTCTCAGAGCATTAACTACCTATAATTCTTCTAATTCCCTTATTATCAGTGGAGGGTAGGAAGTTCCCCTCATTTCATAGACACTTGAGGAAAGGGAAGACAGTTCCTAAGTGAAGAATTCTCTGAGAATAAATAAGTCCATCCATCACTGCAGTGGACAGAGACAGTGGCTCCTGGGATCTAGCGAGCAAAACAAACAGCATGTGCCAGTCCACCATAACATTAGGCTTCAGGGTCATTTCAGGTCCAGCGAGGCTAACCCTCAGGAGGGTTCACACAGGCCCAGGATACGTGTGAAGTGGGAGCGGATCATGGAAGGCTTGAAGGCAGGAGAAGGTTCCTCCCCTTCCTGGAACACTATGGTGACGATGTCGTTTCCAATGTGGCGCTTCCTTTCCACCTGGATGCAAATGAACAGCATCACTGAGAAGGCCGCTCACACACGGTATGTTCCCAGAGTTAATGCGCTAATGCAGCAAAACAAACTCCAATGCTCACAGAGCCCTGAGCTTCAGTATCTTTGACTCCTTGCCTCCCAAACTTCTCCAGCCCATCTCCTGGCTCATCCGGCAGTCTCCTCCGCTCCTCATCCAACTCAGGCCTGCATTTAATCTTCACTACCCTCCCCTAGGCGCCTCCTAACAGTCTCCTCGCCTCCATTCTCTCCCACTTTACTGCTCTGATCAGGTTCACCTTCACTCCTGCTTCATCTCCTTAGCCTGGAGTTCAAGGCCCCCAGATCAGAGGCATTACATCAGAATTCCCTGGGGACGGGCTCAAATATGCACATTTAAAAATATAAATGAATGCCTTCACTAGTTCTGAAGCACATACTTGGTGAGAACAGTGGCCCTATCTAATCTGACCCCAGCTGACCTTTCTAAAATCATCTTCTAGAGCTAGGGCCAGTAAATCTTTTTTTTTTTTAATTAATGTTTTTTAATTGAAGGATAATTGCTTTACAGAATTTTGCTGTTTTCTGTCAAACCACAACATGAATCAGCCATAGATATACATATATCCCCTCCCTTCTGAACCTCCCTCCCACCTCCCTCCCCATCCCACCCCTCTAGGTTGATACAGAGCCCCTGTTTGCGTTTCCTGAGCCAGACAGCAAATTCCCATGGCTATCTATTTTGCATACGGTAATGTAAGTTTCCATGTTACTCTTTCCATACATCTCACCCTCTCCTCCCCTCTCCCCATGTTCATAAGTCTATTCTTTATGTCTGTTTCTCCATTGCTGCCCTGGAAATAAATTCTTCAGTACCATTTTTCTAGATTCCGTATCCATGCATTAGAATACGGTATTTATCTTTCTCTTTCTGACTTACTTCACTCTGTATAATAGGTTCTAGGTTCATCCACCTCATTAGAACTGTCTCAGATGCGTTCCTTATTATGGCTGAGTAATATTCCATTGTGTATATGTCAGTAAATCTTTTCTGTGAAGGTCCAGACTCTTGACAGTCCCTTGTACTGCAAGGAGATCAAACCAGTCAATCCTAAAGGAAATCAACCCTGAATATTCATTGGAAGGACTGATGCTGAAGCTCCAATACTTTGGCCACCTGATGTGAAGAGCCGACTCATTGGAAAAGACCCCAATGTTGGGAAAGATCGAGGACAGGAGGAAAATAAGGGGTAACAGAGGAAGAGATGGTTGGATGGCATCACCGACTCAATGGACATGAGTTTGAGCAAGCTTCAGGATATGGTGAAGGACAGGGAAACCTGGTGTGCTGCAGTTTATGGGGTCGATAAGAGTTGGTCATGACTGGGCAACTTGATGCTTTTGAACTGTGGTGTTGGAGAAGACTCTTGAGAGTCCCTTGGACTGCAAGGAGATCCAACCAGTCCATCCTAAAGGAAATCAGTCCTGAATATTCACTGAAAGGACTGATGTTGAAGCTGAAACTCCAATCCTTTGGTCACCTGATGTGAAGAACTGACTCATTTGAAAAGACCCTGATGCTGGGAAAGATTGAAGGCAGGAGGAGAAGGGGAAGACAGAGGATGAGATGGTTGGCTGGCATCACCGACTCAATGGACATGAGTTTGAGTAAACTCTGGGAGTTGGCAATGGACAGGGAAGCCTGGCGTGCTGCAGTCCATGGGGTCACGAAGAGTCAGACATGACTGAGCGACTGAACTGAACTGAACTGAGCAACTGAACAACAACTAAGGTCCAGACAGTAAGTATTTTGGGGTATGCAGATCATACTATTTACAACCATGCAGCTCTGCTGTCGTGGCACAAAAGCAGCTGTAGACAATTCATAAATCAATGGGCAAGATTGTTTTCCAATGACACTTTATTTAACAAACCAAGCAGTCTGCTGGATCTGGTCCATGGGCCATAGTTTGCCAAGCCCTGTCTAAGACCTTTGCATAACTGGCCAAAGAGAATGATTCACTTTTCTCCGTGGATCCCTCGTGTGTCCCCTATTCTACATTGTAAGCTCCTGAGAACAGGATCTCTATCTGACTCATATAAGATAATACTCTTATTTTGCAAATGAAAAAACTAAGGCTTAGAGATGCTCTGATAATTTCAGTTCAATTCAATGCAAAAAGATTTTTGGCAATTACTTCTTAGATATGACACTAAAGGCATAGCCAATGAAAGAAAAATACATAAATTTGATTACATTAAAATTTAAAACTTCTGTTTACAATAAAGGATACTATCAACAAAATAAAAAGGCACCCCCAAAAATGGGAGAAACATATACAAGTCATATATTCAATCATATATAAATAACTCCTACAACACAACAACAAAAAAACTCAAATAATGTGATTAAAATATAAGCACAGGACTTGAATACACAATGCTTTAAAGAAAATATACAGATGGATAATAAACACAAAAGATGCTCAATATCACTAATAATTAGAGAAATGCAAATCAAAAGCAAAATGAGATACCACCTCACACCCATCAGAATAGCTATTTTAAAACAACTCAAATAACAAGTGTTGTTACAAATGTGGAGAAATTGGAGCTCATGCATTGCTGGTAGGAATGTAAAACAGAGCCACTACTGGGAAAAATATTTTAAAAATTAAACACAGAACTACCATATAATCCAGTAATTTCACTTTTGGGTATATACTCCCAAAATTGAAAGCAGATACTCAAACAAATATTTGTACACCAATGCTCTTAGCAGCTGTATTGATAACAGCTGAAAGGTGGAAATGACTCAAGCATCTACCAATGGATAAAGAAAATATGGTATAAAAATGTGGAATACTACTCAGCCTTAAAAAAGAAGGAAATTCTGACACATGGTACAATATGGATGAACCTGAGGACATTGTGATAGTGAAATAAGCCAGACAGAAAGGAAAAATGTATGATTCCACTTACATAAGATTCCTAGAATGATGAAATTCATCAAGACAGAGAGGATTGCGGTGGGTGCCAAGGGCTGGGGGAGGGAGAAATGTGGATTTACTGATTAATGGGTACAGGCTTTCATTATGGGAAGATGATAAAGTTCTGGAGATGGACCGTGGTGATGACCTGCACAACAATGCACTTAATGGAATTAATGTCACTGAACTGTAAATTCAAAAGTGGTTAAAATTGTAAACGTTATGTTAAAATGACAATAAGTAATTGCTGATCCATCAACTGATGAATGGATAAACAAAATGTATCCATAAAATAGGAAATTATTCTGCAATAAAAAGGGATGAAATACAGATACAGGCTACAACATGGACAAACCTTGAAAACATGACAAGTGCAAGAAGCTAGTTACAAAAGACCACATATGATGTGATTCCATTTATACAAAATGTCCAGAATAGGCAAATCGAAAGAGAAAGCAGGTTGCTAGTTACCAGAGGCTAGGCAGCAGGGAGTGGGGAGTGATGGCAAAGCCCTGAGAGATTTCTCTTCGGGGTAATGAAATATTCTAAAATTGACTGTGGTGATAGCTGAATAATCATGTGAACATATTTAAGTGGGTTAAGTGAATGGTATATGAAATATGTCTCAATAAAGTTTTTATGTATATTTTTATAAGTAATTATTTAGCTCCTGCTCTATACAAGGAACAAAGCAGACAAAATTCCTGCCTTCGTGGGGCATACACTCTAGCAGTGCGCACAGAAATTACACAGTAAACGTAAACAAGTATTCTAAATAATATGTGTAATGTTAGGTGACACTGTGTGCCATGGAGGAACGGGAGCCGTGCAGGGGCCTGGGGGCGCTGGGGTTGGGTGGGTTGTGGCTTTAATTCAGTCATGGGGTCATTTTAACAGCGGGCATTTGGGTAGATCTGAGGGTGGTGAGTGAGTCAGCCAGAGGATACCAGGTAGCAGAGAGTTCTAGGCAGAAGGAAGGGTAACTTAAAGCCTTGGAGCTTTAAGTGGAGCAGTGTCTGGTGACTCGGGACAGGAAAGGGAGACAATGTGACCGGAAGGGAGGAAACCAGGAGAGCAGTGGGTGAGGGGACCAGAGAGGAGCGGAGGCCACTCGGGGCCTTCAGCCACTCTAAGGATCTGAGTTTGACTCTGAGTGAAGCGGAAGCCACTAGGTGTTTGGGAAGAGGCTGACACGCATTTTTAAGGATCGCTCTGGCCGGTGGATTGAGAAATACTCTGTCAGGGCACCAGGGAGGCTGGAGAGGCATTTATTCAGCATGGTAACTGAAGTGTGACAAAAGCTCAGGTGTCACCTGAAGGTCGAGCCCACAGGATTTCCTGACAAACTGAATGTGGGATGAGAAGGAGAGACAAGAATCAAGAATGATTCTAAGGCCATCTTGCCCCAGACACTGAAAGAGGAGGGAATTCAGCTTTGGACAGGCAGGGTATGAGACGCGGAGCCCAGGGGAGGCGTCAAGAAGGCTGCATATTTGGTCTGGAGTTCCCCCTAGGCTGGCTGGGGATGTAAGTTTGGGAGTCTGTGGCAGATAAAACCTATTCAGAGCCATGAGATGCGCTGGGACATGAATGGGTGTGTGAGTGTAGAAAGAGCAGAGAAAGGAGCTGAGAACTGAGCCCTGGGGCTGTCATCACACACAGTGAGTCCAGGATCTCAGAGCCACCGTGAGGCAGAACTGGGGCTGGGTCCAGGGCTGACACAGAGCCTCTGCTTTTATCTGGTCCTGAAAGCTGCCTTCGTCCATAGTTCATCAGGCTCTCTGTCTATCAGATCTAGTCCCTTAAATCTATTTCTCACTTCCACTGTATATTCATAAGGGATTTGATTTAGGTCATACCTGAATGGTCTAGTGGTCATCCCCACTCTCTTGTTTAAGTCTGAATTTGGCAATAATCACTGCAGACGGTGACTGCAGCCATGAAATTAAAAGACGCTTACTCCTTGGAAGGAAAGTTATGACCAACCTAGATAGCATATTAAAAAGCAGAGACATTACTTTGCCAACAAAGGTCCGTCTGGTCAAGGCTATGGTTTTTCCAGTGGTTATGTATGGATGTGAGAGTTGGACTGTGAAGAAAGCTGAGTGCCGAATAACTGATGCTTTTGAACTGTGGTGTTGGAGAAGACTCTTGAGAGTCCCTTGGACTGCAAGGAGATCCAACCAGTCCATCCTAAAGGAAATCAGTCCTGAATATTCACTGAAAGGACTGATGTTGAAGCTGAAACTCCAATCCTTTGGCCACCTGATGTGAAGAACTGACTCATCTGAAAAGACCCTGATGCTGGGAAAGATTGAAGGCAGGAGGAGAAGGGGACGACAGAGGATGAGATGGTTGGCTGGCATCACTGACTCAATGGACATGAGTTTGAGTAAACTCTGGGAGTTGGCAATGGACAGGGAAGCCTGGCGTGCTGCGATTCATGGGGTCGCAAAGAGTCGGACACGACTGAGCGACTGAACTGAATTGAACTGAACTGAACTGAAAGCTGCCTTGGGTTCTGGAGCGCTGGGAGACTGGATCTTAGGGGCGAGTATATCACAGATGTTAGGGAGAAGACAAGCCCCAGAAAGACAAATATCAACACCGGCTTCCTTGCCCCCACTGTGGTTTATTTCAGTGATAGAGGAGAGAGATGAAGGAGTTATTGTAAAACCAAAATCTACAAAATCTTTGTGAAAGTTTGTTTCTTTACATCAGATTTGGGATGTGGCTCAGACTGTTCCACTAGTGTTTTAGATGTTAGGAGATCAAAGAGCCACCAAGATCTTATGAGCCACCAAGATTTCTTGACCGTTACCTTAGGCCCCAAAGAGACCATGGCAGGTACAGACAGAGGCTTGCGGTTACTGGTTCTTCTCTGCACCGAGAAGGTTCACTGTCATTCTGCACTTCTTTGGCTCCCTTCCCCCCTGCTTTATCTTTCTGGTAATAGAGACAAGTTTCATAGTTGTGATTTTCTTCACATCT
The DNA here is from genome assembly GCF_019320065.1 of Cervus canadensis. Lineage (NCBI taxonomy): Eukaryota > Metazoa > Chordata > Mammalia > Artiodactyla > Cervidae > Cervus > Cervus canadensis. The sequence continues at coordinate 93,179,554 of NC_057390.1, read as the reverse complement.
ACTGATGCTGGGCAAGTACTACCCACAGATCCAGCTAAGACGTTGAGAACACTGGAGTTCATCTGGGAACATTTCAGTGCTCCTGGTGAGCCTGTTTTGTCTTAATATGCTAACAGCCCCTTCAAAAAGATAAGGTTAAAGTCTGGAGTTGGGCAAAGGTTGATCTGTCACATTTATTCCTCCTGTCTCCGACTAATGCCATCATTTGTCACAGGACACAGGCAATTTTGGTGAATGTACGGGGCTGAAAAGGTCAGGGTTGGGGGAGGAGAAGGGTTATGAAATATTTCAGTGGAATTTTTTCCCTATCATTGTTGAGATGTAAGAGGTCAACATAATTCATGGTGAGTGTGAGGGTCAGCTTGGTCTCTCTTCTCCATATGAACCCAGGATCCTAAGAGCTTCATCTCCTAAGAGGTGAAGCCTGGTAGTGATAATATAGGTCACCTCAGCCACACAAGGGAAGAAGCTTGCAAAAAGGAACTCTTAGACACTTAAGTAAGCTTACTGGGCCGAGGCACTTCCTGCTTATGCCAGTCCCTTACCAGTTAGCCTTCTAAAATCAGAGCAAGTTTAAATTCTCCAGAGGGTCTCCACTGGCTGTAAGACAATCCTCCAGCTCCTTATTCCAGGCCCCAAACCATCAAACAGAACTAGCTCTTCCTTAGCCCACCAGCTGCATGTCCCTGAAGCATCGCTACGTCTCATGATCACAACATCACTTTTTAGCCCAGCGGTCTGCTTTGTGTCTTTCTCCTACTGGAGTCTTACTGAAATAAGGACTATAAGTGTTTAGAAAAAAGCCCTTTTAGCCCTCACATCCTGTCTCTAGGTTCACATTTCTCGCAAGTCTTTGCTGAACAACTGTCTATTCATGTTTGTGACATTTACTTACACAGATGCCTTCAATGTGTACAAAAGGGATAAGAATCTAATACAAAGGTAAATGGAACCCCCCAAATCCTTAAAAAACCAGCAGCATGTATCTTTGTTATATCTAGATTTCATCAAATGGGCAAGTTTTCTCTTGGAAACAGCTAATCTCTGCGGTGGGTAGAGTGTTCTTAGGTAGTTTTTTTTGCAACGGGACACAGGCCACTGGGGAAATGGTCAGTGTTAACCTCCTGCATTAACCTGAAAAAATGCGTGCAACCATTCTGACAAGACACAGGCACACACACACATGGTCACACAGACACACAGGTGCATGACTGTCTGAGCCTTTATCTCCTGAAGGGGCCAGCACCAGTGACAGTAGTTCTTCCTAAGCCTTGGTGAAACTGCAAGCAAACAGACTGGAAACAACATCCCCAAACTGGTCCTGAAATTCAGCTCGTGTATGAACATCCACAGTCTTTGAGTCTATGAAGTCAGCAATGCGTTCTCCACACTGAGGTCACCGGTGGGTGTTCTGCGTGTTCACACATACCTGCTGTTTGTTCTCTTTGGAATATGGCAACATGGTGGAAACATGAAACATGATCTCATGCCCTTGGTAGATGGTATAAACAGAATGAATCCCTGTGGTGTCATCTGTAAAATACAATATGCATTTAGTGGGCACAGGGAATCCTGAGGCCGTAAGGAAACAGTCTTTATTTGCAGGCTAGAGGAATACAGCACAGTTAGCCCATTCCAAAGATCCTATGATCATCCACCTGAGTGGAGGCAACAGTACGAATCCCTCTCCAGCTGAGGCAAGGCTACTGCCCACGTGGGGGCCTCTTCTTCCCCCTCTAAGCTCTCTTGCTGTTTCATTCATGCCTTGCTTAGAGCAGAGGAGATTATCAGAAGTCTGAGCCCCAAGGGACAGCATGTTACAGCTCCTTGCCTTCTAGTTACTGCTGGTGTCCTGGCCAAAATGAACACAAGATGACGTACAAGTAATTATCATGTCCATAAAACAAAAGGAGCTATATCCCTGGCAGCATTGTATAACGACTAATAGCATGGAGTTTGGAGTTGGGCAGACTCAGATTTGAGTTCTCATTAGCTATGTTTCTTCTGACACATTACCTCACCTTTCTCTGAGCCTCAGTTTCTTAAAACTTGCAAATAGAGATAAAAGTAGTGTCTAACTCCTAGGGGTGTCTATCAGATTATCCCAGGAAAGGGAAATGAGGCTGATGGACTCCACGAGTGACCATGGGCACACAGAGCTTGTCAGAGGGGTCATGGGGGTGGGAAGCTGGGCCTGACCACTGGGGCTGAATACTGTATCCCAACATCTACCAGCTAAGGTACTCTCAGTTAAGCTCTCACAAACCGCCTGACCTTCCCTTATTCAGAATCTGTGAAGTGACTTCAGCGTGGGCTGGTGCAGAGATAAGGCCCCCAGAGGCTCAGGGTACCCTATTTGAAGCTTATCAAATTTAGGCCAGTGAGCCTCACGTCACCTGCCTGGCTTACCTCCAGGACTGGCTGTGAAGAGCAGATAAAATGACAGAAGTACAGGCGTAAGAACAAACCCAGAAATGCTATACGGTTATAAGACAGCATACTCCACCCTGGGTATAAATTCAAATTCAGATGAGGCTGGCAAACAAAACTTCTACAAAACACAACAGAATGGAGGAGGAGGCAAGCTTACTTTTGGTGTCCAGACCACCACGGTAGCCTGTCCAGCCCTTGAGAGTGATGGTGTCACCCAGCAGATTTAAAAATTTTTGAAAAGCATCGCTTCCGATTTCTGTAAGAAGAGGTGAAGTGTGAACAAAGTGCAGTGTCCACAAGGTCCTAGTTTCTAGCTATGTACTGAAATCCTTTGAAGATTAACTAGGCTCCACGGACATTCCCTCTTCTGGAGACTGTGCAGGAGGCCCACACTTCCCAGAATCTGAGGAAAGGAAAAACTACAGAGTCAGTATAAGCAACCTGAGTGCTGCCAGGCTGGATTCACAAGGATCTAGTAATGCAGAAGGAAAACATTATTACTACTCCTATCAATAAGGAACAGGTGTTTAATACGAAAAGTGCTAAATAACAGGAAAAGAGGGCCATTTTCTAATTCTCTTAAGCATAAAAATCCCAGAGAAAAATTTCCCTGTTGCTCCTGAGATAACAAATCCCCATGTAATTTTCCAGTTACACTGAATCCCCCATGCCAGTGTCTGGCACAGATTCAGTGACAAATGAATATTTGTCAAATGAACAAAACTGGGCAAACATGTGTCCTACCAAATTTACCCTGAAAATTTACCCTTCAACGTCATAAAAACTATTGGTTATTTCTTTGCATTAAAGACTTAGCAGGTAAGATGAGTTGGAATCTAAATTGCAATGAGGAGGGGCAGGGTTTCTTTTAGAAAAAGGGGGAGACACTCACCATTGCTGAACATGTCATCATCTGTGAGCTGGCCATCTTTGGCAAAAAGAACCCCAAACTTGAAATTCACAGAGCCCTTACAATGAGACAACAAAAGGTGCTAGATTTAATTTTCTCATCAAAGCAGACACAGTTATGAGATGTGTTGGTCATTATTTAGGGACCCTACAGTGACCTCAATGGCTACCTGCTAGATTACTTCCTCCCCTCCACCTCAATTTTGACCCATATTAACAAAAATTATTTGTTGATTTTTATAGATTTTTATAGCTTACGGAGGAAACCCTGTGTTCTTCTGTGAGTTCACTGGAAATTTCATTACCAATGGAGCCTGCAAAATGCCAGATCCATTCTGCAGCAAAACAGTGCTCAAAGTAAATAGACCCCAGGAGCTCACAGGACTGGCACCATGCTCTGATCAGCCCAGCAGTGGCAGTCTGGAACCCAGCTAGCAGAGAGCTCAGAGAGATTCAAAGTTTAAGCCAACAACCTGAGGCTAAAAACTCACAGATTCTTTTAGAAATAGAAATGAAAACTGAAGACAATGTAGTCTAAAAGCTCATTTGCCCCAATTCCTAAAGCTATTTAATCTCAAAAAGTCACAAAACAGATGTGGGGAGAAAAAAGCAATCAAGAAGTAGCCAGTGCAAATGTTCAGTCTACTATCCTCAACATTAAATGTAAGATTAAAATCAGATCCTGTGGGAGTGATAAATACCAAATGCAAGATAGCAGCTTCTACAGGGAAGAGAGAATAGGATCGGGGAGCTCAATTGTATTTATTTATTTTTTGGCTGCGCCACTTGCCTTGCAGAATTTTTCCTGACCTAGAACTAAACCTGGGTCACCACAGTGAAAGCCCAGAATCCTAACCACTAGGCCACCAGGGAAGTACCACAATTGTGTTTTTCATATAATTTTTTCTTAAACTGAGTAATAGGTTCGTAGGTCTTCATTATATTATAGTCTATGCTTTTTTTGTAATGCATAATTAAAACAAAAATCTGAGGTTGGAAAAGATCAATTTTTGCAAGGCTGTCTGATGAGGGGATTCTAAGTTGCCAGTTAAGGAGCCAACAGAGAACCAAAGTGAATAAAATATTGCCGGCCATATTGAGAAAAAGACAATCCTTCGATGCCTCTGCCATTTGACCTCATAGAGATCATTTCTGAACTCAGAGGTCTGCTTCTGGAAAATAGGCCCTAGAGAAAGAGCACAATTCTTAGGTGGAAGAGGAAAGGCTATTTTTGATTCCTCTTCTCCAACCTGTCATGGGCTTAGGCAAGGGCAGTATGGGTAGACTTGGCCTTGGGAATGTGGAAACTATTGAGATTGTAGAAAAACTAGCCTTGTAGATTGTTTCTGTTGGAAACAGCTAGGGAGTGGAATCCATTAAGAATAAAATGTTTAAAAATGACACAGTATTATAGTGACTTGGTATTAAAAGAAAATTAATATCAAAAAAATAATAACCCTACCCTCCAAAAAAGAAACTATACCCCACTTGGATTTTTAATGCAAGCCATTTCACTCCTGAGGCCTGGGAAGTGATCAGGGTGAGCCCAACCTTTGGCAGAACCTAACCTACTTTTCTCCTTCCCAAGCCTTTGCAGGGGATCTCTCAAGTCATCTAGGGGAAGACCAAATTTAGAGACGTTTAGTCCATTTCTCCATCAAGGTGATCCCCTGGAGAAGGAAATAGCAACCCACTCCAGTATTCTGCCTGGAAAATCCCATGGACAGAGGAGCCTGGAGAGCTAAAGTTCACGGATCGCAAAGAGTTGACACAACTTAGTGACTAAACAACAACAACAACAACAAAGCATTGCCAATGGGGCAGAGGTGGGTGGGTCAAGGCAGTGCACAGAATTCAGGATGGCTGGTCTGGGAGCATTCAAACTCTGAAAAGCCAAGGGGCTAAGGCTGTACTTCTAAACATTCTTCTGTCCCCAGTACATCTGAAGGACAGATGCATACCATCAGTAGTAATAATTTTCTATCTAGTGGTTTTCTCTGTAGAGTGAGGAAGACAGAGGTAGCTTTCAGGATGGTGCCTCCACCCAGGGCTCTTGCCCACCATGTGGGTCTCAGCTCACATGTCAATTCAGAGAGGCCTTCCCTGATCTCCCAACATGGTCACCCGCCCCGCACTGTTAGTCTCCTTCATGGCACCTTGTTTATCTTCTTAATAGATCTATTTACACTCTGTAATTCTTTTTATTGAACTTGCACATTTGTCTGTTTCAACCACTAGAACTTGGGCTTCTCTGGTGGTTCAGTGGTAAAGAATCTGCCTGTGGTGCTTGAGATGAAGAAGACCTGGGTTCAATCCCTTGGTCAGGAAGATCCTCTGGAGGAGGGCATGGCAACCCACTCCAGTATTCCTGCCTGGAGAATCCCATGGACAGAGGAGCCTGGCAGTTGCAAAGAGTCGGACACGACTGAAGTGACTGAGCACGCACGCACCATTAGAACGTAAGTCCCAGGGAGGAGAGATGGTACACATCTTACTCTCTGTGGAATCTCCAGGGCCCGCCACTGTGCTGAGTATTTTGGAGAGGGTTAATAAATATTCATGGAACAACTGTGTGTGTGATAAATGAGAAAAGAAACACAAGTGGTCAGAAACAACTTATTTTTCACAGTTGCCTCCAAATGGTCACCTCTTCTGCATAAACCTGTTTTTGGTAAATTTCTTGGGGTTTTTGTCAAGATCTCTGTCACTCTGGGGTTCTTCTTCTTCTTCTTTTTTTTTTGTAGCTCTTCTTTCTCTGTTTTGGGAATGATGATAGCAATCAAGTATCTCCATGACTCTGGCACCTTTTCCATTCTCAGTGGTATCTTAATAAGCACCTACAGTGGTTTGGGGTCTGACAGATAACCTTCTTAGAATAACAGCACAGGGATTAAAGCAGTGGTTCTCAAACTTGAATGGGCATCAGTATCAGCTGGAAGGCTTATTAAAATAAAGATTGCTGGCCCCATCCTCAGGGTCTCCAATCCCACAGATCTGGGGTAGGGTCCAAGAATTTGTATTTGTGACAAGTCCACAGGTGATGGTGATGCTGCTGGCCCAGGGACCCCTGTCTGAGAATCACTGGACTGGAGGAAGCAACCAGCAGAAGTCAGGAGGCTCAGGGTCACATCCAGCTGGGCTGACAGCTAGCAAGCCAAGGGCAGAAGTATTGGGTCAAAGGCTGAAACGATGAGCTGTGAACTAACAGCCCTATGCTCCACTGAATCCATGCTTTCATTTTACAGACAGGACAACTGAAGCCCAGGGAAGACGAGATGTGCCCAAGCCTGGGACTAAGCGGATGGCAGGACTGGAGCTGGAAGTTGGGGCTCCCGACTTGCAAGGCAGTGCTCTTTTCAACCCAGGGCCATGGTCTTCTCAGGATGGTTTTGAGTTGAGTGAAGTTGAGAGTTACAAGCAGAAATAGGGCCCATTGCTGCCTGATCACTGGCTGAAGCTTTGGAAAGTTTTTCTGGGGCTGCTCTGTCACTGGCACCAGCACCCTTGCCGAGAGGACCCCGCCCACTTCAAGTTCAGTTCAGTTCAGTCACTCAGTTCAGTCGGACTCTTTGAGACCCCATGGACTGCAGCATGCAGTCCCTGTCCATCACCAACTCCCGTAGTTTAAACTCACGTCCATCGAGTCAGTGATGCCATCCAACCATCTCATCCTCTGTCATCCCCTTCTTCTCCTGCCTTCAATCTTTCCCAGCATCAGGGTCTTTTCCAGTGAGTCAGTTCTTCGTATCAGGTGGCCAAAGTATTGGAGTTTCAGCTTCAGCATCACTTCAGCCTCCACTTCAGGTGGAGGCTCCCAAAAGACTGGTGCTTCAAGGCCTGGGTAAGTACTTGAAATTACGTCTCATTTAGGTAATTTTGTTTCCAGGGCTTCCCAAATGTTGTCAATGACTGACAGGGTTGTCTCCTATCTCCAGGAATCAAGGTATTGCTGAACAGAATGCACTGTATTTCTGGAGGAGATAGCTTTTATGAGGGGCTATTTGAGGAGGGCATCACTTGACTTGGGGCTATCTGACCATCACGGGTCATATTTTAACAGCGTTGAACCTGCCGTCATCGGTGCTTCATGAGGCTGGCTGCTACTTGCAGCAGGGGGTCTTGCGGGATGACTGGGAGTGCAAAGTCTCAAGACATACCTGGGCCCCCGGAGGGAAGTGACTGGTGGAGGGAATAGTGGGAACTGGTTTTATCAGGACTTCAGTCCCACTCAGACACTCACCATAGAGATAAGGTCATATTTGTAATTCCTACTCGTATGGGACTTTACATTTTTTTTTTTTTTTTTTTGGGACTTTACATTTTTAAGTTCCAAATTTTATGAGACAGAACTCAACATGATTATAAACCAAGGTATAGTCACATTTTTGAGAATTAATAGTATGCTAGGAATTATATTTCTTCTGAGAAAAGTGAAGTGTGAGAGGGAAGAATAAAGGAGAAGATGGGAATGACTCCATCTCCATGAGATGGTTGGATGGCATCACCGACTCAATGGACATGAGTTTGAGCAAGCTCTGGGAGCTGGTGAAGGGCAGGGAAGCCTGGTGTGCTGCAGTCCATGGGGTTGCAAAGAGTCGGACGTGACTGAGCGACTGAACAACAAAGCTCCGCTGATTCCAAAAGAATCTTTTGGGATCAAGAAATGATGTCCTAATTCAAAACTGGATACCCCCAGTTCCTCGTTACTCTTGTCTAGGCAATGCCTCCCTATTTCTGGGTTTCACGTGTTCCTACACATCTGTCAACCCCTCCATGTGTGTTTGCCTGGAACACCATGTTTTTTCTTGCCGAGGGGAGAGGGGGCTCTCTACACAATGGATTTCAGGACACCAACAACACTTTACCAAATAACTAACCTTTCAGGAACATCACTAATATTGTTTATTTTTTCCCTGCTCATCTTTGCAGCTGATTATCACTATAATTGGGAGGAACTGGGATAAATTCAAGAAGCAGGTGGGATTAAAGAAGAGTGCCTTGGCCACACAGCTCTCGGGGAGGCTGTGAAGGATGTTGATCACTGGTCACAGCTCTTCAAGTACATTACAACGAGTGCCCTTGTTGCTACCAGCAAATATCCCCTTAGTAAGGAAATAAAATAGAGAAATAAAGAGATGGGCTACCCCTTTTTCAAAATTTGGGAGGTCCAAAGACAAGTACGAGAGAATAAACCAAACAGCAAACAGGGGTTCTTCAAGAGAGGGAAGAAGTGGTGAAGTGGGGGAGCTTTCATGTTTCCCACTGGGGTGTGTGAGCTTAGTCGCTCAGTTGCATCTGACGCTTTGTGAACCCATGGACTGTAGCCCTCCAGGCTCCTCTGTTCATGGAATTCTCCCGGCAAGAACACTGGAGTAGGTAACCATTCCCTTTTCCAGGGGATCTTCCCAGCCCAAGATTGAACCCAGTTCTGCATTGCAGGCAGATTCTTTGCCATCTGAGCCGCCAGAGAAGCTCCTTCCTGTTTTCCACTGATACATTTCTGTATTGTTTGTCACAAAGGGCAGGTGCATATACTGTGTGGGTGTGCAGTAAATACTAATGAATTAGTAATTTTGAGACATAAAAACGATACATGCACGCGTGCTAAGTTGCTTCAGTCATGTCCAATTCTTTGTGACTCTATGGACTGTAGCGCTCCAGGCTCCTCTGTCCATAGAATTCTCCAGGCAAGAAGACTGGGGTGGGTTGCCACGCTCTCCTCCAGGGGACCTTCCCGACCCAGGGATCGAACCCACATCTCCAACGGCTCCTGCACTGCATGCAGATTCTTTACTGCTGAGACATGAGGGAAGCCTAAAACTATACATGGTGTAACCCTAATCTTATATAAAATATGGCAAATATAGATCAAAATAGGATACTCTACCAATACCAGTTTTCTCTGTGATTTTAGGTGACATTTTCCTCATATCTTTTGTTCATTTCTGCATTTTTCAAATGTTTACCAGAAATGTGTATGACTTTTATCTTTTGCCTTTTACAATTACACATGGAGTTCATGGATTCTTCAGCAACAAGCATGATATGTACATGTACATGGATAATATGTAGATTACAATGTAGATGTCTCCTTTTGCCCATTCTCTGACACATCCTGCCCGACACTTCCACTAACCTGCCCACGGCAATTCCTGCCAACAATGTGGGGGAAAGCCTCTCAGCCTCCTTCCTCAACTTTACATTGCCATGTTCAGGAATCAGCTGAGATGTTGCTGCCTCAGAGAAACCTTCTCTGTTTGGCCAGTGGGTAAAATCTACTCCTTCTGCTGTGTTATGACCTTGTTTACTTTCCCCAAAGCTCTTGGAATTGTTGGTAGGACTGTGTTTATGTTTGTTTATTTTCTTGCTTAGTTTGTCTCAGCTCAGCAGATTGTAGCTCCATGAAGAAGGGACCTTGCCTTGTTCATCAATGTATCCCCAAGGCCTCAAACAGTAGACAGTACACCCACAGTCAGAGGTCAGTAAACATTTGCTGAATCAAGGAATGAATGAATATACATAGAAATCTTTGCCTATAGAAACAACTAGGCTTATACTGTATTGCCCCACAAATTGTTTTTTCCTCAGTAAGTACTATGTTGTGGAAATCTTCCCATGCCAGTAAAAATCTACCTCATTTCTTTCAATGGCATCATACAATTTCATAATTCACTCAGTCAATAAGTAATTCACATATTTAACCAAATATTTACTATGTGTCCTCTATATGTACTATTCTAGGCTCTGAGGATACATCTGTGAAGAAAAATGGAAGAAGTCCCTGTTCTAGTGGGGGCAACAGATAAAAACTGAATAAATGAAATCCATGTGTTAAGATGATCAACAAAGCAGTGTAGAAGGGCAGTGGGTGAGAGATATTCTAGTTAAGGGGCTGGGAAGTCCTCCCTGAGCAGAGATGCCAATCAAGAGAGGGTGTGACCCAGGAGATATCTGGGACGAGCATCCCTGCAGTGGGAGCAGCAGGCTTCCTGAGGACATGGAAGCAGGAGGTCAGTGGCTAGTGTGGAGCAGAGGATGGCCTTATTACACAGGCCCTAGCAGGCTGCAGTGAAGACCTTGGGCTTCACTCTGAGTGGGATGGGAAGCCATTGAGTTCTGAGCAAAGGGAGGAGATGGCTTGCCATGTTTGGATGCTCTATGAAAACTAGAAGAGAGGGCAAGAGAGGAAGCAGGCAGAAGAGCAGGAGGCTCTGCAGAATCCAGGTGGGCGATGGTAGGGCTGGTGTCTATGGATCAGAGTGGTGGTGGTGGAAGCACTGAGAAGCATGTGAGTCAGGGATATGTTTTGAAAAAGTGTCATCGGAATGTGCCGATGGATTAGATGGGGTGTGAGAGATGGGAGGTATTAAGGATGTTTCCAAGTCTGGCCTTAGCGACTGGACAGGTGATAGAGCCGTTTACCAATAGGAACAGTGTACACACACTCTCATTGAGTAAATAGTTAACTGTTGAGTGACAGTATTTCAGATATTTCTCTATGTTAGTCATGCACTTGTGAAACCTAACATTCTTTTTTAAGTGGGACAACAAGGAATGGAAACATGCACATCATATGGCATTGTGAATGTGCTAACAAAGTACCTTAGCTTTAATTAAACGAAAATGAAAACCTCATTCCTCATCCTGATCATGGGATTAAAATTTGAATGATTCCAAGCAGATTTAAGCAGCTTGACTGTTTCTCTATCTTTATGGCTAGCTGCACAGAAAATTCTGAAATACACCAGACAAAATACGTCAGTCAAGTCTTCCAGCGATAAGAGACTGGCTGTGCAAATCCACGGAGAGGTGTGCCTGGGAGAAAAGGCCGTGTTTCTGGTGAACGGGAAGCTCACTGACAAATAGCAAGGTGGGGTAGCAGGACCCGGCATCTCGCGACACTACTTACCTCTTGTTCTTCAAGGACCAGCAAGTCCTGTCAAATGAAGTTCAAAAAGTTAAGTCCAAAATGAATGGTGATCATTTTATGTTGACTTTCTGTGAAAGCCAAGCTTCATCTACTGTCACTGACACCACTTTTCTCCACTTCAAAATATTCCATTTTTAAGCTAAAGTTTACTTTTACTGTGTACTTTTTGGATGCAGTGATTTGTCAGAACTCTTTTCTCTATGCTGAAAGCTGGTTGCTCAAGCTTCCTAAGGGAAACCTACAGACACCTGATCACAGCAGGGGAACTACTGCTGGTAAGCTTCACACACATGCATGCGCACATACACACACACACACACACACAGACACACACACAGGATGGAAGGGAAGCTCATGAGCAAAAGGGAGAATGTGACAGTGTCTTTGGTGAAAACAGGCATAGAGGGATGACACAAATAGGCAGAAGGTTGCTATATCTTGTTTTCAGATGTTCCTCTGCGGGATGATTCTACTGGCTGCCCGCCACCTCCTGGACAGAACCCAGTCAGGCTGCCTCTCCAACCTCTTCCCATGCCACCCCGCCTGGCATGCCAGCTCCTTGAAGCTCAGCTCTGACACACAACTGTCACACTGTTAGTGTTGGCTGCATTTATAAGTTTCAAGGGGAGAATTTAGAAGTGAAATTGATTGCAACTGCAAGACAAAAATCTAGTTGCCATTTTTCTGATGGACCATTACCTTGATTATGACTCTAAACATTTTTCTCCCAAGACAGACTGATTTCCCTTAACATTAAGTCCTAAGAAAACAGGACAGCTTTCTGGACACCTGCTATCCTCTGAATTACTGAAAATGACAGACTCCCAGCCTCCATCTTAGTCAGTTCCCATCAGACTCTCAGGTGGGAAGTTCTTCATGATGAGAACCACTGGTGATTCTGGTTGGGAATCCTAGGCTAAGAATCACTGATAATTTGTCAGTTTTAACACTGTGACCACATTATACAATTATGAAGCACAAAGTTCTGGGTTACCTTTTGTATCTCAGGGTGAAAAATTTCCCTGGGGCCTTTCTCGAATTTGTCCAGATTCATGGCACTGCAACAGAACAGAAGAGTGAGCCTAGTGTGGTGGTGACTTAAACAACGTGGAGCCCATCTCAGGGCCTCAGAAAAGCTAAGTATTACACCCCAAAAGATCATAGCTGGATTCCTGGAGGGGCCAAAGGAGGTAGGGGATCAATGGAACGATCAGTGAAGGAACATACCTGAGTAACCAACCTTGGAGGCTGCCCCTGAGCACACTCAGCAGGGAGGAGTGGGGAGCACCTGCTGTAGGCAACCTTGGCTAATCTCCATGATTCTTACTTTTATTTACCAAAAGGGAGATTCACTGACATTTACATAGTAATGAATGATAAGATGAAATGTAATTAAGATGACCTGACATGTCATTCTTCCTTTGATAATTCCTCTCTCACTAAGGGCAAAAGGTTGTTCTTAACAAGATTATTCTTTTATGTTTTGCTTTGAATTTCCTTGAGCTAAGTTCCTCTAGGGTAAAACAAGGTAATTGAACAAAATGATCTCTGAGACCTCTTCAGCAAGAATCCTCATATCTGTAAATGAAAAGTAAAGATAATAGCTGTATTTACAGAGTATTTACTAAATGCCAGGCACCCTGCTAAATACTTCACATGAATTATCTCATTCAATCTCTATGAGGCAAGTACTATTTTATCCTCACTTTAAGGATGAGGAAATTGAACCTCGGAAGTTAAAGAACTAGTTAAGGATAACAAAGCTGTTAAGTCATGAAGCCAAGATTTGAACTCAGCTTATCTGACCCAATAGTATGTATATTTTAATTTTTAAGTTTTCAAGTTGATGACTGTAACAGAGAAAATCTTTTCTTCTATTGGCAGCAACTGTAGAAGTCTTAATCTTTGCAACTTTAAAATACTTTCTTGCTGCAGCTTGCTCTGGCTATGAGTGGTGGGCCGAAAAATGAAGATATACTCAGATAACTAAATTAAAATTCATTGAGAACCCCAGTCTTTAAATATATAGAAGAAAGGAGCTGGAAATTTCATCATTTTAGAAGAAGAAAATAAAAGGATTTACAGAAAATTACAGAAAATTAGGCCAATATAATTCAAAGTATAACTCTTAAAGTTCAGATTTAGAAGCAGCAAGATACTTCAGTGCTCAACAAAAAGGTTAACCTCTCCATGGATGCATTCTTAGCTCTGGCTTCAGACTGGCCAGGAGAAAAACCAGGGGGCCTACAGCTGAGGGGAGAAGGTCTGCAATTCAAAGACAAAATCAAGCTTGAAAATAAGATACAAAATGTTTTACTTCTTAATCTCAGGACCCTTTCATCAGCCAATTGCAATCACTAATGGACTGTCAGGTTCATCACTGTAAGAGACATGCTGCCAAGTAACAGTAACAGGTGGGAACATGGAAAACACCATCTCCGACCACCACCTGGTTGCAGATGAATAGACACTAAACCACCAGGCCACCGGGATAAGCTCTCAGAGTCACACAGGACTAGTGTGTGACATTAGTGGTTGACAGCCCAAGCCCTGGAGTCACACGACCTAGGTTTAAATCCCAGCACTGTGGTCTACCAGCTGTGAGATCTCTGTCAAACCCCTTCACCTCTCTGAAGCTCCAGTCCCTCCTACGTAGGGTAGTGGTAATAGGTGGTAATAGATCTACTTTACGGAGCTGGCTTAAAGATTTCCTAAGAGAATGCTTGTAAAACATTCAGCACAGTGCCTGACAAACAGAAGCTACTGTTACTGTGCCATCTCAGCTGCTGACAAAGCACCAGGCTGACCTGAGTGGCCGCACTGCCAAGGGGAGGCTGGCACCTGACGTGGGGGAAAGAGCAGAGGGAGGTGGCAAGGGGCGGGGGGCACGAGAAGCAGCTAAGTGCCGAGCAGTGAGCAGTTCCTTCCCATTCATTTAGCTTTCTGTCTGGTGAAGAAAAAGCACATTCTTCTCTAAGAAGCATTTGCTGACATCTGAGTTTCTATTTCCAACAAGAAAAATGAAAGGAAAAAATATTTCTTGATTTTCTTTACAAAATCAAAGTATTTGCACACGTGCAGGAAAGAAATGGGCAACACATGCAGGACGGAAATGCTTGACAGCAAATTTCAGAACCAGCCAGACCTGGACTTGAGCCTTACTTCCACTACACACTAGCTGTGGCTTGGCCCTCCTAGGCCTCCATTTCCTCATCTATAAAATGGGATAATAGTACTACCTGCCCTACAGGGTTACTATGACTACTGAATTAGGTACTGTGTGCCAAGTGCTTAGCAAAATGTCTAGTATATAGCCAAGGCCCAGGGAAATAGCAAGCTGACATCAGAATGCTCACAGGATAAAACCCATTTATGGGTGCCTGCTGTTGGGTTTCTGCTCACACGTACTCACCTTAAGATGGACTTCACAGAAAGTGTTTTCGTGGGGCTGTAGGGAAGGCATATTTTCTGAGTACCCTAGAAAGTCAAAACAGCAAACCAGTGAGAAGCTTGGCAATTTCCATCCCTGGAAGAGTCTTACCTCATCACATAAAAGAAACCCATGTCTAGTCTCGTTCATGTTTCTTCAAGCAGCACGTATAAGAATAAATGTATCCTACGTTGGAAAAATTCTTAATCAGGCTCAACAGCACAGGCTCAACAACAATCCCCACCCTTCCAACCCCTAGGCATTTATGCTTTAAGGATCTGGACTGCTGGTCTTAGATGTCTCTGGCATTGTGATAAGCAGATGAGCTGCCTAAATCAAAGAAGGGGTTTGGTCTCTGAACCAAGAACTGGATCAGCCTCAAAGATCAGAATAAGAAAATAGTCTCTATGTGTTCAATAAGACCCAAATAATATTCCTCCAGGTCAAAAACTTTCAAACTAGAAATCACCTGGCTCTTTCCGAGTTTTCATAATGTGTACTTTGATATTTTTCTGTGTTTACTTATTTAAAGTCTGTTTCTTCCTCTCTGAATGAGTACCCACTGTGACTATCTCATAGAAAGTGCTCAGTCAATACTGGCTGAAGGAAAGGGACTGAAGGAAGGCTTGCCTGAATGGCTCAGTCCCACGTCTAAGCACCCAGGACAGACAAGGCTAGCCTCTTTATAATCTCCCAAAAATGGTGGCTGCGTGGCGCTGGAGCAGCCGAGAGGAGATACTCCACGTCCAAGGTCAGGAGCAAAGGCCGTGAGGAGACACCCCACATCCAAGGTAAAAGAAACCCCAATAAGACAGTAGGTGCTGAGAGAGGGCATCAGAGGGCAGACAGACTGAAACCACAATCACAGAAAACTAATCAACCTGATCACATGGACCACAGCCTTGTCTAACTCAGTGAAACTAAGTCATGCAGTGTAGGGCCACCCAAGACGGATGGGTCATGGTGGAGCACTCTGACAAAATGTGGTCCATTGGAGAAGGGAATGGCAAACCACTTCAGTATTCTTGCCTTGAGAACAGTATGAAGAGGCAAAAAGATAGGACACTGAAAGATGAACTCCCCAGGTTGGTAGGTTCCCAATACGCTACTGGAGATCAGTCAAGAAATAGAAATAACTCCAGAAGGAATGAACGGACGGAGCCAAAGCAAAAACAACACCTAGTGGTGGATGTGACTGGTGATAGAAGCAAGGTACGATGCTGTAAACAGCAATATTGCATAGGAACCTGGAATGTTAGGTCCATTAATCAAGGCAAATTGGAAGTGGTCAAACAGGAGTTGGCAAGAGTGAACATCGACACTCTAAGAATCAACAAACTAAAATGGACTGGAATGGGTGAATTTAATGCAGATGACCATTATATTTACTACTGTGGGCAGGAATCCCTTAGAAGAAATGGAGTAGCCATCATAGTCAACAAAAGAGTTCAAAATGCAGTACTTGGATGCAATCTCAAAAACGACAGAATGATCTCTGTTCGTTTCCAAGGCAAATCATTCAATACCACGGTAATCCAAGTCTATGCCCTGACCAGTAACGCTAAAGAAGCTGAAGTTGAACAAATTCTATGAAGACCTACAAGACCTTTTAGAACTAACACCCAAAAATGATGTCCTTTTCATTATAGGGGACTGGAATGCAAAAGTAGAAAGTCAAGAAACACCTGGAGTACCAGGAAAATTTGACCTTGGAGTACAAAATGAAGCAGGTCAAAGGCTAACAGAGTTTTGCCAAGAGAACACACTGGTCATAGCAAACACCCTCTTCCAACAACACAAAAGAAGACTCTACACATGGACATCACCAGATGGCCAACACCAAAATCAGATTGATTATATTCTTTGCAGCTGAAGATGGAAAAGCTCTATATTGTCAGCAAAAACAAGACCGGGAGCTGATTGTGGCTCAGATCATGAACTCCTTACTGCCAAATTCAGACTTAAATTGAAGAAAGCAAGGAAAACCACTATACCATTCAGGCATGACCTAAATCAGATCCCTTACGATTATACAGTGGAAGTGAGAAAAAGATTTAAGGGACTAGATCTGATACACAGAGTGCCTGATGAACTATGGATGGAGGTTTGTGACACTGTACAGGAGACAGGGAGCAAGACCATCACCAAGAAAAAGAAATGCAAAAAGGCAAAATGGCTGTCTGAGGAGGCCTTACAAAATAGCTGTGAAAAGAAGGGAAGCGAAAGGCAAAGGAGAAAAGGAAAGATATTCCCATTTGAATGCAGAGTTCCAAAGAATAGCAAGGAGAGATAAGAAAGCCTTCCTTGGTGATCATTGCAAAGAAATAGAGGAAAATAATAGAATGGGAAAGACTAGAGATTGCTTCAAGAAAATTAGAGATATCAAGGGAACATTTCATGCAAAGATGGGCTCAATCAAGGACAGAAATGGTATGGACCTAACAGAAGCAGAAGATATTAAGAAGAGGTGGCAAGAATACACAGGAGAACTGTACAAAAAAGATCTTCACAACCCAGATAATCACGATGGTGTGATCATTCACCTAGAATCAGACATCCTGGAATGTGAAGTCAAGTGGGCATTAGGAGGCATCACTACGAACAAAGCTAGTGGAGGTGATGGCATTCCAGTTGAGTTATTTCAAATCCTAAAAGATGACGCTGTGAAAGTGCTGCATTCAATATGCCAGAAAATTTGGAAAACTCAGCAGTGGCCACAGGACTGGAAAAGGTCAGTTTTCATCCCAATCCCAAAGAAAGGCAATGCCAAAGAATGCTCAAACTACCGCACAACTGCATTCCTGTCACACGCCAGTAAATTAATGCTCAAAATTCTCCAAGCCAGGCTTCAGCAATATGTGAACCATATTGAACCAATACGTGAACTTCCAGATGTTCAAGCTGGATTTAAAAAAGGCAGAGGAACCAGAGATCAAATTGCCAACATTCGCTGGATCATCGAAAAAGCAAAAGAGTTCCAGAAAAACATCTATTTCTGCTTTATTCACTATGCCAAAGCCTTTGACTGTGTGGATCACAACAAACTATAGAAAATTTTTCAAGAGATGGGAATACCAGACCACCTGACCAGCCTCTTGAGAAATCTGTATGCAGGTCAGGAAGCAACAGTTAGAACTGGACATGGAACAACAGACTGGTTCCAAATAGGAAAACGAGTATGTCGAGGTTGTATATTTTCATCATGCTTATTTAACTTTTATGCAGAGTATATCATGAGAAACGCTGGGCTGGATGAAGCACAAGCTGGAATCAAGCCTGCCGGGAGAAATATCAATAACCTCAGATATGCAGATGACACCACCCTTATGGCAGAAAGTGAAGAAGAACTAAAGAGCCTCTTGATGAAAGTGAAAGAGGAAAGTGAAGAAGTTGGCTTAAAGTCAACATTCAGAAAACTAAGATCATGGCATCTGGTCCTATCACTTCATGGCAAATAGATGGGGAATCAGTGGAAACAGTGGCTGACTTTATTTTTGGGGGTTCCAAAATCACTGCAGATGTTGACTGCAGCCATGAAATTAAAAGACGCTTACTCCTTGGAAGGAAAGTTATGACCAACCTAGACAGCATATTAAAAAGCAGAGACATTACTTTGCCAACAAAGGTCTGTCTAGTCAAGGCTATGGTTTTTCTAGTAGTCATGTATGGATGTGAGAATTGGACTGTAAAGAAAGCTGAGCGCCAAAGAATTGATGCTTCTGAACTGTGGTGTTGGAGAAGACTCTTGAGAGTCCTTTGGACTGCAAGGAGATCTAACCAGTCCATCCTAAAGGAGATCAGTCCTGGGTGTTCACTGGAAGGACTGATATTGAAGCTGAAACGCCAATCCTTTGGCCACCTGATGCAAAGAGCTGACTCATTTGAAAAGACCCTGATGCTGGGGAAGATTGAGGGCAGGAGGAGAAGGGGACTACAGAGGATGAGATGGTTGGATGGCATGACTGACTCAATGGACATGAGTTTGGGTAAACTCTGGGAGTTGGTGATGGTCAGGGAGGCCTGGTGCGCTGCAGATCATGGGTTCACAAAGATTCAGACAGGACTGAGTGACTGAACTGAACTGAACAGATTTATAGTCTGCAAAGGATTTATACTACACGTTTATTTAGCAAAAGAGATTATGATGTGGTCCACATATAAAATTCCCTTTTCAACTCTAAAAGTGCAGGAGATGCAGGAGACATGGCTTCCATCCCTGGGTCAAGAAGATCTCCTGGGGGAGGAAATGGCAACCCACTCCAATATTCTTGCCTGGAGAATCCCATGGACAGAGGAGCCTGGTGGGCTACAGTCCACAGGGTCACAGAATCGGACACGATTGAAGTGACCAAGTGTGCAGCATGTGTGGAATAGGGAGGGAGGATTCAGCCCAGCCTGGATTCTGGTAACAACGCCATGAGCTGCCAACACATGTGAAGCCCAGGGCTTGTGGGATTGTGCCTCTGTGTTTTTCTTCACTACAAAGAGGTAAAGCTCTTCTTCCCCATCACCTTTGTTTTGTGGTTTTCCAGGGTCACTCTCCAAGAAAAAACACCTTCCAGTTCTAGGTTTTCAGTGGAATTAACAAATGCACAGGGAGAGTCAAGTACAAGTGCATATCCGGCTATACTAAGTGAACACAGGAAGACACATGCGTGCGTGTCAACATCAACCCATTTACCTAGGGGGTGTGTATGTGTGTGTGTGTGTGTGTGTGATGTCAAGAAGGACACTGCAATGATTATCTCTGAGTACTTGAATTTTGATCCTCTCCTTTTTTTACTTGCTGTATTGTCTGGATGGAAATTTTACAAGGGTGAATCATTTTTTTCCTTTGGGTTTAGAAGGAACACATCCAGAGATGCGTGAGACAGTTATGAGCAGAGTTTATACATTTAGCTGTGTTTCTGTTTAACTGGAGAATGTGAGCTCAGGGGAAGAGGGAGGGAGCACTGAGTCACCTGCATCTTTGGATTCCCCACAGCCTCCAGCACTGGCCCTGGGCCAGCAGGGTCTCAGTAACTCACCCCCATGCTGACGTCCTGCTTTGAAATGTTCAGCTCCTCACTGCTCTGCAGTAGGCAGCAAATACCCACCCAGCCCTGCAAGACTCAGGGCTGAGAGAAGAGTTCTGGATTTGGGCACTGGCACTACTCAGAAGGGGTCCAATGCTCCTTCTGCCCATCCTATCTAACTCCATGGTGGTCCCAGGTCTCAATCCCACCTCCCTTCTCCTCTCACCACTCAAGAGTCATCCCAGAAGGCTCCTGTTCCTCTTGTATTTCCTGCTCCTTCTGACTGTCCCCCCTTCCCTCCCCCTACTCTCTACGTGGCCAGTTCCCTTTCATCCTCTGGGTCTCTTTAACATCAGCTCCTCAGGAGACCTCCCTGGACTAGCTCGCTTTGGCAGCCTCCAGCATCATTCTGTCTTCATTTCCTTCAAGCGCTTATCTCAACTTATAAGGTAATCTAGACACTATCTTTGAAAATTAAAATTAGCAAAACTTTCCCTGGCATGTGCCCTACTCTTCCTCCCCAGAACCTGGCAACCGTTGCAGTGAGGAGGTGAAGGGACAGTTAGCTCCTGAGGAAGAAGACAGGATTGAGAAAGTCTTATTCCAGACGGAGGCAGCAGCAGTGTGGCATGACCCCTGGGCTCCTGAAAGCGAGGTGGAAGGAAGGAAGAAGGAAGACAGGCAAGCCGAGGGGTTAGGCCCTGGGGCCCTGGGTGCCTGCCTTCTGAGGACAGACTGTGGGAGGCCGCAAGGACATCAGGGTAAGGCCTAGAGGCACCTGGACTAGTGCTTACTTCCCAGACATGGCCTTCCAGAGGACTTTCAGGCAGAACCTGTTTGAACACCCTGAGCGGCAGTAACTCAGGGGTAGCTTTAGGCACGGCTGGTCAACAAGATTAGAGACTGGAGATGAAGGCACCAGCCTCTCCCCTTCTGACCAGGGCAGAGAGGCTGTAGCACTTCCAGGAGGCGCAGCAACCACCAGAGACCTGGGATCAGGTCAGAGGGTTCATGCATTTGGTGACTTCACTACAAGGAGCAAGTGGCCGGGACAAGGATTTCACGGACAGGCGCTCTCCAATGACCCCCTAAAAGCCAGAGGAGATTAGTTACATCTCAGAGATTGCTCCGCTACAACAGAAACCACAAAGAAACCAGAGGGTCCTGGGTGGACCTCTGGCCACCGTGAGGTCTCAGAAACCCTCTCTTCTTGCACCCAAATATCACCTTCATGAGGAACAGGGTTAGTGGACAGAAATCCGAAAGGCTGATTATTTGTCCAGAAGAGACAGTCATCCAAGGAAAACGTTTAAGCCAGAAGAGACTGGAATACTGTGGTAGGCAATGTAAAATAAGTAAGTGGAGGGGGTAGAAAACAGCCTTTTTCTGCAGAAGATAAGAGGCTTTGGACGAAGGCATCCTCACTGCTCAGTAGGGAGCTAAGGGGAAGAGATGATCACGCTCGCTCTTGGGGAAAACTGGTACACATCGCCCAGCATTATCTTCTAAAACTGTCATTCAAACTTGGTTCAAGAGCAGCCATGCTGTCAGCAAAACTGACCCCAATTGCACTGGCATGGGGGGAGCGGTAAGGCCAAAACTCTGCAGGAAATAATTCATGAGTAAGATCTAACTTTATTTTATATCAGATTTTTACCTTAAACCTGCTTAAAATTTTATGAAACATAGATGTTTATATAAATAGCAGCAACAGAGTACACTGGTTAAGCTGGGCTTCGTTAGTCATTAATCATCTCATTAATGTATTTAACAGATATTTTTTGAGCTCCTCCTATATACCAGGCACTGGGCTTGCTGGTAGGGATACTGAAGAGAAAGCATTAAGTCCCTTCCTTTCATGGAGCTCACAGTCTAGGGAGAGTGACAGCACGAGTCAGAGAATGAATGACATCTAGGGTTAGTCGGGTACAGTGAGGACAGCTCAGCAGGAGCCCTGGGTTCCGCCTGCTCTGCCACCTACTGGCCTGGAGCCTTGGCCATGTTGGTTAAGCTCCCTAAACTGTAATAACACCTATGTATTCGGAGGACTTAGCTAGCATATAGTAAGTGTTCAGTAAGTATTAGATTTCATTGTTATTACTATTGCTATTTTTAATCATCATAAGAAGTTCCTAGCCACAGTTTACTCTGTAATGGTTACTGGAAATTCTTTCTGGGCTTTTTGAAGTTGCTACTTTATTGCTCTATATGTATGTATGCGTGCAAAAGCGTGTGTATGTGTATAAAAATTGCTGTTAAGTCTCTGTTATGTCTTTTCCAAAAATATCTACATAGCAATTTTGATATCCTATGTAGCTGAGACAAAAATCAGCATGTGATTATTTAAATACTGGATTTCAACAAAGGTACCCATCAAGTGGGAATACCAAATAAAAGAACTAACATTTTCTAAGTGTGGTTTGTTTTATTGCTTGTTAAATTATACACTGTACTCACCAATCCAAGAATAAAATGTTTTAACCTTCAGGCATCTAACCAGTTTAAGATTTGATGACTTGGGACACTGGGTAAATTTTCAAGCAAGATCTCACTTAATGTAGTCTTGTTAGTACTCATCATTCTGTCAGCCACAGCCCAGAACTTTCCCCACTTTACAAAAAAGAAAGTGGAGGCTCAGAGGGCATGAGAAATTTTCTCAAATACAACCCAAATGAACTTGTTATTGAGGGTTTTTTTTTAACCCTACTTTGCTTAATGCTTTGCTCTTTCCAGGGTCCATATTACCTCTAAAAATTTCTCTGAGAAGCCAAGAAAAAAAGACCAAGAGAAGCAGAAAAGGTAAAAGATGAAAGACGGGTCAAATATAAGAATTACTAGAAAAAAAAATCAGAACAGGAAAAGAAGCAACACTAATGAACATAAAAAAACTTTCCTGTGCTAAAGAAAGGCCTGTGTCCTCGAGTTGAAAGTGTCTGCTTTCAGTTCAGTGTCCAGAGCCCACGATGGGCAGCAGATATTTGTTAAATCTCAGGTTGCTTTTCTACCTCGTGATAGTGATGAAAGGAGCTAAGCCTCTAAGAAATCCTAGGAACACAGCTGATTCAGCACTTGAGACTGGCTGGTGGAAACAGGAGCCCCCCAGGGACTGGGCCCATGTAACAGTATTATACTCCACTAAACTTTATTTCCTTTAGTTGAAGGTGAGCCAGCTTATCACTTTTAGTAGGGTAACAGCAAAGGTTAACACAGTCCTGTGTTCCCAGAGGGCAGAGACTGAGAGGGAGGTACATGTCTGCTGAGTGGCTAATGTAGGAAAAGCTGATGTTCAGCTCAGAGCGTGAAGGTCTCTCCTGTGAACAGAATAGTCCTCAATCAGTTCAGTTCAGTTCAGTCACAATAGCCCCCCTCAAAAATCCTCGTAGAAAGAAAGCCAACAATGACACTGATTCAACTCTGGAGTGGCGCTGAAACTCCAGGTGCAGGTCAGACACTCACTGTTTTCCTCCAAAGGATCGCGCGGTATTGAGGGACACGCTGATTGTTTTGGTCAGAGAGGGTCACGGACAGGAAGAAGGGGCTCTTCTCAGCATCGTTTCCAATGTAGTTCTGATGGACTGGAAAAGAGGCAGATTCAGAATGTGAAAACGCAGCTGGCTCCTCTGGGGGCTGGGAGCAGTGGGCGCTGCAGGTGGACGACAGCCCTTCCCACAGGATCAGAGGATGGTAATCTCCAGCCCAGATTGGGACAGAACCTGGCAACTCTATCCTAATCATGCTTTCCAGGTCCCCCTGCCAGGGATGGGCTCAGGAATGAACATGTGACCAAATACTGGCCAGTGAGATAAGGGAAGAAGTGTGTCAAGGGGTTTCTGAAAAGGCTTTCTCACTGCTGAAGATGGCCTTCCTTTTTCCCTTGGAGATGGTGGTGTCTAGAAGTGACGCCTGGAATTACTGCAACCATCTTGTGACTCTGAGGAGGGCCAGCACGGATGACATCACCGAGTCTCGGACTCCAACAACCCCAGAGCCTGCCCTACCTCTGGTCTCTTGATCTCTCCCTTGAAATTTAAGCCAGTTGAGGCAACTGAAGGCATCCAAACTGATGGCACCACTTTTCTCAGAAATTCTCAGTACTCCAGGCAAAGGCTTTTAAGTAATCGGGAAGATAGCAACTTTCCCTCCATTTCTTTCTTTATAAAGAGATATGTCTTGCCAAATAAATGAACTAAGAATAATATAGTGTCTGATTTTTATAAAGCCATCATTTGGGTCCAATCAAATAGCTCAAGTATCATCTTCTACAAATAAATCAGTAACAATAAATAAATGAGTTAGCCTGATAAGGCTAAGTGATTCTTCAAATCATTTCTAATCCTGCCATAGTGATTACTCTTCCATTCTCACTTCCATCTGTTGCTAACCACACTTCTGTTTTCACCTCTCCATGTATGATTATGTGAGTCCTTCATGTCAAAATGTACACCACTATTCATGACAGAGTTCTTGGTGTGTGCCAGGCACTAGGCTTACTGTGCCTCATTGACACTTCTGTTCAAACCTCCTAGGCATATACTAGTAACATCTTTGCTTTAAAGATAAGGAAATTAAGACTCACAGAAGTGGGAGTAACTGGTATAGAGTCCTATGTAGATAACAGCAGACCCAGGATTCAGTCTGTACTGAATCCCACTGTACTCGTGGGATTCAGATCCCACGAGGGCAGGGATCATAACTGCCTCTGCCAGAGCACAGTGCCTGGCACATGGCAGGTGATAAATAAACCCTGGTCACCAGAACCTATAGCATAATGCCTCTCTGTTCTGTATTGGCCCTGGAGCTCAGGGAATCGTTTCTCTCCTCATTATCTTGAATCAAGTGTTCAAGACCCACTGCAGACTGGGTATGGGCCTTTTTAAGTCTAAAGTTGTTTGTGCCCTGCAAATTTTTCTCATCTTGCAAATCACTTATTCAGACTACTTAATCCTCTGTATCTCCCCAGGGACAAAAACAACTGGCAAAAACTTAAAATTAAAAATGTAAAAATATAAGTAACAAATTTAAAACTGAGAAAATCTGCTAGGGCTGAGACTCTGAATCGAATCTTCAAATCTATGGAGGTTACAACTGACCTTGAAATGAAGTACCCTGACCTCAGTATCCTCTAATCCAATAAGTTTCACACATACAGGGTACCAGAAATTACACTGACATTAATTTTCATTCTGAATATCCTTTCTTCCCAACCACTGGAATGGCATAATTACCTTGTCCTAAAAAATACTTGAAATACCATCTGGTGTGGTATTCCGGGTTCTCTAAGTGCACGTCTGTCCTTCGCCAAGTACCTGGCAGAGCAGTCGCGTTCTGTAATGGAACAAAGTTATGCCATTAAGAGACTTAGAAAGTAAACAAGGTAACAATGAACCAGATGCCAAAGAAGCAGAAAAGTCACTGTTAAAAGCTTACAAACAGGGCTGTGACCACATGTTCTCATTAGAAAAGACACTCAGTCTAAATCCACATCATAGAAATTTTCTGGAGGTCCTTGGGGTGGAGGAAAAAGCACCAGGTGAACCAGTGAGCTAAGCGACATCTAACTTGGATATAACTTGAATTGAAAGTTTTTTTCCTTTCTGGTACGAAGCCTCCACGATACCTGGAAGCTGGTGCCCTCTAGAGGCAGGCCCTTCTGATTGTAATCCCTGTAACAGGCACATTTCACCTGGAAAACACCCTGGCATCTTATCTGTGTTCATATGTTTTATAAAATTTTTAAAAATTATCACAAGTAACTCAATTGATGTGGAAAATGTGGATAAACATAGTGAATAATATGAATCATTTGTCCAAAAACAATTACTATGAATGACTTGATATGGTTCCTTCTAATTTTTTCCCAACATTTTCTTACCAAAATGGAATCATACTGAATGTACAGTTTGAAACTCCACTGACATCTCTGTTGCACCATGTGCCAGACTACTGGCAGATTCTTTTCTCATTCTGACATGCCTCTAGAGATTTACTAGACATCTGTGGTCAGTGGTGCTTTCTTGATCATGCTGAAGAAGTTCCCTTCAATTCCAAGTTTATAAAGAGGCTTTTCTGAGAAATGGATATTGAATTTTACTGAAATCTTTTTTGGGGCAATGATTGAGCAAATGGGTTAAATGGGGAAAATCATAGTAATGTAATGAATTACCCTAATGGCTCTTCTGATACTGAATCATTCTTAGATTTCTGGAATACACCCTTCTAGGTATTCTTCTGATATATTTACTGCTGGATTTAAAAAAATGGCTATGTATCATATTTGTTAGATGAATCTATAGGTTTCTTTTCAGTATGTATTTCCGGCATGCCTTCAGGGTTACATTGCTTTATAATGTAAGTCAGGGTGCTTTCTGTCTTGCTCACTGCTCTGGAATACTATGTTCACAGAAAGAGCGCTACATGCCAGGTCCTAGGCCACACACTTTACATACATCATCTCCATAGTGTCTCCACCAACTCATGAAACAGAGTTGATCTTAGCCCCCTACTTTCAGATGAGGAAATTGAGGCTTAGAGACGTTAAGTATGTTGCCTAAGGTGGCAGAGATAATAAGCAGTGGAGCTGAAACAGAGATCAAATGCAATGTCAGAATTTTTTCTTTTTTTAATCTTAACCATTACATCATCTTCTGCATGCTTTATTTAATGTTCTGCCTTTACACCCAGATGTGCCAGTTGGTAAAGAATCCGCTTGCTAATGCAGGAGACACAAGAGATGTGGGTTTGATCTCTGAGTAGGAAAGATAACCTGGAGTAGGAAATGGCAACCTACTCCAGTATTCTTGCCTGGAAAATTCCATAGACAGGGGAGCCTGGCAGGCTATATTTCATGGGGTTGGAAAGAATCAGGCATGACTGAGCACACACACACGCACCCACACCCATATATATAACTTTCTATTTGGCAATAATTTTAAACTTACATAAAACCTGCAAGAATAAGAAGAGTGCAAAAAGCATCTGTCTGCTTTTTACCAGATTTACCTACTGCTAACATTTTACCCGATTACCCACTTGTTCACTACTCTCTCTCCCTCTACACACACACACACACTTTTTCTGAATCATTTAAGGCTAAGTTGCATGAATAATAGCCCTTTATTCTTAAACACCTCAATGTGTATTTCCCAAGAAGAAGAATATCTTTTTACATAAGTCACGATACAGCTTTATCAACAATTGTAAATGTAACCTTGATACAATCCTTTAACCTACCATCTGTATTCCAGTTCTGTCAACTGACTCAACAATGTTGGTTGAAGCATTTTCATTTGATTGTCATGTCTCTTTAGACTCCTTTAATCTGGAACTTTTCCATAGGTTTTCTTTGTCATTTATGACACTGACATTTCTGAAGAATGTAGCACATACATACCTCATATTTTTCTTTTTCCTTTTTTAAATAAAGCACTCCTCATTTGGGGTTTGTATGATGTTTCTCTATGATTAGATTCAGGTGATGTGTGCTTGGTTGGAATACAACATAAGCAAGGGGTGTCCTCAGCGGATCAGATTTCAAGATGTCCATCTGTTTCTCATTGGTGATAGTAATGTTGATCACCTGCCCAAAATGTTGCCTCTCAGTTTTGACCTTCTGGTGTGATTCGAGAAGAGCATATAACTGGATTTTGTTCCTCACAGAATTTCTGGATGATTCTTTGTCAACAGCTGTTCGTTTTATAACCATAAACCAGGGGCAGTACTCCTGGCCCACAGTTCTCTTCACTGTGCCATCCTGGAGCACACAGCTATGACATCACCTGGAGTCCAGCAGCCAGCCTTAGGAATCATCTGACCAGACATCAGTGGGGTCCAGCCAGGACAACTTGTCTTATACAGTCAGACCTACAGTGGATGGTGTCATGGTTCCAAGGCCCTGGATCCTAGAAAGCATCAGCAAAGCCTGGAGAGGAGACTCTTCAGTCACCAGGACACTTAAGCCTCTGGAACCTCCAACACTTGCATGGCTCAGAGAGCTTCTTCAGCATCCCCAGTGATTTCTGATGGACACTGAGAATCAATGATCTATACCAAGGGTTCTAACAGAACCCAGAGGGAGCATGAACTTGGTTAGGGTAAAAAATCTTTATTTTCATTAGCTTTCAACTAAAATTCAGCATTTCATTCAATTATGAACATATGCAAAAAAAAAAAAAATAGAAGGAACAGCCTTGAAAACCATGTCACCAAAAAAAAAAAAAATCACAGATACTTTCAGAACTCATCCCAGTAAAGTGCAGATATCTCAAAATACTGTTGATGCCATTCCCTGCTCAAAATTACAACAGTTATGAGATCTGCTGCTGAATTTGTTATTATAATGTATTCATTGAAAAGCATGTATATTACAGTATTATAAATTAGGTTTAAAAGTAATTTTGATAACTATTTCAATACAACTGTTTTCGTTTGTAATTCCATGTATCTTGTTTTAAGCATAAAAAAAATATTATTCTGAGAAGGGAGTTCAAAGGCGTGGAAAATGTCCCCTGACTCTAGACCTTCTGCAGCCCTGAATCTGCAGACTTGCCTCCTAGTGCTCTGAGTGTTGGCACCAGCGGAGTGGAATAATACAGGTGAGGCAAGAGGCAGCACGCACCTGGGAGTGAGAGATGGGACTCTGGGTGGTGTCACACCCCAAACCTCTGTTGAGTACAAACTGTCAATTGGGAGTTCTTTTCTTAATGATCAAAAAGATACCTATTTAACTTTCATCTTCACGGAATACTAAACTAAACTGGGGGAAAAACCCAACACCTAAAATGTTGTGAGTCTCACAGAGAAAGACACTTCCTGTCCCTTGTTAAAAGCACATATGATGAGGTGTAAAGACAAGAAAACATGCAAGAACTGACCACAGAAATGGAGGCTAAGCAGAAAACAAAAAATCCCTCTGCTCAAGATCCCAGAAGAAAGACTCTGAAAACTAGTTCCAATTCCTGATAAGTAGCAGCAGTAGACAGGAAAGCGCACAAGTCTTTAGTGTACAGTGAAATGATTTTCAAATATATATAT
This sequence comes from Cervus canadensis, assembly GCF_019320065.1. Lineage (NCBI taxonomy): Eukaryota > Metazoa > Chordata > Mammalia > Artiodactyla > Cervidae > Cervus > Cervus canadensis. The sequence goes on along the minus strand of NC_057390.1, from coordinate 93,150,807 downwards.
ATTTTATATACGTATATATATATATATATATATATATATACGCCCTTGTGGGCTTCCAAGTTGGCATTAGTGGTAAAGAAACTGCCTGCCAATGCAGGAGATGCAAGAGAAGCAGATTTAATTCCTGGGTCGGGAAGATCTCCTGGAGGAGGGCATGGCAACCCACTCCAGTATTCTTGCTTGGAAAATCCCATGGACAGGGGAGTCTGGTGGGCTACAGTACATGGGGTCTCAAAGAGTTGGACAGGACAGAATCGAATGAGCATGCACGCACATACACCCTTTGTAACTACCTGATCAAGAGAGAGAAGCTTTTCAGTACCACAGAAGGCTCCTTCATGCATTTTCCTAGTCAACACTCAATCACACTCTGAAAGGTAAGCACTATTGTGACTTTTATCACCATAGATTAGTTTTACTTACTCTTGAACTTCATGGAAACCAAATCATATCACCTGTATTCATTTGAGTCAGGTCCTTTGTTCTGAGACCTTATGTGTGTGACATCCACTTTATCAGTGAAGCAGTAGTTCATTGCCTCACTGCTACACAGCAGTCCATGCATGAACTCCAAAATTCATGTATTCACTTTCCAGTTGATGGTAATTAAGAATAAAGCCATGATAGGGACTTCCCTGATGGCCTAGTGGTTAGGACTCTGTGCTTCCAATGCAGGGGCCACAGGTTTGATCCCTGGTTAGGAACTAAAGATCCTACATGTCACATGGTATGGCCAAATTAAAAAATAAATAAAACTCATACACAGAAAAGAATAAAGCCACAATGAACTCTCTTTTCTGCTGGGTGTACATCCTGGGACCCAGAGGATACAGACATTCAGTTTGAGTAGGTATTATCAACAGTCTCCAAGAGGAAGGCACCAATTTACATAATTAGCAATAAATAGAAGAGGTCCAGTTGCTCCACATTCTCTGATCAACTCTGAGCAATTCAGTGCTTAAATTTTAGTGGCTCTAGAGTGGGCGTCCATGTGTGCCTGCTACATCGCTTCAGTCATGTCCGACTCTTTGTGACTCTATGAACTGTAGCCTGCCAGGCTCCTCTGTCCATGGATTCCCCAGGCAACAATACTGGAGTGGGTTGCCATGCCTTCCTCCAGGGGATGTTCCCGACCCAGGGATCAAACCCACGTCTCTTATGTCTCCTGCACTGGCAGGCAAATTCTTTACCACTAGCGCCCTGGAATGGGTGTAGTAGTACCCAATTGTTGTTTCAGTTTTACAATAAATTTTTACTATTTTAAGTATGACCTAAATTTTAGAGAAGATTCCAAAGATATAGAAACTTCCTACAGCACTTCAAGGTGACAATGACACATTATTTACTTGATATCAATCAACAATCAATAGGAGGAAATATTCCGATGAATACATATATTAGACAGCCAAACTTTAACATTGCAAATACCCATACTAATTGTATCCCTTTCTAATTTGCTAGAAGGTATTGTGGAGTAATTAACTCAAATTCTTCTATACTGCAGACTTGCCTGAACACGTCCACAGGGTTGAATGAGTCTTGAGACTGAATCATTTCTGCATTAGATTCCAAAGCCCACAAAAGCTCCTTGTTGTGTTCCTTGTTTTGTTTTGCCTAACCACATATACTTGTGGGATGTGAAGGACGATGACTGTATATGGCCAAGATATTGTGAGGAGAACTTAATCTAAATATAATACCCCCGTTTTATCTGAATGCTCTTTAATATTTGACTTTAAGCAGGGAATCCACAAAAACAAGACCGGGAGCTGACTGTGGCTTGGATCATGAACTCCTTATTGACAAATTCAGACTGAAATTGAAGAAAGTAGAGAAAACCACTAGACCTTTCAGGTATGACCTAAATCAAATCTCTTATGACTATACAGTGGAAGTGAGAAATAGATTTAAGGGACTAGATTTGATAGACAGAGTGCCTGATGAACTATGGATGGAGGTTAGTGACATTATACAGGAGACAGAAATCAAGACCATCCCCAAGAAGAAGAAATGCAAAAAAGCAAAATGACTGGCTGAGGAGGACTTACAAATAGCTGTGAAAAGAAGGGAAGAGAAAAGCAAAGGAGAAAAGGAAAGATATACCCATTTGAATGCAGAGTTCCAAAGAATAGCAAGGAGAGATATGAAAGCCTTCCTTGGTGATCATTGCAAAGAAATAGACAAAAACAATAGAATGGGAAAGACTAGAGATCTCTTCAAAAAAATTAGAGATACCAGGGGAACATTTCATGCAAAGATGGAGACAATAAAGGACAGAAATGGCAGGGACCTAACAGAAGCAAAAGATATTAAGAAGAGGTGGCAAGAATACACAGGAGAACTGTACAAAAAAGATCTTCATGACCCAGATAATCACTATGGTGTGATCACTCACCTAGAGCCAGACATCCTGGAATGTGAAGTCAAGTGGGCCTTAGGAAGCATCACTACAAACAAAGCTAGTGGAGGTGATGGAATTCCAGTTGAGCTATTTCATATCCTGAAAGATGATGCTGTGAAAGTGCTGCATTCAATATGCCAGAAAATCTGGAAAACTCAGCAATGGCCACAGGACTGGAAAAGGTCAGTTTTCATTCCAATCCCAAAGAAAGGCAATGCCAAAGAATGCTCAAACTACCGCACAATTGCAATCATCTCATACGCTAGTAAAGTAGCTCAAAATTCTCTAAGCCAAGCTTCAGCAATACGTGAACCGTGAACTTCCAGATGTTCAAGCTGGATTTAGAAAAGGCAGAGGAACCAGAGATCAAATTGCCAACATCCGCTGGATCATCAAAAAAGCAAAAGAGTTCCAGAAAAACATCTATTTCTGCTTTATTCACTATGCCAAAGCCTTTGACTGTGTGGCTCACAATAAACTGGAAAACTCTGAAAGAGATGGGAATACCAGACCACCTGACCTGCCTCTTGAGAAACCTGTATGCAGGTCAGGAAGCAACAGTTAGAACTGAACATGGAACAACAGACTGGTTCCAAATAGGAAAAGGAGTACGTCAAGGCTGTCTATTGTCACCCTGCTTATTTAACTTATATGGAGTACATCATGAGAAACACTGGGCTGGAAGAAGCACAAGCTGGAATCAAGATTGCCAGGAGAAATATCAATAACCTCAGATGTGCAGATGACACCACCCTTATGGCAGAAAGTGAAGAACTAAAGAGCCTCTTGATGAAAGTGAAAGAGGAGAGTGAAAAAGTTGGCTTAAAGCTCAACATTCAGAAAACTAAGATCATGGCATCTGGTCCCATCACTTCATGGCAAATAGATGGGGAAACAGTGGAAACAGTGGCTGACTTTACTTTCTGGGCTCCAAAATCACTGCAGATGGTGATTGCAGCCATGAAATTAAAAGTCGCTTTTTCCTTGGAAGGAAAGTTATGATCAACCTAGACAGCATATTAAAAAGCAGAGACAAAAAACAAACAAAAAAAAGCAGAGACATTACTTTGCCAACAAAGGTCCGTCTAGTCAAGGCTATGTTTTTTCCAGTGGTCATGTATGGATGTGAGAGTTGGACTATAAAGAAAGCTCAGTGCTGAAGGATTGATGCTTTTGAACTGTGGTGTAGGAGAAGACTCTTAAGAGTCCCTTGGACTACAAGGAGATCCAACCAGTCCATCCTAAAGGAGATCATCAGTCCTGGGTTTTCATTGGATGGACTGATGTTGAAGCTGAAACTCCAATACTTTGGCCGCCTGATGCGAAGAGCTGACTCATTGGAAAAGACCCTGATGTTGGAAAGATTGAAGGCAGGAGGAGAAGGGGACTACAGAGGATGAGATGGTTGGATGGCATCACCGACTCAATGGACATGGGTTTGGGTGGACTCGGGGAGTCGGTGATGGACAGGGAGGCCTGGCATGCTGCATTTCATGGGGCTGCAAAGAGTCGGACACGACAGAGTGACTGAACTGAACTGAGGGAGTCCACATAACACAAGCACTCCAACTACAAATGAGAGCCATAGTTTCATATGATGCCTGTCATTTTTCAGAGTCCTTTCTAGAGTGAGTTTAATTAATGAGCGAATGTTTTAAAGCTGACTTTCCCTCACTTTCTAGGCTAAATTGCAAAAGAACACTGGCAATAAAAGATGAACCTTTAAAATAATAAACTAAAAAATGTTGACTTGCAAATATAAATATAAGCTGGTTGAAGAAAGTGAAATCACATGAAATTAAAATCATTTCTCTCTCCCACCCCCCATGTCCTAATCTACTTTCTTTCCCTATAATAACTGTGTAATCAGATTGGTTTGGATAGTCTCAGGTCCTTTTATGCATTTACAAAAATGTGTTTATACATATGTGCACACATTCACATACATACTTATGTACATGGACACACATAATCTGCTTTCATAAATGGGACAGTATTGTAGCTACTACACTGAAACTTTTTTCACTAAGAAAAAATCTTAGAAAGATTCCTATCAGTACCTACAGTCTACCTTGTTCTTTTAAACGACTACATAGCTTTTTAAAAAAATTAAACACTTCAATTGAGTATAGATGTAAAAACTATGTAAACATAAAAGGGCCTAAAGTAGAAAGTTAAGGTCCTCTAACTTCTTCCCTGACCTCCCATTTCTACTCCAGAAGCAATTACTATTAAATTCTAAGATGTTCCTTTGGAAATTTTCTTGCATATTGGCAAGCATGTTTATCTTTTTTGTTTGTTTTAAAGGAAATGGGATGATATCAAACGAACCATTCTGGAGCTTGCTTTTAAGTCTAGTGCTGTATGGTAAACATTTTCCTACAGTATTACATTTACCGCTACCTCATTCTAACAGCTACTAAGCATTCCATTTCATAAATGTATCATGATTTTCAAAATCATTCCGCTACTGATGGAAACTCAGGTTGTTTCCTGGTTATTATTTTTTTTTTCCTATTTTAAAACAATGCTTCAATGCACATCCTAGCAGTAGAACTTCTGACCAAATGGCATATGAATTTTTTCTTTTTTTTTCTTTTATATTTTGGCCATGCTGCGTGGCATGTGGGATCCCAATTCCCCAACCAGGGATCAAATTCACACCCACTGCATTGGCAGTGCAGAGTTTTAATCACTGGACCACCAGGGAAGTTTCAGTATATGTGTCTTTAATAATTACTAATTGCCTTCCCAAAGGATTGTACTCATTTACATGTCCCCCAACAGTTTGTAATCCCATGGACAAAGGAGCCTGGTAAGCTACAATCCACGGGGTCCCAAAAGAGTCTGACACAACTTAGCGACTAAAACAACAGAAGTGTGTAAGAGAACCATCCCTGTGCTAAGGAAGATATCTATACAAAGCTGAAAGACTGTCCCCCTGCTTCATCATATACTAATTGCTACACACAAGTGAGCTGTAAGGGAGGTCTCCAGTGATCTACCCGAGGGTCAAACTCATTTTAATTAATAACCTGAATGAGTACGCAGATGGCAGGATAAGCACATCTGAAGGCAATATAAGATTCTCAGGGGGCGGTTAGCCTATTGGCTAACAGATGACAGATCAAGATGTCAAAAAAAAAAAAAAACTTGACAATTAGCAATTATGGGACACATGAATAAGATTAAATTCAGCCTGGACAACTATAAAATCCTACACTTAGGTACAAACACAAATTTCACAAGTACATGGTGGAGAAGGCCAGGTGCTATAAAGTAGCAATTCTCTCTTTTTTTTTTATCCAGTAGGAGATGGAGGCTCAGCAACCTTCAATCCTTATCTGCTAAGTGGTGGAGCTGAGGTCTGAACCCAGGTTTGTTTGACTACAATACGTCTCCACTGCACCATGAAGTTGCCTCACAGAGAAATAACAGCACACATGGGAAAGACTGGGGTAGGGGTATGGGTGGGGGTAGTATACTGTAGGTGCCTAACGAGTCCTCAGGCGTCATGAAAAGAGGAGCATGTGCATAGCAAGGAAGAGGAGGAGTCAGCCTCCGTGGTGGTGTGGGGCGAGCCCGGAGCTAGCTGTTCATTCCTGAGCACTTCCACCTAAAAGATCCATTAACATGCTCTTCACATGTGTCAAGGGTGATGATAAGTGGAACTGAGTCCATGTCTTAGGAGAAAAACAGCAGATGTCCTGGAATGCTGGAAAACCTGTCATGTGGAAGAAGGCTCAGCCTTACACTATAGGCTCCAGAAATCATAAATAGAAACTCTGAGTGGAAAATATAGACGGATGGATGCTGTTCAATAGAAAGAACTTTCTAGCAATGAGAGACGCCGAAAAATGGAATGAACTTTAGAGTTGTGGTATGATGGGAAATATATATTTGGTCTTTGGTTCCTGGCACAGAGCTCCTAAAGTCCTTGGAATTTCCTGAGTAATAAAGGTGACAGGGGCATCTTTTGTCCAAATGAGACAACTCTTGGTGGGCCCCCAGCTAGCTTCAGGATGGGGCTGGCAGCTCGAAAGACCAAGCTTGATGAGAAACTTGGAACTTTCAGCCCTACCCTGCAACCTTTGGGGAGGGGAGAGGGGCTGGAGATCAAGTTAATCAACAACGGCCAACGATTTAATCAACCACACCTAAGTGAGTTTCCGGGCTGGTGATGACATCAAGGTGCTGGGACGATGGTGGACCCAAAGAGGGACAGGAGCTCTGTTCCCCACCCCCATCCCCTGCCCTCTGAATCTCTCCTGTTTGGCTGTTCCCGAGTTGTATCCTTTCTAGTGAATGGGGATGGTAAGTAAAGTGCTTTCCTGAGTTCCAAGAGTCACTTCAGTGAATTACTGAACATGAGGACGGGGGTTATGGGAACCTCTGACTTAATAACCAAGTCAGATGGATGTGTAGGGACCCAATACTTGACACCGGTGTCTGAAGTGAGGGCAGCTGGTGGAACTGAGCCTGAAACCCATGGAGTCTGATGCTAGCTGAACTGAACTGTACTGAACTGAACTGAGCTGTAGGAGACTCAACTCAGTTGGTGTCGGAACTGGCTGGCATCCAGAGAGAACAAAAACCTATCAAGGAGAGATCAAGTTTCCATTCCGGGAGATGGTATATATTCAGGCAGGGACGGATGAGCTGACTGTTTGCAAAGTGGTCTCAGGGATTCATGCCTTGGGTGGGGGATGGGCCTAGATGAACTCTGGAGCTAGAAGGTATGGTCCACGGTCTGTGCTGATCTGCCAAGAGTCTGTGATGGAGTTGACAGCAGTGGAGAGCAAATCTTAGGGGACACAGCCAAATAAGCAAATACATATTTTTAAAAAAGAACCATTAAAAAAAAAAAGGTGAACCAGAAAGGACCACTTCTTTCCCAAAGACTTCAAGGAAGGCTGCCACCGTGCTGAGTGTAGTGTCTCTGAGGTGCTGAGACCACAAGCCAACCTTCATGTAAACCTGCAGCTCCATCCTATATTACTTGGGTGGCTTAAAAGTCTTGAGCTGGGAATTTAGTTTCAAGGTGTCTGGCAAAAGCAAAAGCAAATCCTTCCTCTGATTCCGAGAGCGATTCTAATATGTGGTTTTTCCCCACATGGCCTGGGTGCTTAGTGAAAGTGAAAGTTTCTCAGTCATGTCCAATTCTTTGCGAACCCCTGGACTGTACAGTCCATGGAATTCTCCAGGCCAGAATACTTGAGTGGGTAGCCTTTCCCTTCTCCAGGGGATCTTCTCAACCCAGGGATTGAACCCAGATCTCCCGCATTGTAGGCGGATTCTTTACCAGTTGTAATTCAACTCAATTCTGACACTGTCTGCCTAGAGATAGGGTTGGATCCCACAGGTTAAGGGATCAGTCCCACAAGACTGCTTCTGTTATCTGCAACTTCAGATGCAAATTGCAGATCCTGATTGTCATCTGTGCTTCTGATTAACTGGCTGTAGGTTTAAGGTTCTGATGACTCTCCCCTTGGATTTGATTAATTTGCTAGAGCACAGACCTCAGAGAAACACTTTACTACCTAGATTGCTGGTTTATTATAAAAGAACATAACTCAGGAGCCACCATATGGAAGAGATGCACAGGACAAGGTATGTGGATGTGGGGCAGGTGTGGAGCGTCCACACTCTCTGAGCGTGCAGCTCTTCTGGAATCTCCATGTGTTCATGCATCCACAAGCTCTCCAAACCCTGTCCTTTTGGGGTTTTATGGAGGCTGCGTCACATAGGCACAATTGATTAAATTATTAGTCATTGGTGATTCAACTCAATCTCCAGCCCCTCTCCTTCCCAGAAGGTTGGGGTTGGACTGAAAGTTCTAACCCTCTAGTCACGTGGCTGGTTCCTCTAGTGACCAGACCCCATCTTTAGAAAACTTAGGGGCTTTCCTAAAGACATCATGATCACTCTCACTAGAAAATCCCAAGGGTTTTAGGAGTTCTGTGCCAGGAAGAAGTTCAAGGACCAAATGATATATTTCTTATTATTAAATTGCAGTATCACATGCTCTACCAAGGGGCAACTCATCCTATGCCTTCCATTATTCCTAAAAAGTCATCTTCAAGAACAACAAACAGCACACAATCAGGCAGCCAAGCACAAAGAAAAATAGTACACCATGAGTCAGGTGTATGCCAGGAGAAAAATCTAACAGACAGAGGGTTACCAAAAAACCTCACATATGGGAATTATCAGCCATAGATGATAAAACCATTATACTATGTTTTAAAAAATAAAAAACAAATTTGACATTAACTGAAGGGAAGAGCAAACTACAAAAAGTAACAAAAAAAAAAAAAACCCTTAGAATAGGCAATGGTTTCTTAGATACAACACGAAAAGCACAAGCAATACAAAAAATAGATGAACTACATGTTATCAAATTAAGACACTTTTACGTTTCAAAGGATACAATCAAGAAAGTGAAAAGACAACTTCCAGAATGAGAGGAAATTTTGGCAAATCATATATCTGATAAAGGCCTATTACCCATACTGTATCGAGAACTCTTAAATTGTTATAATAAGAGGAAAAATGACTCAATAGTGAAATTGCTTTGTAATTTGTTCACCGGTTTGAAAAACTTCAGACAGCTGTATTGAGCCTTTTAAAGCACTAACTGCTTTAACAAACTCAGAGCCTGCAGGTTTGTTTCCCTCTGAGTCTCAGGTTCCTCCATGATATTTTATCAGGCAGGGTGCTAGCACTGTCCAGCGCTTTTAACTGAAGACCAGCTTGAGACTTTTAAACCACTCAGGTGATACAAGATGGAGGTGCAAATTACAGGAAGGCTGGCTTGTGGTCATATAAAACCAGCCAAGGGGCTCCAACAGAGTACTCGTGCTCATGGCTTTGGTGGAAACAAAAGACAATAGCTGAGGCTTGGTATCATATTTCCCACAGAGGCAATCCGAGACAGGACTATGTTTTAAACAAAACAGACGACAAGGATTTATTAAATCAGTAACTCCACCAAATGGTTTCAAGGATGTTAAGTGAACCACCCAAGGCTGCACTACTGGTGGATTATGGGGCAGGATTTGAACCCAAGCAGCCTGACTCTAGAACTACTGCTGCCCATGATCCACCATAGATGAGTTCCAGTCCCTGACCTTGTCCTCTGGTGTGAGGCATGGCCAAGAGACAGGGCCAGGTGAGGAGTATTTGATAACCAAAGTATGTGGCGATCTTAGGATCACACGAAGGCTCCATTTAGATCTTTCTGGGGAGGTATAGATTTCCTCTAGACACTGGTCTTGGCAGGGGCCAAAGATGTATTTATGTCGGATGGGGCAAGCCAGTGCAGTTTGTTCATTTCAGGCTGGGCTGAAGTTCTGTAAAATGCTGGAAGCAGAAAGATGTGCTGTGGTATAGCGACCTCTGGGGTTTCTGGGACTTAAGTTCTCCAAGTAGATACTCAGTGTGGTGGCTGCTAGATTTCTGAGCACTGAATAAAGAGCACTTGATGCTTCTTATCCCGACTTAGCTCCTGGGACACCCATGGTGGCTTGACTCTGTGAAGATAGGACTGTCTTGTCTCATGAACAGGACCACCGGGGGAAGGATGTTTTCAAGCTTCAGAAGCAAATTTCCCTGGGAGTTCTTTCTTCTCTGCAGGTCAACTGACATCATTCTGGACAAGAAGTATGTGGGCAGCTACTTGGGGGTTCAGTACAAGTGGGGACTACCCCTTCTGCCTCCCAGCAAAGGCAAGGTACCACGTCCGGGTGAAGGGCTTTGCTAAGATAAGGCAGAGTTGAAGATGAGCAACAACTTCCTGAATGCTGTGACTTTCAAGTTAAATTCATAGCCCATCACCAAGAACATGATTAAGGAGGCCGTCAGGAGGGCAAGGCTGGCCACCCAGCACTGTTTATGGGATCGACAACAACCATGATTACTGTTACAGCTCTTACTCACTGAACTCTCACTGCATGCTGGGCAGAGTGCTAACGGCTTTACAAGCTCAGCTCGCGGAATCCTCTCAACAATCCCAAGACTGTTTCCTTCTCCCAGATGAAGAATCTGGGCTTCAGAAAGGCTGGTTACTTGCCTAGGGTCACACAAGTAGGAGACGGGGGAGCTGGCATGTGAACCCAGGCCTGCCTGATGCCAAAGCTGGGGCTGCTGAAGCACTGCAATGGGCTACCTCTCAGAGAGGCAGCAAAGAAGAGAAAGCTGGGGGGCTTAGCACTCTGCAGTTCTTTGGGTAGGCACTTAGGGATGGAGCGGACAGTGGAAGGTTTATTTATTTATGGCTGTGCTGGGTCTTTGTTGCTGAATGCAGGCTTTCTCTAGTTGCGGCAAGCAAGGGCCACTCTTCATGACCGTGCACAGGCTTCTCATTGAAGTGGCTTCTCTTTTGTGGAGCACAGGCGGTCTCAAGTAGTTGCGGCACACGGTTTTAGTTGCTCCTAGGCATGTGGGATCTTCCCAGGCCAGGGATGGAACCCAGGTCTCCAGCACTGGCAGGTGGATTCTTTACTGGACCACCAGGGGAGTTCGGCAATGGGAGTTTTAATAGAGAAAGGCCAGTGAGGCAAGGCCCTGTGGCCTACACACGGATGACCAGCAGAGCCCAGGAAGAGGGCTAGGGCCCAGGCGGTGGCAGACAGGGACAGTCTCCTTCCCTGCTGTCCTCTCTGAATAAAGATGACATTTCATAATCACAGTCATTTCTGCCTCTCTCTTCTGGACCTCAATATTGCTCACATGGTAGTGCCAAGCTGACCAGTCCAGGAAAGGGGAAGAGCTGGGGTTCTGGGGACCATTCACAAAGATGATGTGAATTTGCCTTTGGCCCCATTCTGGCAGACCATCTTCCTGTGTCTCCCTGGATTTATTACAGATCTTTCAAAGGGTACCCTCACCCTGTTAATAGTACCTTCCATATAAAGAACGATGGTACTTTCCCTTCCAGCAAAGCTCTGAAGAGACCTACTGACCCTTCCCGGGCTCCCTTCAGGCAGGTCTTCTGCGGAAATGAGGATCACAGGCTGCTTACAGCTGTATCTCAGGTGCTTGGTGATGTACAGACCTCCTTACCTCATCTGAAGAGCCGTTTTCCACTCGAAACCTTCCAGCCCTTTGGATGGCTCCATCAGCATCACTGGAAATAAGCTGAGGAACAAAAGAGGACTCAGTTAGGAAGCTGTTTGCAATGCCCCTTCCATCTGTCTGTATCTGCCTAGAAGTAAATCAGATCCAGCAAGAGCTGGAGGGCCCAACCTGGAAACTGATGGTCTCTTGGAAGCTGTCAGTCACGTTCTCATACAGGTGGCCCCACAGTCTTTAGGAAGATGAACAGTGGGGAATACCTAGCCCACAAGAGTGGACAGTAAGAGCATCAAATCTAAATTTGAACATATTCCAACATGGAAAAGCACTGAAGGGACGCTCCTTGAAAATCAACCTTAATAAGCGTCACAGGCGGACAAGTGCAGCTCACAGATGGCAAAACCGAAAACCAAGTCTCAAGTTCATCTGTCTTCACAGGAAAGCCTAAAAAACAATGAATGGCTGGCAGAAACTCAAGGCTCCAACATCACAGACAGCTCTTGTGCTTCACTCAATTTCAGTTTCCAAAAGGCCAATTAGCCCTTTCCAAGGCAGGCAGACTGTATTTTAGCTCCAGCAATGTGATTCTTGCAAATAGTCTTCATTCAAGGAGCTCAAAGCCAGAAAGAGACATGCTTGTGTTCAGTCACTTCAGTCCTGTCCGACTCTTTGCGACCCCAGGGACTGTATCCCGTCAGACTCCTCAGTCCATGGGATTTTCTTCAGGCAAGAATACTGGAGTGGGTTGCCATGCCCTCCTCCAGGGGATTTTCCCCAACCAAGGCTAAAACCTGCATCTCCTGTGTCTCCTGCGTTGCAGGCAGATTCTTTACCACTGAGTCATCGGGGAAGCCCACGAGTTAAGAGGAAATCAGGCCTTGGGCATCAGTCCTCAAATCACTGACTCAAGATTTAACTTACTTTCTCCTAAATTGACTGAATTTCTCAGTAGCAACTTGGGAGAATGACATGTCTTTTTTTCAACTTTTTAAATCTGCCCACAAATTTGCAGCAAAGATCTTCCAAAGATTTCCATATCCCAGACCCATTAGAATATGCTTGCCCAGTGGGGCACTTCTCACCACTCTAATGCAAGACTCACTCAGTGAAAAGATACAAGGTTTCTTAAGAATGATTATCTCATGTTCTAACTTGTGTTTAAGAGACATGAAGGTGTGAAAATACGTGGAAAAGTTTCACTTATTTTCAAGGAAACCTGTTTGAAAATGACTAGTAAACTTTTCCCATGATAAATACAAAAATAATAGAATATAATATTTAATGAGAGCTTCTATGTACCATATATTCCTCTGGCCTTAATATTTGAGTCATAAAACAACACAAAGTAGATTCTGTCATTAGTCTCATTTATGAGTGAGGAAGCTGAGGCAGAGGAAGGTTAAAATAATTGGGCAAGATTACATTTAGTCTGTGGTAGGCAGGCAATGTGAACACAGGCAGTCAGATTTCAGAAGCCTGTTCTGACCTCTACCCTACTTAACCATCCTCCATGGAATGTCCATAATAAGGTACAGTTTTTATACCTAACCTATATCCTGCAAAATAACTTTAAAAACAAACACGAAGAAGGTTTATATATATGTTTAGCTTTGATGTCATCTGATCATTACACTGTTGATAAACTGAAAATGGGCAATAGAGGCTTTGTAGTAAAGAATTTAATTTGCCCAGAGAGAGGTCTGGGGGTTTCCCTGGTGGTCCAGTGGTTAAGAATCCACCTTCCAATGCAGAAGACTCCGGTCTGATCCCTGTTTGGGGAACTAAGATCCCATGTGCCGCGGGGCAGCTAAGCCCAGGTGCTGCAAACTACATATCTGCACACCCAGGAATCCAAGGACCAAAACTAGACAGAGAAGCCCATGCGCCACGACGAAAGATTCCGCATGCTGCAATGCAGATCCCATGTACTGCAGCTAACACCCAACATAGCCAGATAAATAAATACTTTTTTTTTTAATAAAAGAGAGTGATACCTTTGTTCTGACCTTTATTCTCGGCTCCTGGCAGGTGATCTCTAAGCCCTGGGGATGTCCTACATGAGTGTCTCTTTCCCTGGCAACTATTGAGCCACACGGGAGAGTATGGTGGGGGCTTTGGGTCTCTTGGTATCAGATCTACCTCTGGACACCAAGACTGAGATGGGCTTCCCTGGTTGTCACCACTCCACGTGTACATCACACACGGTTGCCAGGAGGCAAGGATGCTGACCATGACCCCATGGGAGAGGACAGCTGGAAGGCCTGCATTTGGAGCTCTCTGGGCTCTGTCTCATGTGTCTGTCCCCTTGGCTGCTGTAATAAACAGGAAGTGAGCTTAACAGCTTTCTGTACATTCTGAGGTCACATTTGGATTTGGCAAGAGAAAGTGAAAGTCGCTCAGTCGTGTCCAACTCTTTGAGACCCCATGGACTATACAGTCCATGGAATTCTCCAGGCCAGAATACTGGAGTGGGTAGCCTTTCCCTTCTCCAGGGGATCTTCTCGAACCCAGGTCTCCTGCACTGTGTGTGGATTCTTTACCAGCTGAGCCACAAGGGAAGCCTTGGCAAGAGAAGAGAGCCACAATCAATTACTAATGTCTGCCATTGGTGTATAAAGAGAGAGGGTGACGCACACATCCTTGCCTTAGAGGTTGGTAAACATACTCCTCACTCTAGCAGCAATTCTCATCAGGGACTCAGAAGCTTGGGAGAAGGGCTGATGGTCAATCACTGATTCACTCATTCATTTGCATAATAAATGTAAAGAGTGGTGGACTATATTCCAGACACTGCCAGGCACAGGCTATGATGACCTTTTCCTTGGCTGAGATTAGAACAAGAAGCTTCTTGCTCATCTTGATTGAAAGGCTCAAGAAGAAGAAAGGGAGGAAATATTTAATGATTTGATGGTTAGAAAGAATTCAGCTCCCTCTGAACAATCATCACAAATTCTCGAAGACCCTGAACTTCCGCCTCCATCTAACATCACTCTCCCTACCACCAACCATCTCCATAAGCTTGCTGTCATCTCTCCCCTGGGTGACTGCAACCACCTCCTAACTGGCCTGAATACTCCCTACCATCACTTTTCTCCAAACCACGCTTCACACCAAAGAGCAGGGATTTTGGCATCTACAAATCCAATTGCCTCGTGATCCCAGCTCCATCCTGGCAGCCCCTTCCTTCCCACCAGAGGATGAACATGTATGGGAACCCCTCACTTAGACGGTCCTCTCCCACCTTTCCCTCATGAATGCCTCATCATTCAATTCCACCACAGTCCCCACTTCTCAGACCCCTTCCCTGACTTCAATGCCTGCAAAAAGGCCCCCAGCAAGGCTCAGAGGGGTGCTCAGGGTCCTGGTTGATGTTCTTTTGTGCCACTACCAGATTCATGCCTGTCTCTCCTCACTCCCTCTGAGAAACTCAGGAAGACTGTTTTCTCACCACTGTATTCCCAGAGCTATGCTCATTGCCTGACATAGTACTGATACTAAATATTTATTACACAGGAAATCCATCAATAGATGAATGCCAAATCCTATGGAAATGACCAAAGGGCTAGAAGACTGGGTGCAAGATCACCTCCAGTCCTGGAAACCAAAGAAAGTTCATTACTCACATAAGTGATTTCAGAGATTCTACCCGGTCTGTCTTGAAAGAAAGATCAAGGTGAAGGACAGACCAAATCACCATGGTGCAAGGGAAAGGCAGCCTGAGTAGTAACTGTCCAACCCGGCAGGTCAGACTGACACTGCTAGGCTCACACTGCCAAGGCCTATCTGCTGTGTGGGCGGGTGTTCAGGCAGCAGGTGGGAAGGCGACCTTCCAGTCCCACTGGGGAAGTGACCCTTGCTGGCACATGGAATAGCAGTCCCAGAGCTCCCCTGCCTGCCACCCACTCCCCACCTCACAGTGGGCTCGGGCAGCTGGGTCAAAAAAGCCGAGGGTGCCGTGGAGGCTGGTGCAGGTGGGGACTGGTCCAGCAGCTGGCCTGAAAGGGAACAGCGCTCCAGTGAATGAGAGGTTGAAAAAAATAATACTGCAGGGGGAAAAAAATCCTTTTAATATGACAGAGAAGCTGTTTCCCTCAGTAGTTATCCTTCTATTATTCCTCATGAGCCTCTGATCCGGCCAATTAAAACTTAAAAATCTATAAACTCTTCCATTTGTTGGAAGGAGATTGGACTTGGCAATGACACAACGTCTACCAGAACCCATCTAAATGTCCAATACTGCACAACCAAGAAGCCTTCTCCGAGTCTCTCCACGTGGTGCTGAGTTCTGGCTGCCACCAAAATCCATTCTCATCATCTTCCACAGTAATGGAATCATAGCCAGACACACAGCTAGACTACACTTCCCTCAAGGTGGCCATTTGATTTCATCACCCCACTTGTAGGAGGGTCAAAGTCTCAGAGGCATGCATGAATCCCGGCCCTTTACAGAGGGGGTGCTCCCTGCCATGTGCTCTTTCCCTCTCCATGGTTAGACCTCAACGGTGAAACCAGAGAGACCTCCAAGCCCACACTGAAGACAGAGGGTTCATTCCAAGCCTGACTATGTGGGGCAGAGGCATCTGACAACTTAAAATGCTTGGCTGGATGTGACAGAGAAATGCGCTTGTTTTTAACTGCATTTTGACATTCTAAACCAGCAAGGAACAACAAAGAAAAAAATAATTAAACCTATGACAAGTCCATAATTTAAAATGTGGAAACTGATCTGAGGTATATGAGCACATATTCTAGAAAATATATTTACTACAAAAAGCAAAGGAAATTTGAGGCCATTGCTAATTGTAATAATTTGGGAGGATACTTGATCTATGAATGTGAAATGATCTGTGATCAGCTTTCAGATGTAAAGCACAGTTTCTGAATTTGGAAATGGAAACCACATCTCACAGGGACCACGATGAATTCAAAATTAGATACCGAGAAGAAAATGCCCCCCAAAAGTAAATTAGAATATCGGTTTGAGATAAACAGAGAAAAATGATTAGCAAAAGCACAGAGAACATACCTGGGAGGAAAATGCAAGGAATAATGGACCCAGGTGTTATTCAGATGGTCTTTGGGTAGACAACCCAAGACTAACTAAATCATTCCTTAGACCAACTACTCTCTGGTAAGGTCCCCTACTAGTGAGCTAGACCACAACCAGAGAATGCCTTTATTTGCTGCAGAACAGCCTGACAGGGTCAGAAACAAAGCAGAGGGCAGGCAGTCCGAGGTCTCACCCTCCAAGGCCAGCAGAGAGGAGGGGGCTGGTCAGTCTCCACACACAGGAATATAGCTGGCTCTTTGTTATTCTTTGGGAGAAAGGTCCAAAAAAGGACATTCCCAAGCATGCTCTGACCTTTGCAAGTGCTTTGCAGACCAGGAGTTCAGGGACCAGTGAGATGTTTTTTATTGGATCAATCCAGACCTGCACTCCTGAAGGATGGCATGAGGTAGAGGGGTAAAATGAGGAAGTGGATAACAAGGAGACTGAAACTACTCCTAGAGGTCATTAGAGAGAACAGCACAGACACTACAATAAATATCAATGGGTTACTCTCTCTAGGTAAAGGAAAAAAGACTCAAGGGTTGGGAATACAAACGAAACCCAATTAGCTGTGAGAAGTAACAAAATAAAACAATACAATAAATACAATAAGACAATAAATCAATAATACAATAAATCATGAAAAAGAAAGGCATAATAAGTATTCATGGTAAGTTGGGGGGAAAATGGTGAGAGAATAATAAAATCAGAAGGTAGAACTTAGGAGAAAAATATCAAATTTTAAAAGTAATGGTACATGGGTAAAGAGATCTACTCACTCCCAAAATATAATAATTATAGACACTCATTCTAAGACAAAACTATTATAAACAGATGGAGTTTCTAAAAGTATAATTATAATAGGGGATTTAGTATATTTTTCTCTGATAGGTCAAAGCAAAACTAGTAAGAAATTACAGAGAAATCAAACAATAAAATGAATAAGCATGATTTAGTAGACATAATACAGAATTTATCAAGGTACAAACAGAAAATACATACCTTTTAAGGGCATCTATTAAAGCTATAAAAACTTCTATCCAGTATTCTATCCAAATACTGGATAGAAAACAAGCATGAATAAATTCAACAATAGAAACTGTACAGATGATTTTGTAGTACAGTGCAACTAAATAAGAAATTAGTGTCAAAGGATACAAAAAGGGAATTTTAAAACATACATCTGAAAAAACTCTTGGGCTAAGTAGGAAAACTAAGATTGGACACTATCCACATATTAACAATAAGAACAGTACCTATCAAAACAGATAATGGGAGAGATGTTATATTCACAGGAAAATTCTTATTTCTAAATGATTTCATTATTAAACAAGAAAGAATAAAAACAATGAACTAAAGCATTAACTTCTAGAAGATACAAAAAGAACAATGAGATACACCCAGGGAAAACAGGGGCAAGGAATCAATAAAAAATCAGAGCAGAAATTATAGATTTAGAAAGACAGTAGAATCAATAAACACATCCAAGAGATGGCCAGGAAGCCTGATCCTGAAAAGCAAAGAGTGCTCACTTTGGGAGCACATATACTAAAATTGGAGCAGTACAGAGAAGATTAGCATGGCCCCTGAGTAAGGATGACATGCAAATTTGTGAAGCATCCCATATCTTTATAAATTAAGACTTTGGGATTAACAGATACACACTACTGTACATAAAACAGAAAAACAACAAAGACTTACTGTACAGCACAGGGAACTATATTCAACATCTTATAATAATCTATAATGGAAAATAATCTGAAAATATATATATACATATATATGTAAATATATATGTACAAAAATGTTAGGTCTATGAATCAAGGCAAATAGGAAGAAGTCAAACAGGAGACGGCAAGAATGAACATTGACATTTTAGGAATCAGTGGACTAAAATGGACTGGAATGAGTGCATTTAACTCAGATGACCATTATATCTACTACTGTGGGCAAGAATCCCTTAGAAGAAATGGAGTAGCCATCAGAGTTAACAAAAGAGTCCAAAATGCAGTACTTGGATACAATCTCAAAAACGACAGAGTGATCTCTGTTCGTTGCCAAGGCAAACCATTCAATATCACAGTAATCCAAGTCTATGCCCTGACCAGTAATGCTGAAGAAGCTGAAGTTGAACAAATTCTATGAAGACCTACAAGATCTTCTAGAACTAACACCCAAAAAAGATGTCCTCTTTGTTATAGGGGGCTGGAATGCAAAAGTAGGAAGTCAAGAGATACCTTGAGTAACAGGCAAATTTGGCCTTGGAGTACAAAATGAAGCAGGTCAAAGGCTAACAGAGTTTTGCCAAGAGAACACACTGGTCATAGCAAACACCCTCTTCCAATAACACAAGAGATGACTCTACACATGGATATCAACAAATGGTCAATACAGAAATCAGACTGATTATATTCTTTGCAGCCAAAGATGGAGAAGCTCTATACAGTCAGCAAAAACAAGACTGGGAGCTGACTGTGGCTCAGACCATGAACTCCTTATTGCCAAATTGCCAAATCGAATAAAGTAGGGAAAACCACTAGACCATTCAGGTATGACCTAAATCAAATCCCTTATGATTATACAGTGGAAGTGACAAATAGATTTCAGGGATTAGATCTGATAGACAGAATGCCTGATGAACTATGGACAGAGGTTCGTGACATTGTACAGGAGGCAATGATGAATTCCATCCCCAAGAAAAAGAAATGCAAAAAGGCAAAATGGTTGTCTGACGAGGCCTTACAAATAGCTGAGAAAAAAGGAGAAGGTAAAAGCAAAGGAGAAGGTAAAAGCAAAGGAGAAAAGGAAAGACATTCCCATTTGAATGAAGAGTTCCAAAGAATAGCAAGGAGAGATAAGAAAGCCTTCCTCAGCGATCAATGCAACGAAATAGATGAAAACAACAGAATGGGAAAGACTAGATAGAGATCTCTTCAAGAAAATTTAGAAATATCAAGGGAATATTTCATGTAAAGATGAGCACAATAAAGGACTGAAATGGTATGGACCTAACAGCAGAAGATATTAAGAAGAGGTGGCAAGAATACATAGAAGAACTGTACAAAAAAGATCTTCATGACCCAGATAACCATGATGGTGTGATCACTCACCTAGAGCCAGACATCTTAGAATGCAAAGTCAAGTGGGCCTTAGGAAGCATCACTACAAAGCTAGTGGAGGTGATGGAATTCCAGTTGAGCTATTTCAAATCCTAAAAGGTGATGCTCTGAAAGTGCTGCACTCAATATGCCAGAAAATCTGGAAAACTCAGCAGTGGCCACAGGACTGGAAAAGGTCAGTTTTCACTCCAATCCCAAAGATAGGCAACACCAAAGAATGCTCAAACTACCGCACAATTGAACTCATCTCACATGCTAGCAAAGTAATGCTCAAAATTCTCCAAGCCAGGCTTCAACAGTATGTGAACTGTGAACTTCCAGATGTTCAAGCTGGATTTTAAAAAGGCAGAGGAACCAGAGATCAAATTGCCAACATCCATCAGATTACTGAAAAAGCAAGAGAGTTCTGGAAAAACATCTACTGCTTTACTGACTTTGCCAAAGCCTTTGACTGTGTGGATCATAACAAACTGGAAAATTCTCAAAGAGATGGGAATACTAGACCACCTGACCTGCCTCCTGAGAAATTTGTATGCAGGTTAAGAAGCAACAATTAGAACTGGACATGGAACAACAGACTGACTCCAAATCAGGAAAGGAGTACGTCAACGCTATATATTGTCACCATGCTTATTTAACTTATATGCAGAGTACACTAGGCAAAATGCCAGGCTGGATGAATCACAAGCTGGAATCAAGATTGCTGGGAGAAATATAAAAAACCTCAGATGTGCAGATGATACCACCCTTATGGCAGAAAGTGAAGAACTAAAGAACTTCTTGATGATAGTGAAAGAGAAGAGTGAAAAAGTTGGCTTAAAACTTAACATTCAGAAAACTAAGATCATGGCATCTGGTCCCATCACTTCATGGCAAATAGATGGGGAAACGATGGAAACAGAGAGAGACTTTATTTTTGGGAGCTCCAAAATTACTGCAGATGGTGACTGCAGCCATGAAATTAAAAGATGCTTGCTCCTTGGAAGAAAAGCTATGATCAACCTAGACAGGATATTAAAAAGCAGAGACATTACTTTATCAACAAAGGTCCATCTAGTCAAAGCTATGGTTTTTCCAGTAGTCATGTATGGATGTGAGAGTTGGACTATAAAGAAAGCTGAGTGCCGAAGAACTGATGCTTTCGAATTGTGATGTTGGAGAAGACTCTTGAGAGTCCCTTGGATTGCAAGGAGATCCAACCAGTCAATCCTAAAGGAAATCAGTCCTGAATATTCATTGGAAGGACTGATCCTGAAGCTGAAACTACAATACTTTGGCCTCCTGATGTGAAGAACTGACTCATTGGAAAAGACCCTGATGCTGGGAAAGATTGAAGGCAGGAGGAGAAGGGGATGACAGAGGATGAGATGGTTGGATGGCATCACCAACTCAATGAACATAAGTTTGCGTAAACTCTGGGATCTGGTGATGGATAAGGAGGCCTGGCGTGCTGCAGTCTATGGAGTCACAAAGAGTTGGACACAACTGAGCGACTGAACTGAATACACATAACTGAATCACTTGGCTGTACACCTGAAACTAACACAATAATGTACATCAACTATGTTTCAATAAAATAAAAAAATAAATAAAAAGCAAAGAAGAACACAAATATATGGAGTGATAATAAAGAAAATATAATTGCTAAAAAGAAAAGAGATTTTTTTTAAAGATGTGAGAGAACACCATATGAGACTATGCAAACACCACCAAAAACTTCAGTGAAATGGAAAATTTCTAGGAAAATATACATAATGAAGATTATTTGAAAAAGAGAAAGAAACCGGAATATACTAGTAACTATAGAGCTGAAGAGGTTGTCAGACCACTGCCCCAGACAGGTAGCCCTGGCTCAGAGGGTCTTTGAGGAGGGGAAGGGTCCTGTCCTCACCTGCCAGCCATACCCTCATTCACAGTAATGCAGTTTCCCTAGAGAAGAAGCAAATAGCAGAGTTCTTTTCTATTTGTTTGGTGCACAAGTTCAGGGAAACGTATTAACATACATATATATGTATTTTTTTTAACAATGGACAATTTTTTTGAATTTTTTACAGTACTGTTTTTGTTTTGGTTTGTTTGTTTGTTGATGGGTTTTTTTTTGGCCACAAGACGTGGAGTCATAGCTCCCTGACCAGGGATTGAACTCTCACCCCCTGCATTGGAAGGTGACATCTTAACCACTTAAGTTAACAAAGTTAACTTAACCACTTAAGTCCCTTAACAAATATTCAACATCAGTAATGTTAAGAAGAAAAGACAAGCTCTTTATGTTATTTTACTTTATTTTGTCTAACGTCTCTAATCTGGTCATACACCACATACACCAAAGGCTCAGTGGGGAGCACTGAGCCTGAGAGAGAAAAGGGAAAAAGCAAATCAAATCATCAGTTAGGATCTGCCCAGCCCTACAAGGGATTCCTTTAGAGATCCTGCACTGGCCAGTACTGGGACTGCTAGCCCCATTTAGGTCTAATTTTAAATTAATTAAGATAAAGTAAAAACCACTCAGTTCCTCTGTGGCACTGTCCATATTTCAAGTGTTCAGTAGCCCCAGGTGGTGGCTACACTGGACAGAGCAAATGACAAATTTCCACAGTCATGGAAAGTTCTAATCGACAGGACTGTGTGACATGCTAGACCTTGATGCAACTCTGGGGGACCAAGATCAATTCAGTTTCTCAGGCTGAATCACCTTCAGTTAGTTGAGTACACTAAAAATGGTGGAAATTCATGTCATTTAGCATCTGCAGTAGAGGCTTTGTTCCAATCTCAGCCAAACTGATTCATTGAACACTAAACAGTGTTTAGTGTCTTAGATGTTTTATTTCTGGAAAAAAGTAATCTCCAAGCATTTATAACCGTCTCTATGATTCAACAAACTAACATAAAATAAAAAATTAAAAACAGGAAGAATAAAGTGGTATTCATTAACTACTATAAATAAAAGTATTATTAGCTTAATTTTAGAGGCAATTAGATGAAAATATTTCCTAAATTAATACATATACATAAGTTTTCAGAAACATAGGCTCTTCTCCTCTCCACTGAATTGATTTGTTTCTTTGGGCTGGTGTCTGTTTCCACACCTACAGAAGTGCTAGGATTCCCTGTGATTTCTGCTTATCACGCATTGGGTACATGACATTCAGGTATATATAAGTCACAGAAACAGTATTTTAATCTAGGGAGATATCTTTTAACATTTATGTAAGTTACATCTTTAAAAATAAGATATCAGATTTCTATCTCCCATCCCCAACTCCTTTCTTTGAAATGAGTGGTTACCAGTGTGTGTTTTAGCGCTCAATTTATCAGGTTCAGTTCCACACTTACTAGCTGTGCGACCTTGGGCAAATCACCTGATTTTTCCTCTCTAAATTTCATTTTCCTTATTTCTAAAATGAGGACAAAAAATAAAATAAAATGAAGACAATGACTGTAGCTACTTCTAGGTCTGGGGAGAGAATTCAATAATATAAAACATGGAATGATCCTAGAATAGTGTCTGGACATAGGACATGTTCAATCACGTTATAACAATATGTATTTTCTTTTTCATTTATTTTTATTAGTTGGAGGCTAATTACTTCACAAAATTGCAGTGGGTTTTGTCATACATTGACATGAATCAGCCATGGAGTTACATGTATTCCCCATCCTGATCCCCCCTCCCACCTCCCTCTCCACCCGATTCCTCTGGGTCTTCCCAGTGCACCAGGCCCGTGTACTTGTCTCATGCATCCCACCTGGGCTGGTGATCTGTTTCACTATAGATAATATACATGCTGTTCTCTTGAAACATCCCACCCTCGCCTTCTCCCACAGAGTCCAAAAGTCTGTTCTGTACATCTGTGTCTCTTTTTCTGTTTTGCATATAGGGTTATCATTACCATCTTTCTAAATTCCATATATATGTGTTAGTATGCTGTAATGTTCTTTATCTTTCTGGCTTACTTCACTCTGTATAATGGGCTCCAGTTTCATCCATCTCATTAGAACTGATTCAAATGAATTCTTTTTAACGGCTGAGTAATATTCCATGGTGTATATGTACCACAGCTTCCTTATCCATTCATCTGCTGATGGGCATCTAGGTTGCTTCCATGTCCTGGCTATTATAAACAGTGCTGCGATGAACATTGGGGTGCACGTGTCTCTTTCAGGTCTGGTTTCCTCGGTGTGTATGCCCAGAAGTGGGATTGCTGGGTCATATGGCAGTTCTATTTCCAGTTTTTTAAGAAATCTCCACACTGTTCTTCCATAGTGGCTGTACTAGTTTGCATTCCCACCAACAGTGTAAGAGGGTTCCCTTTTCTCCACACCCTCTCCAGCATTTATTGCTTGTAGACTTTTGGATAGCAGCCATCCTGACTGGCGTGTAATGGTACCTCATTGTGGTTTTGATTTGCATTTCTCTGATAATGAGTGATGTTGAGCATCTTTTCATGTGTTTGTTAGCCATCTGTATGTCTTCTTTGGAGAAATGTCTGTTTAGTTCTTTGGCCCATTTTTTGATTGGGTCATTTATTTTTCTGGAATTGAGCTGCAGGAGTTGCTTGTATATTTTTGAGATTAATCCTTTGTCTGTTTCTTCATTTGCTATTATTTTCTCCCAATCTGAGGGCTGTCTTTTCACCTTGCTTATAGTTTCCTTTGTTGTGCAAAAGCTTTTAAGTTTCATTAGGTCCCATTTGTTTATTTTTGCTTTTATTTCCAATATTCTGGGAGGTGGGTCATAGAGGATCCTGCTGTGATTTATGTCGGAGAGTGTTTTGCCTATGTTCTCCTCTAGGAGTTTTATAGTTTCTGGTCTTACATTTAGATCTTTAATCCATTTTGAGTTTATTTTTGTGTATGGTGTTAGAAAGTGTTCTAGTTTCATTCTTTTACAAGTGGTTGACCAGTTTTCCCAGCACCACTTGTTAAAGAGGTTGTCTTTTTTCCATTGTATATCCTTGCCTCCTTTGTCAAAGATAAGGTGTCCATAGGTTCGTGGATTTATCTCTGGGCTTTCTATTCTGTTCCATTGATCTATATTTCTGTCTTTGTGCCAGTACCATACTGTCTTGATGACTGTGGCTTTGTAGTAGAGTCTGAAGTCAGGCAGGTTGATTCCTCCAGTTCCATTCTTCTTTCTCAGATTACTTTGGCTATTCGGGTTTTTTGTATTTCCATACAAATTGTGAAATTATTTGTTCTAGTTCTGTGAAAAATACCGTTGGTAGCTTGATAGGGATTGCATTGAATCTATAGATTGCTTGGGTAGTATAGCCATTTTGACATATTGATTCTTCCAATCCATGAACACGGTATGTTTCTCCATCTGTTTGTGTCCTCTTTGATTTCTTTCATCAGTGTTTTATAGTTTTCTATGTATAGGTCTTTTGTTTCTTTAGGTAGATATACTCCTAAGTATTTTATTCTTTTTGTTGCAATGGTGAATGGTATTGTTTCCTTAATTTCTCTTTCTGTTTTCTCATTGTTAGTGTATAGGAATGCAAGGGATTTCTGTGTGTTAATTTTATATCCTGCAACTTTACTATATTCATTGATTAGCTCTAGTAATTTTCTGGTAGAGTCTTTAGGGTTTTCTATGTAGAGGATCATGTCATCTGCAAACAGCGAGAGTTTCACTTCTTCTTTTCCTATCTGGATTTCTTTTACTTCTTTTTCTGCTCTGATTGCTGTGGCCAAAACTTCCAAAACTATGTTGAATAGTAGTGGTGAGAGTGGGCACCCTTGTCTTGTTCCTGATTTCAGAGGAAATGCTTTCAATTTTTCACCATTGAGGGTAATGCTTGCTGTGGGTTTGTCATATATAGCTTTTATTATGAACAACATGTATTTTAATAACAGTATGGTAATGATTAATACAAAAGGCCCTGATTATTGCTAGTATGATTAAAACATTTCAATGCTGCATTTAAACTCTTGGAAAGTCTGTTTAAATGTTTGTCGCTCTTCCAGCATTATTGAGAACCTATTTCCCCAGGCCTGTACTAACTGCTGAATTTATAAAGACAAATGCAACATGATCTGTGCCCTACAGGAGCATAGAGCCTAGTGGGAGAGACAGACACACACAAGTAAACAGATAAATCACACACAACCTGGTTAAATGCCACAGTACAGAAGAAAGTACCGGGCACAGGGGGAGGTCAGATGCTGCAGAGATAACTCTGCCTGGGGGAGCTGAAGGTTTCGTTGCTATCATGCAATTTATTTATTTATTTTTAAAATATTTACTTATTTATTTTCTAGGCTGTGACGGGTTTTAGCTGTGGCATTTGGGATCTTTTCAGTTTTGGCATGCAAACTCCTAGTTGCGGCATGTGTGATCTAGCTCCCTGGTCAGGCATAGAACTGGGCCCCCTGCATTGGGAGAGCAGTCTTAACTACTGGACCACCAGGGAAGCCCCACTATAATGCAATTTATTCTAGAAGATGTATAGGACCTTTAAGAAACAATTTCCAACATAAGCAGATTTTAAAAACTACCAATACTGGACAAGCAGACCATTTGCATATGCAAATAAGACATGCACACACACACAGACACAGACACACACACAGACACACAGACCTGACTTAGAAATGCTCAGAAGGGAAGACAGAGATTCAAAATGTTTGCATCAAAAAAAGGTGGGGAGATAACGCCTGAACATGGGTGGAAGGAGCCATCCCCTGACTGGATCCCTTCTCCTGGGGACTCTCGGTCACTTCCACTGCCTGCAGGGAGAGGTCAGAGAGGATGTTCTCTTCCTCCCACTCTTTCCTTCATCCCATTCTGCCCGTTCAAAGGCGTGGGGAAAAGACTTGGGAGGCTGGGTGGCTGGAGTGCTGAGCACCAGGGTACATGTCAGAGTACCCAAATTGGTTAGAAGAGTCTCCAATTAGGATGATAAACGTTGGCTGAAGAACCAGCATGGTCCTGGATCTGGGCTCAGACTTATCATCCACATCTCTGGCCACCATCCTCAGCAAACTCCACGTCCATCACAGTGATCTCTCTGATGTCTTTGAGCTCACACCCTTCTGCTTTCTCAAATCTAATGACCTCACTTGACTTCATGATTTTGTCATCCATTCCCAAGACCCCAAACCCATTCTCACCCACACTAGTAGAGTGTTGTCATCATAGTACCTGACGTAGAACCCACTCTGGCTCCTTTGGGTATACATGCTAGCTGGGGATCTGTGGTTAATCACGCCAACACTGCATTTACAAACCCCTGAGTCAAATCCCAGCTCTCAATCACCCCCTACTAAGTAAACTCTCATTCTCCCCTTCTGTGTTCAAAGAAACAAATTTCCATATGGCTAAGGCTATGACAGGCTCATGCTGCTTGACCATGGCTAGATCCTCACTACCACTCTCCAGTTCTTTTATCCATTCCTTTTTTACTTCCCATTATATCTCCCATCTTGGCCCTGACTTCTCAATCAACAGGTTATCACTCCGGAAACACATTTTCTTCTAAGCAGTGACTTTTCCACCTATTCTATTGAGAAATCTGAGGTAAGTCAGGACGAGTATTCTCCTTTAACCTTTCATCTCGAAGTATATCCATCCATCCTGGCTTCTTCATTAAAATAATATCTGACTAGCAGTCTCTGATACTCAAATTCCCAGTAAAATATTTGGGAAGATTCCGCACAAAATATGACAATTCATGAGTCTGAGACTGATTTTCCAACCTATGGCCAGAATATCAGGACATTTTCTACCTATTCTATGGCCAGTGGAGAAGAACTGGGAAACCTATTTGGTCACTGACTTTGCTGGCTGAAACAGAACAAATCTGTGGTTATCACAGAAAGCTGGATGGCAATTTATTTTTCTCTTCCCCATCTCCTTTGGGCTAAGAAACCCTGGGTCTATACAAAGAGTAACAGTAAAACACAGGGAGTCATCTCTTTATTGCACGAGCACTGCATTTTAAGGTAGCCCTAGCCACTCCAGCACCTCTTTTTCCTCTTCAAGAAAACATTGGGTAAGACGGGGCAGGGAGAGAGACAAAGTCCATGTTAGAAAAATGTAGCTTTAGGATTTCCCTGGTGGCCCAGTGGCTAAGAATCTGCGCTCCAAATGCAGGGTACCAAGTTCCACCCCTGGTCAAGGAACTAGGTCCCACATGCCACAACTAAAGATCCCGCGTGCTGCAGCTGAAGATCAAAGATCTCGAGTACTGCAACTAAGACACAGTGCAACCAAATAAACAGATATTTTAAAAAAGAAAGAAAACGCAGTCTTCATAAGTGAAGAGCCATAGACAGGGAGAGAGACAGGGAGGGTCCTGGTAGCAGAGCACCCTGGGGGACACAGTTTTGTCAATATGCCAAGCAAGTGGTCACACCAAAGTGTGGTTGGGTATGGGGGGATTCCACCTTCATAATCTCCACCCGATTCTTTACACAGATGGTGTTTTCTCAAGTTTATGTAAAGAGTTAGGCAAACATTACTTTAATACTCCTCTTCCAACCAGACTGCTAGCCATAGCCCTCTAAGTCCTGGCTATATGTATAAATTCTAGAGCCACTGGTTCAGAGCAGCAAAAAGCCAAGCATGGAGGACATCCTATCCCTTCCCAGCAGAGCTTCACTAGAGAAACACCAATCAGACCCTGGATATTGATCAGGGAGCTTTGCATAGCCACCAGCCATCCAGATACTTGATTCAGAGAAGCTGCGGTACCCAAAAGGACAATGAGAGCTCAGGGTCAGTTGTACATTTTGTCTCTTGAAAATAAAAGGTCTGAATAGCTCTTTGTATTTGTCTAAAGATTCTGTATTATAAAAAGGAAAAAAAAAATCACAAACATGGGAGTTATTTAAAATAATGCTACATATGATCCTAAAAACTGAAAAAAGAAGCACATCATTTTTTACTATGAAACCAAAACAAAAGATTTAAAAAGCATCTGTTGTCCTCAATAATACAGAAGACAATTTTTACAGTAAGTGGGTAAAGCTTGTGGAAGTGGGCAAGATAAATGAGGGCCAAAAAATGCAAATATAGGATTAAAATTAAAAATCCTCATTGGAGGAGGAAAGTGAAATGTTTATTGTATACAACAGAGACAGTAATATGTTTATCATTTGAGATGCCTTCCCAGAATGAAGAGGAACAAAATATAAAATAATGAGAAAGAAAAGACAGTGACTGAGGACAGAGAAAAAGACCTTCCTTATTATTTCAAGAGGAAAAATGAGCAATAATCAAACATACATCTGAAGAAAATATTCATCCATGACATAAGACCTGGGTCTAAGAATCACAAAGATGCAATGTTTTAGTCAAAATTGCTGAGAAGAGAAAGACATAGAAAAACTATGAGAAACATTTTAAAAGTAAAAGAAGAAAGTCTGAGAAAGATCAAGATAGGAAGTTACCAATAAAGAAAATAAACTAAATTTTCACAGGCTTCTTTCTGAACACTAAAAGGAAGAAAGTAACTGTTTTGGCTTGAATGGTATTCCCTGTGCTCCCACCCCAAACACCTTTGCATCCACCAGGAATCTCAGAATATGCCCTTATTTGCAAAGAGGGTCTTTGCAGATGTAATTAGACAAGTTAAGATGAATTCACTGGATCAGGGTGGGACTTAAGTCCAATGGCTGGTATCTCTCTTTAAAAAAAAAAAAATTAATTTGGTTGCTCCAGGTCTTAGCTGTAGCATGTGAAATCTACTTCCCTGACCAGAGACTGAACCCATGCCCGCTGCACTGGCAGCTCGGAGTCTTGACCACTGGATCACCAGGGAAGTCCCAGCTGGTATCTTTACAAGAGAAAAGAGGGTGATGCAGATACAGAAGTGCAGGCTAGGAGGCCATGTGATGCAGAAGCAGAAACTAGAGTGATGCAGCTACAAGTCAACGATGTCAGGGATTACTGGCAACCCCAGAAGCTGGATGAGGTGAGGGACAAAAGTCGTCCCTCAAACCTTCAGAGCGAGTGCAGCCCTGCCAACATCTTGACTTCAGACTTCTAGTCTCCAGAACTATGAGAGAATAAATTTCTGTTGTTTTAATCCATTTATGTGTTCGTGCTAAGTCACTTCGGTCGTGTCCGACTAAGGATCTTTGATTTTTGTTGTGGCAAAGGAAACTCTTAGTTGAAGCATGTAGGATCTAGTGCCTGGACCAGGGATTGAACCTGGGTCCACTGCATTGGGAGTGGGAAGTCTTAACCACTGGACCACCAGGGAAGTCTTTTATTGTTCTTCTTTACTTAAAAACAAAGTAGTCTCTGGACTTCCTCGGAGATCAAATGATAAACCTGTAAGGAGTTAAGTCACTTTCACAATGGAAGATTGTGGAGAAAAAAAAAAAAAAAGCACACTATTTGGCTCATTCCAGACATGCCAAATCAGAGCCTGAATCTTAAATAAATTCCTCAAGTGATTTTTATGCACAATAAGGGGTACTAGAGGGCTTCCCAGGTGGTATGGTGGTAACGAATCTACCTGTCAATGAAGGAGACACAAGAGACGTCTCGGGTTTGATCCCTGGGTCAGAAAGATCCCCTGGGGGAGAAAATTGCAACCCACTCTAGTATTCTTGCCTGGAGAATCCCATGGACAGAGGAGGCTGGTGGGCTACAGCCTATGGGGTCACAAAGAGTTGGATACGACTGAGCATGCACACATGATGATGACAACAGAGGGGCACTGGAGCATAGCTTATAACAGTGGGGAGGTCACAGAACTTCTAAATAAATATAACCTACTGTGCATAAGACGGGAGACAGACAAGCTCAACAACTTACAAGTTGTGTGACTTTGGACAAGTTAATTAATCTCTTTGAACTTCAGTAACCTCATCTGTAAAATGGGGGTAACAAAAGTATCTATAAAACTATCAGGTAGTTGTGAAATTTATATGAATACGTATGAAAAGTGAAAGTGTTAGTCGCTCAGTCGTGTCGGACTCTTTGTGACTCTGTGACTGTAGCCTGCCAGGCTCCTTTGTCCACGGAATTCTCCAGGCAAGAATACTGGAGTGGGTAGCCATTCCTTTCTCTAGGGGATCCTCCCGACCCAGGGATCCAACCCAGGTCTCCTGCATTGCAGGCGGATTCTTTACCATCTGAGCCACCAGGGAAGTCCCATGAATACATAATACATATTTCCATGCATACATATATATGTATCTATGTCTATCTCTCTCTCTCCTCAAAAGACTGTCTGGCATTGTCCATGCACACCCCTGTGAATAAGAGAAACTTAGCCAGGAAATCTATTGAGAATATAAAATCAACGGAATTTGGTAAGAGCCTGGATGTGAGCTTTGGGTGATTTCCTAGTTTCTGAAATTAGCAATGGCTGCGATTCATGGGGTCGCAAAGAGTCAGACACGACTGAGTGACTGAACTGAACTGAAGAAGATAAAGCCATTCTCTAGCGGTGTGGGAGGGTAAAGAGGGAGGACTGAGTTCAATACTGGGCATTTTAAGGTTCAGTTGCCCATGGGGACGTCCTGTGGGCGTATGAGCAGATGGCCTTAGATGCTGTGGATAGAGACCTGGGAAGAATATACGGATCTGTGAGCCACCAGCCTGAAGACAGTACCTGAAGCCATGAAGGTAGGAAATGTCACGAGGAAGAGCAGATCAGGTGAGAAGGGTGTCTTGAGACAGAACCCTGAGAAGCATCCAAATGTGAGGACCAGACGGGAAAGAAGCAGAGGAGGTACAGTAGAGAGGCAGGAGGAAAAACACAAAAGAGCAGACACACAGACACTGGGGGAGGGGAACGTGTTAAGAGGGCGCATGCGCAGAGCGGCCCATGAGCTAAAGCCTAGATGCGTCTCTTTAGTGACCTTGGCAAGTACAGGATTAGTGGGAACAAGA
Organism: Cervus canadensis; assembly: GCF_019320065.1. Taxonomy (NCBI): domain Eukaryota; kingdom Metazoa; phylum Chordata; class Mammalia; order Artiodactyla; family Cervidae; genus Cervus; species Cervus canadensis. Next base: position 93,119,311 of record NC_057390.1, on the reverse strand, counting down.
AAGGAGAGCATTCAAAGTCGAATTCATAAGGGAATTTGTGGAACTATCGCAGGGATTGAAAAGAGAATTTAGAGTGGCTGAAATGTATTCCTAAAGTAATGATAAAGTCTTCACATCTATTCAGCAAACACAGCTTGAGATTGTATTTTAAAACACTGCAACATAGAGATAACCGCAGAAGACCAATTAAAAGACTGAGGCCAAAAACTATACAATCCTTTTCTTACACATAAAGGAACCCAAAGTAACGGCTTTAATTAAATATGTAAAATACTTCAATATAAAAAATTAAAATATTAGTTGTGGCATGAAACTGGGGGCCCTTTTCGTGTTGGTCACAGCAGATGACACCAGGTTTGGGCATGATTTTTCCTAAATTCACCCAGTGTGGGGAACAGGGGAGCAAATTTTAGACCCCACAGATCTTCTCCCTTTCTACCAAGAAGGTGAAGCTGCAACCTGGGGATAGAGGTATACCCTAAGGAAACAGGACTTGCCCTGAGACAGAAGAAAGCTGAAGACAAGGGTCTCAGCTTGGGGCTGCTGAGAGAGATCTGAATGAAGCCTCAAATACTCTGGGTCCTGCAGCCCTGGGGAAATCTGTCCCAAGTTGTCTGCTAGGAGGCAGCTAATAAGTTAAAAGTGTTAGACTTAGTTCTGAGGATCTAACAAAGAGCTATAAATGTTCAGAGACCACATGGTGAAAGGTTGGCAAAAAGGTAAGATTCGTTTTCAAGGTAATACCACTAAAAGAAGTAAAAGGGTGGCTTTCAAATTCTTGGTGTGTGTTCATGGCTGCCAAGTACTACATCAGGAAAAAGTTATTTGGCTGCACTGGGTCTTAGTTGCAGCATGCAGGATCTAGTTCCTTGACCAGGGATTGAACCCGGGCCCCCTGCATTGGAAACTTGGAGTCTTAACCACTGGATCACCAGAGGAATCCCAAGTACTACATCTTTGATCATGCATGCAAGCATGCTAGGTCGCTTCAGTCGTGTCTGACTCTTTGTGACCCTATGGACTGTAGCCTGCTAGGCTCCTCTGTCCATGGGATTCTCCAGGCAAGAATACTGGAGTGGGTTGCCATTCCCTTCTTCAGTCTTTGATCACAGACCTGCCTAAATAAATAAGTAAATACTGGTTCTTAAAAATACCTTCCAGAAAAGAAAATACTTTGTATTCATAAAAACAGTATTTGTTGTTCAGTCGCTCAGTTGTGTCCGACTCTTTGCGACCCATGGCCTGTAGAACACCAGGCTTCCCTGTCCATCACTATTTTCCAGAGTTTGCTCAAACTCATGTCCATTGAGATGGTGATGTCATATTTTTGCTCAAGCTTAAAATTTATTTTTGCTACAACTGATGATACATACCGCCAAGCCTTGTTGTACTAAAAGTTGAAGTGGGCACATGACAGGACCTGGTGTAAGGCAGAAGTCACTTTGGCACAAGTGAGAAGTGAGAGGCAATAGATATTATCAAGCAGGCATCCAATAAAGACTGGGTATCTGAGACACACATGAGAATTTTCCTCCATAGTATACAAGAGATCACAGGTAGAAAACTCGATTTGCTGTGAAGAATTAACCAATAAACAGTATGCCAACAGTTTGTATCTCTGGTTACACAAAATATAAACTGTATTAAACACTGAGAAAAATTTGAAAGTATTTATTTGTGTTCAAATATTTATTTATTTGGCTGTTTGTCTTAGTTGTGGCATGTGGGGTCTAGTTCCCTGACCAGGGATCAAACCTGGACCCTCTGCATTGGGAGCAAAGAGTCTCAGCCACTGGACCACCAGGGAAGTCCTGAAAGTATTTTTATAGTGCACCAGGGACCTATATCCCACCAGCTGAAGACCCCTGGAGTCACAGAACAAAGACCCCCGGGTTCCAGCAGAAGGTGTGGGAGCCAGAGATTGTGAGCTGAGCTGATGGGGCAGTGGCAGGAGGGAGCGTCACCCAAAGAAGGACGTGGGGGCACACAGGAACGGAAGACTTGTGTGCCCACCAGGGACCTGGCATGAGTGCCCAGGCCTGCGGAGGGAGGGAGTGGAGTGTTTGCAGTTCTAGTTTTGAAACTAGAGAGCACACTGGTGCCAAATATCCCTGGAGTGGCTGTTTCCAAGGTTGATTTTGCCTGGAAAAACTTGGAGGACTTGTCTGATATTCTTACTACAATATGTGTTAAGCTAGTTGATTTGGAAGACTTTTGGACCCCAATTAACACAGGGCTCAGTGCTCAAAGCAGTCACCAAATAGCTGGGCAGGGGATGCTAATTCTCCCCAGGTGTAGTTGATCCTAGGAAAATAGGTCATAGAAGCCCTGATCAAAGAGTAGGGGAGGGAGGAGACAAGGGTCAAAACCATTCTGTGAACTAGGTTACCCTCAATGGGGGACAGAGGATGCGCTGTTAAGAGCTAGAAGCTGAACACAGAAAATATTATTTTATGCTCTACCTTACTTTTTAGAAAAGATTTAAAGCATCTTCCTGAGATATATCTCACTCAAAGGAGAAAATTAGAAACAAAACAAATTTAGAACAAGGGAAAATTCAGTCAGTTCAGTTGCTCAGTCATGTCCGACTCTTTGAGACCCCATGAATCGCAGCACACCTAGCCTCCCTGTCCATCACCAACTCCCGGAGTTTACTCAAACTCATGCCCATCGAGTCGGTGATGCCATCCAGCCATCTCATCCTCTGTCATCCCCTTCTCCTCCTGCCCCCAATCCCTCCCAGCATCAGGGTCTTTTCCAATGAGTCAACTCTTCGCATGACGTGGCCAAAGTATTAGAGTTTCAGCTTCAGCATCAGTCCTTTCAGTGAACACCCAGGACTGATCTCCTTTAGGATGGACTTGTTGGATCTCCTTGCAGTTCAAGGGACTCTCAAGAGTCTTCTCCAACACCACAGTTCAAAAGCATCAACTTTTCGGCGCTCAGCTTTCCTCACAGTCCAACTCTCACAGGTGTGGGTAAATAAACTGAAAACAAGAGAATAAGATTAGGCTGCCTGTTAGACAGTCTTTTAAGGCTGTTCAAGGCAAACCATAAATAGGGTCCTGAGCTTCGTAGAGGCCAGTGCAAAGAGGAAAAAACCCATTTAGAGGATGTCCACTGCATATAAGGTTAACAACGAAGCTGCTTTTTGGTCCTGGGAAAACTTTTCTCTCTTAAAGGAGATACTGTGTGACAGACGAAATCCTCAAGCGCTTCCTCCCAAGTGACACACCATCCAGAGTCATATGGCTCTTTTCTGATCTGTCCATCAGTGCAAGTTAAAGGCATAACACAAGGGCACAGATCAAGAAAAACTCTTGCTTTTCTAACAGGGCCAAGAAAAGTGGCCCCTCAAAAGTGTGGGCCAAATGTTTGTTGCTACCTTATGGTTGGGCCTAAACCAGGAATTAAATTTAAACCATTTATCGTACGGACATTTCTTAAGTAATTTTTTCTGAACATTCTTCTTAAAATGAAACTTTTGTTAAGATTTGGACCTAAGAGAGTTTGAAATTATATATTTCAGCTAACACTTAAAGCAGAGCTACTTTATGCTGTTGATTAAGGACAAAGATGGGCTCCCCAGGTGGCACTAGTGGTAAAGAACCTACCTGCCAATGCAGGAGACGTGGGTTCGATCCCTGGTTTGGGAAGATCCCCTAGAGGAGGGCATGGCAACCTACTCCAGTATTCTTTACTGGAGAATCCCATGGACGGAGGAGCCTGGGGGGCTACAGTTGATAGGGTTGTACAGAGTTGTACATGACTGAAGTGACTTAGCATGCACACATCTGAGGGCAGAGATGTTTGCTCTAACAATTACCCAATTTCCTTAGAAAACAGCCTAGGCTCATAGGCTGAGAGATTAAGCACAGGGCTCTTAGAGTCAGACAGATCTGGGCTTAAGTGTTACCTCTACTAGCTGTGGGATCTCTCCGAGATCATCTGATAAAATGAGAATCCATTCAATGTCCACCAACATTTTCTGAGCATCAACAGTGTGTGGTGAAATAAAAAACTGCTGGTGGTCATTTGGGAGAATTAAATAGGCAAATGCATCTAAAGTATTTAGCTCATTGACTGGTACATAGTAAACATTCAATAAACAGCAACTAATAAACAATAAAAGATTTCTAGTTCCATTCTAACGCATAAATATGACTAAGGTCTCAAAGCTCTGCATTATTAAAAATGGGTGCAATAATTTTAGCCTGGAAAATGTTCAACATAAGCATTACTAATCATCCACAAAGGCATCAAAATATCAAAAAGAGCGCCATAGTTTCTAACCATGTTAAACTCACTGATGCATGCACATGTGCAAAGTTGCTTCACACTCTGCGATCCCATGAACTGTAGTCCACCAGGCTCCTTTGTCCATGGGATTCTTGAGGCAAGAATACTGGAGTGGGTTGCCATGCCCTCCTCCAGGGGATCTTCCCGACCAAGGGATCGAACCTGAGTCTATGACACTGGCAGTCAGGTTCTTTACACTAGCACCAGCTGGGAAGCCCCAACTCATTGATAATTCCAAGATAAATGTTATGTTTTGCAGTACCTACATGAGTAAACCTGCTATCAAAGCCTTAGATATAAGCCAGTTAAGTATTAGAGAACATCTGCCAAAATTATGATTCTAGTTGTAGAAGACAGAAGTCGTGATGTTTTGATGTTCCTAGGGGAGATATTCTGGTACCTTCACTCATTTCTCAATTCGGTGATACTACACAGAACATAATTCTCCCATAAAATGCCTCTGAAAACAAAAAGCCTACTCAACCCTGAATAGAGAACAAAACTGTGCTGTATTAGGGATGCTGGGCAGGCAGCTAAATCACTCATTAGCCAAGAATCATCTAAAGCACAACAGTCCCACAGGCGTAATTCAAGTTCGTGCCTGAGCAAAAATACAAATGACTATATATCAGACTTCAAAAGTTGTCGCACAGTCAAAACCTCAGATATTAAAATCTGCAGATGCCAATCAAGTTCATGACAAACCTTTCTTCTGGGTGTACTCAGTATAGCCAGGTATCCTTTGTGGCTACTCTGAGTTCAAAACAATAAAACCATGCTATCCTCACGAAGAGACATTTATACATTTCTTTCTGATATACCAGGGTAGCAGGCAGCTGGTCCAAATGCAGGCTTGACTCATTTGAGTACAAGTTTAAAAAGGAATAGACAATATGCATGCGTGCTAAGTTGCCTCAGTCATGTCCAACTCTTTGTGACCCCATGGACTGTAACCCACCAGGCTCCTCTGACCATGGGATTCTCCAGGCAAGAATACTGGAGTGGGTTGTCATGCTTTCTTCCAAGGGATCTTCCTGACCCAGGGATCAAACCCAAGTCTCTTACGTCTCCTGCATTGGCAGGCCAGTTCTTCACCAGAAGTGCCACCTGGGAAGCCCAATGGACAATATACCCTCCTGTTTTATCCTGGATTTGAAATTAGCTACAGATCATGGCTTCCCTAGAATTACCCAGATGTGGGCTTATATGAGGATCAGCAGCTGGGCTGGGAAAGGAGAGGCCCATACGATGCCCATATCATTCATCATTTGTAACACATCAGTTTCTTACCCATTGAGTCAAAGGCCAAGAAAAGATCAATAAAAGCTACAAACAATCTTATGCTTTTCCTGACAGATTTCGATATGAAGTGATGAAGAATGGTCGATGGGGTAATAGCTGTGCCTTGCTTAGAATGCTGCCACGAGAGACTAGACTTTCAATTCATCAAGAAGAAAAACGGCAAACATTTCAGATGGAGTGCACTGCAAGCTGATGAGTCTAACTATATTGGGGAGGGGGGAAATCACAGAAGCTTGTTTTTCCTTTTCTTTCTTTATTTTTGATGGGTTAGGCTATTCTCTAATTCCAACCAAACTGAACCATTTATTCATTCAATTAATTTTTACTAAGTAACTAAAGCTAAGCACTGTGGTTGGTATGAGGGACACAGTGCTAAGTCAAGAGCCTTGATTCCTGTTTTTATAGGGTTTATAATTCATATCATTGTTTATGGAATTTAAAAAAAGTGCCAGGGATAACAGTCCACCTGCAGAAGATGACATTTTAACCAGGTGCTTTTAGATGGAGCTTTTAAATCATCTACTCTATGAGGACATATTATAGACATATTGGAGGCTTCCTTCTCAGCTCATACTCTTTGAAACTGACTCTTCCCCATATCCTTTCCAAATAGAATCTGCCCACAAACTTTGCTGAGTGGGTCTAGGAGACCACATTTATACCACATGACCCTGCCCCTCCACCACCACCCTACCTTGAACTCAACTGTTTGAATCAGGGATAGATAACTGGACCTGCAGAACCAATCCATAACATTCTTTTTGGAATTTGAAATTAGGGTCCAAGAATGAATAGACTACAGTGGACACAAGGACTGCAAGACTAGAAATGGGGTGGGGGACTAGAAACCAATTTAGTAATAAAAAAAAAAAACAAAACTGAATGAGAATTTAGTATATGCCAAGGCCTAGAAATCTCAAGAAAGACACAATTTCCACCCTCCCCTCTAGTGGATGAGAGGATAGTTAGTAAACAAATATTGATTGTGATAAACACCATTAAGAAAATAAAGAGGATGCTGAGTTAGAGATCTCCAAAATGAGGAGGATGACTTCAGCGAGGGTGATCGGGGAGGCCTCCCTGAGAAGATGGCATTTAAGCTGAGATAAGCGGTGAGCAATGCTAGGAAAGCCCATTCCAGGAAGAGGGAAGAGCACATGCAAAGGACAGGTAGGAACTCAAACTGTTCTAGAGAGGAAAATCAGGCCACTGAAGCACAGTGAGTGAGCAGCTCATGGGAAGGTGGGAGAGGAAGGCAGAACAGGGACCATGAAGGATCTCTTTGGGCTTTGTAAAGGGTCTGGGCTTGCATTGCAATGGGCCACAGATGAGATTTATGAAAGAAAAGATACTGTGTTGTCAATATTTTAAAACATCACTTGAGCAGGTACCTGTATACCAATGTTCACAGTAACATTATTCACAAGAGCTAAAAAGTGGAAACAACCCAAGAATTCATCAATAGGGGAATGGAAAAACAAAATGTGGTATATATGGAATATATATATGATGGAATATTATTCAGCCAGAAAAAGGAATGGAATTCTGATATATGTAACAACATAGATAAACCCTGAAAATATTGAAATAAATCAGACAAAAAAGGGCAAAAGGTGTATAATTCCACATAGAATAGGCAAATTCATTGAGACAAAAGATAAAGCAGAGGTTGCCAGGGAGCAGGCGGAATGGGGAGTCATTGTTTAATGGTACAGTGTCTATCTGGAATGATGAGAAATGTTCTGAAAGTAGATAGTGAGGATGGTTCCATAACCTGGCGAATATACATAATGGGCCTGAATTGTACACTTAAAAATGGTAAATTTTATTTTGTGAATATTTCACCATGATAAAAAGAAGTATTTAAAAAAAAAAAACAAACACCGCTGCTGGGAGAAAATGGACTGGAGAGAGGCAACTGTGCTGTCGCGGAAGCTGGCGTGCAGAGGGAGACTGGTACTGACACGCAGAGCAAAGCGAAGCTGAGAAACCACAGGGGCCGAGAGAAAAGAGAAGCGCTGCCTGATGGCTTCCCAGTCACATGCAGCCCAGCTGTGCTTCCTGCAGTACCTTCCGGCGAGATTCTCCCACACCCTTTCTGTGAATTACCTTACATTGGAGCTGGACTGAGTGGATCTCCGTCCCTTGCAAGGAAACCATCCCTGATTCAGGCAGGGAACACAGCTAAGATGCAGCCTGGAACCTCAAAGTTTGAGGCCACTGGATTCTAAAGCCAGACTACCTCCAGCTCCAGGAGAGCAGAGCAGTTGGCTTTTTCCTCCCCCCTCAGTGTCGGGCATCATGCCTGCCCCATGGTAGCAGCCTTCGACCCACAGCTGTTGAATTAGGGCTGAGAAACTCACCCGTGAGTCTGTAGAGTAGGTGTCTGAGTGCCATGGTCTCTCACCAAATGTATACCCAACTGAAACCTAGGGAACCAAGCCCCTGCATCCCTCTCATTGCTGATTTGAATGGTCAATTCCACTCTTCACAAGGACTTCTAGCTAATTCCCTGAACATCAGAAGAAGTTTATGCTAAAATTTCGGTTTTACAGAATCCCAAGGACCCCTCCATAAACACCTAAGATCAACTGGGTTCCCAACAATATTCATCAAACCAAGTGTAAGAAAAATTGAACTGGCTTTCTCACGAACATAGGACACACAATATGGCTTTTAATTTGATAATACTCTGTGTTCATAGATGGGAGAAAACATCTCCTTCCTTAAAACACTGGAGTCAGAATCTCAAGAGATCCTCACACGGCAAAACTGGAACTTGCTCACTGCATCGTTCCCAACCCTTGCAACCTCTGTTGTTGTTGTCTAGTCCCTCAGTCATATCTGACTCTTTGCGACCCCATGGACTGCAGCACACCAGCCCTCCCTATCCCTCAACCACCTCCTGAAGCTTTTTAACCTTTAGCATATGTCATTTCCAACTTGAGAAAACTAGAAATGACCTGATTTTACAAAAGGGGGAAAATTGTTCCACAGATCATTGTTGATCACCTTACTGGTCTATCTATCACACATGAATTAAAATGGTAACTACATTATAAGAAGATACTTATAAAACACAGTTAAATGAAAAAGGAGGCATGCGAAAGTAAATATATAATTTGATTACAACCATGTAGAAATGGCATTTATAGCTATACAAGTTGGAAGATATCAAAAGCAGAGGCAAATGCTTGCTGCAAGATGGTGAAATTATACATAGAATTTTTAAATGTATTTAAAATTTACTTTAAATATTTAAAAAGTCAGTTATAAACACATACATACACACAAAACTGAGCTGGTCAATGAGCTGCCTCATCCAGCTGGGGATAACGGATGACCAGTTGGGGATTCTGTAAAGCAGGGTTTTTCCAAAGGTGGTTCTGGCAACAGTGGCATCAACATTATGGGAACAACTGGGAACTTGTTAGAAATGAAAACTCTGAGTTAACCCCAACTTACGGAATTTGAAACTCTGGGGATGGGGTTCAGCAATTTGTTTTAGAAAGTTCACCAGGTGATTCTGATGCCTGTTCAAGCTTGAAAGCACTTCTCTCATGTATCTTCCCAGTGTGATATTCTGTGATTTCCACAAGTCTACAAAGGGTCCATCCTACACACCTATGTTGTCTCCCCCAAACACCACTCTCACTATAAGAGCGCCATACTACTTATTAGATCAGGTTCAAAGTCTTCACCTGAGAGTCAACATCCTAGTTGTGCTATCAAATTTCATCTTTCCCACTATGGTTAGTTAACAGGGACTGTGCTTCTGTGCATCATCTCATACAGTCCTCCTGACAACCCTATAAAATAGATAATACTAATAAACCCCATTTCATAGATGAGAAAACTAAGGCCAATCATACAACTAGTAAATGCTGGAACAAGAATGACTTCCAAGCACAAACTCTTAGGCACCACTGAGGTTCAGCAATGTTTACGGAGATAATAAGTAAGGGAACTGGTATATGAGGTCAGGCCTGTCTGATTTCAAAGCATACTCGCTGTGTAACCACTTAGCCCTTTAGCCTTATACTCTCTGCTGGGCAGGAACATGTGCTCATTGCCCTTCAAATCATCGTTGCCAAGAATCATGCTGTTTGCAAATATCCTCTGTCTATCTTCCTTGTCGCCAACTCACATCCCACAGCCTCCAGAAGGCCTTCCAGGCTGCTTCCCCAAGATGCCTAGCCAGAAGGGGTTGCTCCCTCCTTCTCCCAACCCTCACCAGGCCCCATCGTGCGCCTCTCACAATATTTACCAATTCTGAATTAGTTATGCACACGCTTCTTCAGTAGAGGTGGTGGTCTGAGCTGGCATGGTATCACCAGTGACTGACATAGTACACACACCAACCAAGTCACCCAGGAGGTCTTTTATGTGACTAAATTCATTCTTTAGATATATTATGTATCTTATCTGCCCAGGAGGAGGACAGTAGGAGCCTTAAAAACAAGGACCAAATCTTTCACTTAATGCATATTTCCAAGAATATACCTGGGTCAGGTACACAGTCAAACCTGTAATATATACTTGAATTCAAGTAGAATGCTACTTGTACATGATTCTGGTACATAAATTTTTCTACTTCTTAAACCCTGCAATTAATGCAGCTTATATTAATACTTTACAAATGGATCCCATCGACTCAGTTTTTGTAAATAGGCAGAAATAATAAATTTAATGTTTTTAATAGTTAAATATTAACCAGAGAATTTTATGAGCACATTTTCCCAAAAATTCGTTCAAATTTCCAATCAACTGAGGAAAAAACTCAAAATTCTGTCTTTTAAAAAGTTGAGGCTATGATAAAAAAAAAATTGAGGCTATGATATATCTTCACTGTGCCTCTTTTAAAACGAAAGCATACCCTTTTTAAAAAATCATAACGCAAACCCCAATCTCTCTCATTAAGAAAAATATGAATATTTTCAATCCAGATATCTATTACCTATCACAGTCATTTATCTAGTCCAACACATATACTTGTAACAGGGGAAAAAAAAGAGCTCATAGGTATTCTAACTCCTATCACATACCCAGAGAGCAAGGGTACAGAAAAATTGGAATATGTATTACAATAATATTTAAACCTCAAAAACTAGATTTAGAAACTTTTAGGAACAAGATAACATAAAAGCTAAATGCTACCTTTCCTAATACATAAATCATTTTATTTAATTACATAACACCATGAACAGAGAAAAATACCAAGCCACAACATATTTTTAACACACTGAAAGACACAGATTAAAAGTACGTAACAGTAAAAACACAACAGATAAAGATGATCAAATTATTATTACAGCCTTTCAATAGTCATTCATTTCCACCCAGTGCTTATACTGTACCCACATGGTCTAACAGTAAATATACAACAAAAGATCTGAAGAGCTTGGCGATCCTCTCTAAATCGAAATCAATGTACTACCACTGAACAGACAGTGTAAACTTACCAGCTCCACAGATCCATAATGTTTCCTACTGAAATCCCCACGTCTACAGCCTAGGTCTTCCGAGACAGAGCTGGAACAAAAATGCTTCATCAGTATTATACATAGCGATCTGGCCACAAACCTTCTGCAAAAATCCACTACCATTTGCAAAAAGGGCTGCTATGGAACAGGCTTGCCCAGCTCCTCACTGCAGGGGAGCCTCCTTGCAACAGACACAGTCCTCAGCAGCCATTGCAGAGCCCGGCTTTCATGGAGCCCTCAGTAAGAAGAAAAACACCCGAGTCATCCTTGGAGGTATAGGCAATGATTGAATTAAATATTTAGTCATTTGGAATCGATTGACATTTCCCAGGCTACTGGTGGTTTATAATTTCATTTCTGTATAACCAGAGGGGAGAGAAACCCTGCAGTAAACTTGAGGCAAGGGACAAAGCTTGCAATTATCTTTCGTTTAAAGAGAGCCTCTTTGTCCCAAATATTCTGCATAAAAATAACCAGCATTATGGGATGCTATCTAGGAGACATAAACTTTAAATAGGAGGAAAAAAAAAAACTTCAAAATCCTGGTAGGCCCCATCCCCCTCCCCTTTAATTTATGACAACATCACAATATAGAAAAAGACTAGGACTAACAGAAAAATCTCAAAATCTAACATCCAAGTATATTTAGCTTTTTCTATGTGGTAGTAGCTAATACTTTCCTACCCCCTCCCCTTAAGAAATGCTTAAATCAGATAAGAAAAATCACATGTGCCGTTGAGGAAAAGCAATTAAAACAAGGGCAAAATTGTTACTGCATTTGCATCTTGAATGCACAGTTACACACTCAAAAGACACATATCTTATTGAATAGTTGGTACAGAAAGGGCTCTGAGCAGTACTCATGAAACCACCAGAGATCCACAAATACAAACAGTTTTAATAAGCTCTGTTCTAATATGTCATGCAAACAACTCTAATAAAACAGAAAATAAAATTCCCCAGGAATGACACATTTAATATATCCCAAATATTTGGGAGTTAACATGCAAAGAAAGGTGCATTTAGTACCTTTTCATCCTTCCTTAAAAGGTAGGCTACATTTTCTAAATTACAGCCCTTCTGGCATGTTCAGAAAGAGACTGACTCTGATGCTTCGCGGCCACAGAACTGACTCTCTGCCAGGACACTGTTTGATAGGCTCCAAGAAGGACAGCATGAGAGAAATGAGATTAGAGAGTCTAATGGTATTCTGCTTCCTCCATTTCACGGGGAAGGCTGAGTTCATCGCATAGGAGAGATTTAACCTTTTGTAGTCCTCACTGTCTTAGAAGAAACTGTGCAACAAATTAATGAAGGCAGCTTGGAAGGGTGTCCTAGGTACTTACCCAGGCTACCTTCCTGCTGCTAGTGACATGACTTTCTACCGAAAAATCTCTGAAAGAGATGTAAAAGCTTCCCTCCATGGCCTGCTCCAGGGTTAGCTATGTCCTCTACGCCCATTTTCTTAGCCCTTTTTGAAAATCCTCCTGGAGAATATTGCTGTTGCCTTACATAACAGTTTAAAGATCCTTCTCCAGCGGCCCTGAGTTACCGAGAGCAAGTGGGATCCTGTGAGGGGTATATCCACACTCTGGGACGGGGTCGGGCACAGAGCTGACTGATGCTCAATGGTGGCTGACTGAGAGCTGTCTGCCTGGACCTCAGCCAACAGCTTCAGTTAAGTTGGGTCCACGACTCAGTCATCGACAGAAGCAGCAGCAGCAGTTTCTAACCCAAATGCCCAAAAACATGAAAAGAGTAAGGATGTGGGGATCTGGGCCCCTCCCCGTGCCACCCTCGGCACCACAGAGGGGGTTCCGAGACAGTGCCAGCTCCCTAGCTTTGCCAATGCCAACAGCCAGAAACAAACACAAAACAGGGTGATGACCCTACATCTGGAGCAACTGCCTCCTTAGAAGCCTCAGAGAGGGCAGACGATGTCCTAGGAAAACAACTGAGAGAGATAAACAGAATATCTGCTGTGGGCTGCCCTTTTCCCCTTCTAATTACATTTCGTCCAGTACACCGCAGAGACGGTGCTTGCTGATGGCAGGGCCACGCACAACGGAAAGGGAGGCATTTCTAGGGCTACAGGAGGCACTCAAACCAGCCATAGTAGAAAACCCACACCCCCCCCCCAACTCCCTGCCCCTTGGCATCCAGCACAAGGGTTGTGTTTAGGGGGACCACCCAGAGCTCTAAGAGGAGCTTGGTTCTCCTCCAGGTCCCCAGAGTCTGGCCCACTGCTAGGCACAGAATGGACACGCAGTAAACATTTGTTGTCTTAGGGAAGATATTCGCACATCTTTCAGATCTCACTAGCTGCTGCCTGATAGTGCCCCTAGTGATCACTGAGGCAGGCTGCCTATTGACCTTCTCCCTGATAAGCCCCTAGACGTCACTCCATCAGTCCAGACAGTTCTGACCCAAGAAGCAGATATGGCTACATGCATGCCAAAACCTCCTTCCTTTCCTCTGGGGCTTGTCGCTGGACTACATCTCCTAGCCCCTCTTTCAGGGAGTGTGACCATGTGACTGATTTCTGGCCAAGAGAATACAGACCCAAGTGATGTGCCTGTGGGCTCCCCCGGGAAGCCTGCCTGGCTTCCCCATGGCCAGCAAGAGCGGACCACAAGGACCCATAGGAAGGCAGGGGTTCGAGATGGAAAAAAACCAGGTCTCTGAATGACCAAATGGAAGGTCATGCCTCCAAGAATATCTGTATTAGAATGTGATGTGAGCAAGAAATAAACATTTAGTTGTTCATCACACACAGTTGGGTTACCTGGTGAAGCCTCCGTGCTACCTGGACTAGTATAGAAGCTGGTATCTTGCACTGGGGTGCTACCATGGCAACAACCTAAAATATGTGGTACAGGCTTCACAGGCAGGCAGCAGCCAGGAAGGAAATGGTCTCAGAGCCTACAGAGATGGGATCTCGGTTATACAGTAGCAAACCAGGTGATAAAACTCGCACCTACAGTAACTGAGAAGGTAGATCTGTGCCTTCTGAGCCTGCAGCTCTAAGGAACGTGGCTGGACAGGTCAGAGTGAGGTTGTGCACTGGCTCCTACTGACTGACCTTAGCAAGGCTTTTTACAAGGAAGAGATGAGCCCAGGTTAGATGTGGATGGATTTCAAGCAAAGATAGAAGGGACTAGAGAGAATCTTGAGACCAAGGGCCTCACAGCCTTGAGAAATTGCTGTTTAAGGACCCCACGCAATGAGAATTCTGGCCAGTAAAATGTGGGTAGAAATGCGGGGCACCTCTTCCAGACCAGGCCTATCCAGGTTTCCCATGAATAATATTGGCTCTCTTTCCTCGTCCACTGGCTCTGAGGACGGCTGTGAGAACCAAGACGGGTGAAGCTACACAATGAAGGAGCCCAGGTCCCTAAATGAAGAACCCAAGTGGACACACCCTCACTGGGCTGTGAGATGAGAGGACAGAACTTGTACTGCTTTAAGTCACAAAGATTCAAGGTTTATCTGTTACAACAGGTGATTTTATCTTCATGGATATAGCTTTCCACAGGTATCAGAAAGTACTGTAAGAATAAGTCCCACAGAATGTAAACTGATAGAGCCATTATGGAGAGCAGTATGGAGATTCCTAAAAAACTAGGAATAAATCTACCATATGACCCAGAAATCCCACTAATGGACATACATCCTGAGAAAGCTACAATACTATAAGACACATTTAGCCCAGTATTCACTGTAGCACTATTTACAATAGCCAGGACATGGAAGCAACCTAGGTGCCCATCTACAAATGCATGGATAAAGAAGGTATGGTACATATATACAATGAAAAAGAATTAATTTGAGTCAGTTCTAGCGAAGTGGATGAACCTAGAACATGTTATACAGAGTGAAGTAAGTCAGAAAGAGAAAAATAAATACCATATATTAATGCATATATATGGAATCTAGAAAAATGGTACTGATGAACCTTTTTGTAGGGAAGATATGGAGATACAGAGATGCAGATATAGAGAATGGACTTGTGGACACAGTGGGGCATCAACATATATACACTATCCTATATACACTATCCTGTGTAAAATAGATAGCTGGTAAGAAGTTGCAATATAATGCAGGGAGCCCAGCCTGGTGCTCTGTGATGACCTAGAGGAGTGGGATGGGGGAGGGGAGGGAGGCTTAAGAGAGAGCGGATACATGTATAATTATGGCTGATTCGCACTGTCATATGGCAGAAACCAACACAACATTGTAAAGCAATTTTCCTCCAATTAAAAAATAAAAAAAGAAGCCCCATAAAAAAGGGGTTGTCAGAGGGCTGGTGGGCCAGGATGACTATTGAGGTCAGCATACTGTGGCCTCCTCTGCCTGTTTTTGAACACTAAGCTTTATTGGGATGCAGTCATACCCTCTCGTGACAGGCTGTCTGTGGTTGTTTCCATGTTTCAATGGCAGAGCTGAGGACTTGCAATAGAGACCTGCAGAGCCTGCAAAGCCCAAATCATTTACACTCTGGCCCTTCCCAGAAAGTTTGCCCAACCCCTGCCCACAGATGCACGAATCCCTTTTGCTGGTGTCAGCTCTACCCATAAACTGTGATTAGGATGCCAATGAAAATAGCAGTGTTTATTAGAGTCCATCAGAATCCCTGGGGGAGCTTTCTAGAAATGCAGATTCCCTGGCCCTTTTCCCAGAGGCTGTGATTCAGCCTGACTGAGATTTTTATAAGCCGTGGTGGGAACTCTGATGCAGGTGGTTCACAGACAGTGTTTTGAAAAATACTGCTCTTCCAGATGACTCTGGAATCCCTGGGAAACCTGTTAGCCATTCTGTGGCACTTTTATAAGGAAGGACAAGGCCTTGATCAAGTTTTCCCTGAATGGGAGGAGGTGTCACATAATGCCTCAGGGCAAGGGCCTCAGTCACAGACATGGGTTCTTAACCCCCTGGGCATTAGTTCCCATGTGTATAAAATGTGGCTGATCATATCACTTATATAACAGGGTTATACAGAATAAACTAAAAAGAGCAGATAAAAGTTTATTCTAGGCATAATATCTATTACATGAAAACTACTCAATAAATGTTAGCTATTATTATTGCTCTTTTTATTAGTGTGAACTCTTCTCTGGTTGTTAGAGAGTCCTGGAAAGCAGCTGCAGCATACATGATTACTATTAATAACTTTTAAAGAACTTAAAACAAGATGCCTGTTTTTTTTCCCCCTGTGGTGAAACTGGAGATCTGGGGCCAAGCAGTCCCCTAGGGCAGGGCTGAGGGCAGCATCGCAGCTCAGCAGACCATCCCCTCCCTGAAAGTGTTGGCCTAGCAGTGCGACCTCACCTAGAAAATACTTGGGCCCGAAAGCAGGTCACCAGAACAGGCAGGTGCAAAAAAGAACCAGTGGGTTCAAGTTCCTCACAGGCAAGGTGGTCTGGCTCTAAATAGAAATTCTGTTTTAGCAAATTAACATATGAGGATGCTGGATCACACTTTGCAAGCATGAACAGAGCTGAGGACCATCATGTTACATCTCTAAAGAAGGCCTGGGATGAGAGCAAAGATTTCCAGCCCCACACAGAGGCTAGAGAAATGACCATTATGTAAATCAGGATCCTGGAAAGCAGGACAATCCCCTGCGAAGAATAAATGTTATGGAAACTGAAAAAGGGGGGAAAAAAGAGGAAGCTGAAACTCAGCGATATAGTTCCTTATTCAAGTGACCCAAAGATTAGTGACTGAGCCTAACGACTGGCCAGACCCCACTAATCCAGGCCTCAGTCATCTCCAGCCCTGCTGGCAGGGTTAAAGCCAACAGGAGAACGAGATTCTTCCTGGATCAGCTGAAAGAAATAGTGAAAAGCAACAGCTTACCAACAGCAGAGCTCAATGTCAGGAGTGCCAGGGCACCACCTCCAACCCCTCGATAAACAGATAGTAATAGACAGATGGAAGGGATCCCCCTATTTGAGGGACAGAGGAGCTGAAAAATGTTCCAGCTGATAGACTGAGGCTTGGATGGAGCGCAAGGCCTCCTAACAACAGGTACTAGAATAGCTTACAGCACGTAAGGGAGCAGTTGTCTCTCCTGGAGATAATGACACAAAAAAGCAGAGCTGCAATTATACATTAACTTCTAATGATGAAATGGAAGAATCTTGTCCTCTTCTGAAAAGATTTCAGACACCAGGAAGTAGGAAGTAAGCAAGAGGATTTCTGGAGTGTTAGGGTCTCAGAAAAATCTAAGACCCTGGATTCTTGCTCCAGATAGCATCCTGTCCCCCGCACTGAGCTTCTGGGTTCCCAGCATCACGTGCTCCTGATCTTAAGTTTAACATCCATTAGCGAACTCCACCAATCATAAACTGGTCAGACATGCCTGAATCTGAATGTCAGCTCCATGGCACAACAGCTCTGTGGCCCCTGGCAAGTTACTTATCCTCTCTGAGCCTGTTTCCTCATCTATAACATGGGCTTAAAATAATCTGTTTCTGTGGGAGGATTAAAAGATATCAAATGGGGCTCAGCACATCTGACACATAAATAAAAGCTGGCTATTCTAACTGTTGGGCCCTGACCTACCTTGGTCGTGACCATGCCCCATGTGCCTGGTTCAGAGCAGGCTGCTCCATGAACACTTGTTGCATGAATGAGTTATGAATTAATGATAACCTCTTAGGGCTTCCCTGGTGGCTCGGACGGTAAAGAATCCACCTGCAATGTGGGAAACCTGGGTTTCATCCCTGGGTTGGGACGATCCCTTGGAGAAGGGAACGGCTACCCACTCCAGTATTCTGGCCTGGAGAATTCCATGGACAGAGGAGCCTGGCAGGCTACAGTCCACGGGGTCACAAAGACTCGACTGAGTGGCTTTCACTTCACTTCTGCTGGCCCTTGCTCTTGCTGAACGCAGGTGGGTTCCTGCCCCCTTCCCCTTTGCTTCTTCCACCGTCCATCTGCCATTGGATACTCTGACATTTCTTTGGGTATATTTGATGCTACTTCCACCACTATTCAGCCATCTTTCTCACTTTAATCTTCATTTCTGTAATATTCTGAAATGCATTCCTCCTACAGTATTTATGTGCCCACTAAGTTTCTGGACATAGACAGGTGTCCCCAGAACTTACTGGGTTCTCCGCTATTACTAAAGTCTTGTGGTAATTCACTGCAAGTTTCCTTTCAATAATGACCTCTACCAGTGCCCTTGGAGTTCTAACTAAAAAACAGCAACCACACCAAACACTGGCAAAGACGCAGAGCAACCAGACCATTCACAAACTCTGGGTGGGAATGTGCAAGGTAAGCCAAGCCTCTCTGAAAACCAGTTAGCAGTTTCTTATAACATTAAACATGCAGTTACCATATGACCCAGCACTTGCACTCTTGGGCATTTATCCCGGATAAATGAAAAAATATATTCAAAAATACCTATATACAAATGTTCATAGCAGCTTTATTCATGATAGCCCCAAACTGGAAAAAGCCGGGAAATCCTTGGAAGGGTGAATGGATAAAGAACCTGTGGTGCATGCACACACTGGAATATCCCTCAGCCCAGAAAAGGAACACAACACTGACAGATGCAGCAGCTTGAATGATGTCCAGGGAGTCATGCGGAGTGGAAAGGGCCAACGCCAAAAGATTACATACTGCTGTGATCCCATTACAGGACATTCTTGAAAATTATAGAGGAGGGAGGTGGGTTATAAAAAGGTAGCCTAAGGGATTCTGTGGTGATGGAGCCATTCTGTGTCATCTGTGATGATAAATAAATGAACCTACACATGATAAGATTGCATGTGACACCAGGGAAATCTAAGGCCAGCAGATTGTATCAGTGACAATGTTCTGGTTGTGACTGATCCTGCACTAATGTTATTATGCCAGATGTCACCACTGGGGGAAACTGCGGAAAGGATACCTGGAATCTCTCTGTGTTTTTCTGATAACTACGTTATAAGAATCTATGATGCTTTCAAAATAAAAAGGTTAAATTTAAAAACACCTGTATCTGAGTTGAAATTCTTTCACTCATCCCATAAACAGTTCCTGAGCATCTATGACGTACCAGGTACTGGGTCAGGTGCTAAACCTAAGATGTGTGGTCCGCATAGTCATAGCACTTACGGTTCAGTGGGAAAATATAAAGGGCGCTGGACTTCACAGGAACAAAAAGTGTGCAAGCACATAACACCTATGTGTAGCAAAGCTGGTAACTTGTACAACAGTCCCCTTTGTCCCCTTCTTAAGTAGCATATGTCATCTTGGGATGTGGGTGTACAGAGCAGAAGCCTGAAGGCCTGTCATTCTGCTCAGCTCAAGCCCCACCATCCAGGATTTCCCTGGTGACACAGTGGATAAGAATCTGCCGGCCAATGCAGGAGACATGGGTTTGATCCCCAGAGATTCCACATACCCCAGAGCAACTACGCCCACGTACCACAACTAGAGAGTAGCCCCTGCTCACTGCAACTAGAGAAAGCCTGCACAGCAACGAAGACCCAGCACAACCAAAAGTTAATTAATTTTTTAAAAGACCCACCATCCAGAAACCTGGGAGCTGCTACCTACAAATGATTCCCACAAAGTGTAATGTCCACACGTCTGCTCCCTCCCTCTCCACTCTCTAGTGACCTTGGCTTCCTTCTTATAAGGTCAAGGCTGAAGGGATTTCCCGCTGAGTATAATTTGGTTTGGGAAACACTGCTCCACAGGACACCTATATGTGCATGACCACAAAGCGTTAAACAGAAACTCATTTAAGAAGAAAAAGCCATCAGACAACATATGTTGCTGCAGACATGCTTTGATCACCTGCAGATTTAACTTCTTTGGGGAAATCCCTCCAAAGTCTGTCTCCCTAGGTTCTCAAAGCTTCTCTTCTGATATTGCCAAACTGTGCCTCCAGCTGTACCCAGACTCTGAAGGCAGGCATGCTGTCCAGAGCAGCATTTCTGAGCAGTACCTCGGCTAGCGGGAATCCTAGAGAATGGAAATCTCCCATCCTCGCTATTAGAATGACAGTTTTCCCTGAGTTGGTTAGAAATTCAGACTCTTAGGCCCCACCCCAGACCTAATGAGACAAAATCAGCATTTTAACAAGATCTCCTGAGGATTCAAATGCACGTTGAACTTTGAGAAGCACTTGATTCCGGTTCTCAAACCTAGCTGTATGTCAGACTCACCTGGATTTCTTCTCTAATTTGTTTTGCTATGAAATAGTTTAAGATGCAGAAAAATGAATATCATGAACATTATAGATACACTGAAAACCCCTGTGTACCTCTCCTTGATCTCATTTTCATCTCTCTCTCCTTTGACACAATTTGATTAAACAATTTGGTTCATACTTCCTACTTATCATTGACATTTGTACCATGTAGTCATAAACCATATGCAGTATTGTTTAGCATGACTTTAAATTTTATACACTTATATATCAAACCATGACTATCTCCCTGCAACTAGCTTCTTTGAACACTTTGCTTTTGAGGTTTGTACACTTTGAGAGCCATAACTCTAGTCATTGACTCACAGTGCTATGTAGCCTCCGACTGTGTCAGTATCCCACTGATCCTCCATTCTCCTACAGCTGGACATTTCATCAGTGATCATCTCTCATACTCAGCCAGCCAAGTCCTTCCATCTCATGGGTCCTCACTATTTGATGTCCAGATCCCTATAATAGCCTCGTCAGTCTTCTGGCCACCTCAACATATAATTTTAGGGTGGAAGAGACTTCCAAAAATGTCCAGAGACTTCCAGGTCCAGAGACTCAAGGATCAGTTGGTGTCCAACCTGCCACCTATGGTAGTATATTCTCTAACAGATACTTGAAATATAGCTAACAAGTCTCAATTACATGCTATCGTCGTTGTTATTATTTAGTCTCCGAGTCGTGTCTGACTGTTTTGCGACCCCATGGACTGGAGCCCACAAGGCTCCTCTGTCCATGGAATTGCCCAGGCAAGAATACTGAAGTGGGTTTCCATTTCCTTCTCCAGGGGATCTTCCCAAGCCAGGGATCGAACCTGCGTCTCCTGCATTGCAGGAGGATTCTTTGTCACTGAGCCACCAGGGAAGCCCACCAGGGAAGCCCATTACACACTATTAACGATAAAAAAAAAAAACACAGTATGCCCCAGGGCACTCCATTCTCCCTGTCAAACAGTTTTATTTTTTCTATATTGAATTGAAATCCATCACATTTTAATTGCCACCAGTTGGTCTGATGTCTTCACCCTTCACTTCTTATTTCCTTATGATCACTTCCACACCCCAGTCAGTGGTCCTGTCTGGCCCACTCTTTCCCCATCTCAGCAATCCAGCCACACTGCCCTTCTTCCTTTCCTTTAGCCTGCTGAACATCTTTCTCATCTTAGGACCTGGAAAGGTCTCTGCAAACTGCCTCCTCTTCTGCTTCTTCTTCTGGACTTCACCCCTGCTCCCCAGACTAGAAATTATTAATACAAAGAGAATACTGGATTGATATCTGCCAGCCCTACTAGAATACAAGCATCCACAATGACAGGTTATCTTGGTTTTGTTCAGTGCAAAAATCCTTACGTGTTACATAATACCTGGCACAGATATTAGCTCTTAGTGGGGTTTTTATTGAATTATGAAAGAATGAATGAGTGAATAATAGTCAGCCAGCCAATCCTTTGGGGCCACATAAAACAAGATCACTTCCACAGGAAAGCCCTTCAAATGTCTGAAGAAAGCCACCAGGTCCCCTAGGATTTTTCTTCTTCGCAAGGGGCTGCAAGTGACACAGGAGGTCTGAGGCCAGCCATACGGATAGGTACCCAGAGAAGAGGCAGGGCAAACACAGGGACCACTTCATAGCTTTCTCGAGGATCAGGCTGGAAGAGATACCCCCAGGTACTCACAAGGCCACTGTCGGCTGCTGCTGGAAGTGAGCAGCATTATACCGCATATTGGTGAAATTCGTTTCTGAGTCAGACCTGAAAATACCGTAAATGTTGCCTCAAGTTAATCTCAATAAATTTGCTTCAGAAGTTAATACAATGCCAGTAATTTGAGCAAACAAAGAAAATGCTGTGGGGGCCATCACAGTGAATACATTATGACATCATTCACTAGCCATTAGCTAACAATGAGGCTGGCATTTCCTATGTCTAGTGGTTGGCATCTTTCAAGCAACAGGTAATAGAATTAAGTGCAACAGATCATGCTGTTACTTTACAAAGTGGATCAGCTGCAAGTGTCAAACTTATCCAATTGTGAACTTAAGATTCTTGCATTTTATTGCATGTAAGTTATAGTACAATAAGAAATTGCTTAAAACTGTTATACAGAGTAAAAAAGAAACGGTTATCCTAAATTTAAATAAATTAACATCTGTATGTATAGAGTAATTCCACGTGCATAAGGGTTGCCTGATATTACTCAGCCCTGTAATAACCCACCATTAATTTACTGCCTGATTTTCAGCAAGAAACAGCCTTTCAGGGGCCCTTAGTTCTACAGCCGTAAAATGGGGCTTGATTTATGAATTAATTCAACAAATACTGATAAACATGGGACAGTCCTCATGGGGCTGTTGGATTTAAAGAGAAAACACATATTAGCATGGTGAATAGTCTGAGCACAACAATTATTTGAAGAAACAGAGGTTGTGCATCCATGTCCTTCATTAGCAAGAAGGTGTGTGCATTTGAACAACACAAAGAAGGAAAAAAAGTCTCTTTGTGGAAATCCAGAGATAAGCCAGACTCTCCTGTGATCTAAAATGCTCTAACTTTAAGAAATAGCAGTTAGGGAGGAAAAACTTTCCCTTTACTCGTCTATGTTCTATAACTGATGCCTGTGAATTAGGTTGACAAAAGACAGATGAACAGAAGAAAAAGCACAAATTTTGTTTCTAATTTTACATGCACAAGGGCTGCACAGAAAAGAAAACCCAAAATAGCAGTTAGACTCAAAGACTTATATACCATTTTAACAAAGGGTGATAAATTGTGGAGAAGTGACTAGACATAAAAAAGGGGGCCAAATTTGGGGCTTCTGGGAGGGTCAGTCATGGGAAGGGAGCCACATGGGGGAAAGCAATGATAGATAAGGTTAATTAGAAAGGTTTGTTTATGTAGACTCACCTTTGTGCCATCTCTGTCTCTGGTAACAAAGGGTGTGGTAACAAGGGGTGTTCTCCTCTTGGTAAAGAGAGGGGAGGGGGTACCTTCACATAGAGAAATTAATGCCCTGCTTTTAGGCAGATGGGGCAGGGCAGATAGTTCCTCCTATATCTGCCTTTTCTCAGCTGCCTTCAGCTCAAAATAATCCTTATGCCAAAGTAGCATTTTTGGGGTGGTGTATCTTGATCTGCTTTATAGCCAATATCAGTATGTGAAAAATTCTTAGTCTCAAATATAAAGGCAAATGCTTGTGGAACTGACTGAATTTTGCCTTGAAATAACCTAAGAGAGGGGGAAGGCTCCTCCCACTGCTTTTAAAATGACCTCTATATTCGATTCTACTTTTTAGGACCAATTTAGATCCCTTGTTGTTATTTAGTCAGTAAGTCATGTCTGATTCTTTATGACCCCATGGACTGTAGCACACCAGGCTCTTCTGTTCTCCACTATCCCTGAAATTGCTCACATTCATGTCCATTGAGTGGGTGATGCTATCAAACCATCTCATTCTTTGCCATCCCCTTCTCCTTTTGCCTTCAATCTTTCCCAGCATCAGGATATTTTCCAACAAGCTGACTCTTTGCATCAGGTGGCCACTCCATACTTAACTTGTGCTGTTTTTCTCCAGATACATTCAGACCATGTACTGGAAGAAAAGCAGCTTACTCTGTGCTTTTAAGGTCAAACTATATTTGTGAAAGATTTTTTAAAATGTTTATTTCACCAAGGTACTCTGATCCTGAGACGGTCTACAAAAATGAGACTTTGAGACCAAGGATGAGAGAGTGGAGAGGGTAAGGGGGAAACGTTCGTCAAAGAAAGCAAAATAACAGATAGACCAAATTCACAGAATATAGAAAGCAAAAGGATTCTAACTAAGAACATTAGTTAATATAGGAGATGACAGGAAAACAACCAGCCTCCATCCAAGGCCAAATGGGATTTATTAAAATGAGGGTTAGTTTAGGTGAATTTAGGGCACAGCAGCCTAAACTATTTCCTTTTGCTTCTTATAAGCAATGATTAAAAAGAGTCATACTATCTAGTCACTATTTATAGTGCACCCTCATGGTGTTTTGTACTGTACTTTGAGATGAGGTGAGCACCAAAAATGGGTTGCTGGCCCTTGAGGACTGTAAAATTTGAAAGAATAGAAAATGCGAATAGTCAAAGGAATAAAATTTTTAGTAATGGCATAACCTCCTTGAGGAAAAATGATTGCTGTTAGTGATTGTTCCTCCAGGGGATGTGGAGCTCAGCGGTGCAGTTTCTGGTCCCAGAAAAGGACCAGGACATCCTGGCAGAGTGACACCATACTCCTCCCTGACTTGGATCACACAGAGCAGCAAGGCAGCGCTGAACCTTAGCCCACCCTTGAAAGGTGAGGCCCCATGTTCCTCTCCCTTCCATTCGGGCCACTCATCTCCCTGGGGCCCTCACTACTCCTGCACTTTCAAATACTGCCTCTATGCTAACCCAAACCAAACCTCCAACTCAAATCTTTTTCTCCAACTGCAAGTTCTGACTTCCAACTGCTGGAAGTGGTTCTGTGAACCCCATGGGAGCCCCTAAAACATAACATGCCCCCAAGCACCTTCACTCCCACTCCTCACTCACACCTCGGTTAGCAGCACTGCCATGTTCTTCCTGGTCACTTGAGGCTCAGGTTCAGGGTCATCACCCAGATTTTCCCCCATATCCAACATCTAATCAGTCTCCAAGCCCCAGTACAGGCCTGCACAGTGTTGCCTTTGACTGGTGTATGTTTGTATGTGTGTGTTTGTATTTCATTCTTTTTTAAAATTTTTAGTCATGTATATTTTTTGTGTCCTTTTAAATTTTATTTTTATTTGTAAGATAATTGCTTTACAATGTTGTGTTGGTTTCTGGTGTACTACAATGTCAATGAGCTATAAGTATATGTATATCCCCTTCCTCTTAATCCTCCCTCCTACTCCTCACCTCATCCCACCCACCTAGGTTGTCACAGGGAGCTTAACCTGGTACTCTATATGTCATTCTTTGAAGAGATAAAGCTCACTTCCTTCAAAATTCACAGAGTCCAAAGGGCCATACAAGAGAAAGTCTCTCCTCTCCTCCCTCTTGGCCCCACGCTCCCTCTCCCATTTCCTCTTCCCACCAGTAGCCTCTACTGTTTAGTGTGTATCTGCCAGAGACGCTGTGTGCATTTACAAAGAAAGAAAAACATATATTCCCTTTTGCCTTCGGTAAATACATTAGTAGTAAACCCTTCATAATTCCATTCTTTTTGTTATTTTTTCATTTAATGTACCTTGGCAATCTTTCCAAATCAGTACCAAAAGAGCCCCTGTAATTTTTTCCTTTGGCTACATACTATTCCACTGAGTAGACACACCATGTTTTATTTAACCAGTTTGCTAGGTAAATGGTTTTAAACCTTTGCTACTACTAATAAACTGCAATGCATAAGCTGGTACATGCCATTTTGCACTTGAGGATATTTCCAGAATTATACCATGTCTCTTAGTCCCTTGTCACTCTTTCCCCTTTTCATTTCCACTCTCTCTGTTTTAGCTTAGACATTCATCATTGAAGAAGGCTCCTTATTGGCATCTTTGTTATATTACCTTTAACTTCAGTTCAGTTCAGTTCAGTCACTCAGTCATGCCTGACTCTTTGCGACTCCATGGAATGCAGCATGCCAGGCTTCCTTGTCCATCACCAACTCCCAGAGTATACTCAAACTCACGTCCATTGAGTCGGTGATGCCATCCAACCATCTCATCCTCTGTTGTCCCCTTCTCCTCTCGCCTACAATCTTTCCCAGCATGACGGTCTTTTCAAATGAGTCAGTTCTTCACATCAGGTGGCCAAAGTGTGACCTTTAACTTACCCAGCAAATATTTAGTGAGCACTTTCTATGTGCCAGATACTTTGTAAAGACCAGGAAGAACAAGAGAATTAAAAAAAACAAAACAAAACAAAATAAAACCTCCTGCTAGCCAGACCCATACATCCTAGCCTGCCTCACAATTGTCTAAGCTTTGGGAGGTTTTTAATCAAACTGCTCTCTTCTCTGTGTTTGGAATCAGTTGACAATTAGTGACAGGAGTCAGGCAAATGGAAATCGAAACATCAATTTCCTTATTGTTGTAGTTTCATTGGCAAATGTGGCCAAGACCAACAGCCACCTGGGCTTCCTAATACTTCCCCTCATTTAAACCCAGAGGCTTTCTCTCCAGCTCTGTGTTTTAAAACCAAGCAGACTTTTATTCAGGAGCAAACTAGGTTTTAAATAGCTTTTGAAAGCTATTTTAGAATGTTTAAATATGTACTGTGCTTAGTTGCTCAGTCTCTCTGACTCTTTGCAACCACATGGACTGTAACCCATCAGGCTCCTCTGTCCATGGTGATTCTCCAGGCAAGAATACTGGAGTGGGTTGCCACGCCCTCCTCCAGGGGACCTTCCCATGTTTAAGTATGAAATTGCCTAAATTTGTACAATGCCTTGATTATAAACTCTTTAACACATGACAACTTTCTCCAAAAGATCAACAAGTAAACCACTGCTAATTCAGCCTAGTGACAGAAATAAATCTGAACTGTACTTTTAAAAAAATTCACTTGTTGCTAGGATATTGTAACTAATCATACAAAGGACTGATGGTTTTAAAAAAAATAGGCAGGGACTTTCCTGGAGGCCCAGTGGCTAAGATTACTGGGCTCCCAATCAATGCAGGGGGCCCAGGTTCAATTCCTGGTCAGGGAACTAGATTCCACATGCTGCAATTAGGACCCAAGGCAACCACATAAATAAATAAACAAATAAACAGTTTTTAAAAAGAGTCAGCAGATAATTCAGATGAGATTAAAAACTTTAAACTTTCTTCCCTCAGCTCCTGGTTGACATCCTTTTAAGGCAGAATGGCTCTGAAGAACCATCTTTTCAATAGGTTTCCTTTGTCTTTTCCTAATGTATTGAGCTAAGGAGGAGACTGTGCCTCTTGTTACTCGTGTTGATACTGGCTGGACATTTGACTCTTCCAAGAGGAGGTCACAAACGTAGTCACAAAGCTACTTCAAGTCCTTCTCCGGTAGGTGTCTGAATAGCTGCGCTATCTCCACGTACTTGTCCTAGTTCAGGGGTGCCCTGTTAGAAATAAGAAGCCCCAACGGAGGCAGCAGTATTGGTGGTGGTACTAGCCACAGCAGCGTCGGAACCCTCCCTACCTCACATCCAACCAGTGAGAAGCATCCGGCCTGTGAGAGGCGTGTGCGTCTATGTACGGATTTGAGTTGGACCATAAAGAAAGCTGAGCACCCAAGAATTGATGCTTTTGAACTGTGGTGTTGGAGAAGACTCTTAAGAGTCTCTTGGACTACAAGGAGATCAAACAGGTCAATTCTAAAGGAAATCAATCCTGAATATTCATTGGAAGAACTGATGCTGAAGCTCCAATACTCTGGCCACCTAATGAGAAGAACTCACTGGAAAAGAACCTGATGCTGGGAAAGATTGAAAGAAGGAGGAGAAGGGGACAACAGAGGATGAGATGGTTGGATGGCATCACCGACTCAATGGACATGAGTCTGAGAAAGCTCCAGGAGTTGGTGACGGACAGGGAAGCCTGGCGTGCTGCAGTCCATGGGTCGCAAAGAGTCAGACACAACTGAGCAACTAAACTGACTGACTTTGCTTCTTGTAGGGTCGGACACAGCCCTGAAATGAGGTTATGAATGAGGAGGCATGAGAATGCAAAGAGACTCCTTGTGTGCCTTCTGCCCTCCCTTCGCAGCTGAAACCACTTTCTCAGAGGAGCCCCATGGCTTTTCAAATCATCAAACTCAACAGAAGATATTTGTTTTGATCTTCAAACTTTCTGTTACATTCAACACCTTCAGCCCCAGGCCTGGGTCCCACCACTAAGGATTCTAATTTAATCAGTTCCACGATCCATATTTTTGAAAAAACTTCCTAAGTTATTTTTGTGATTGGTCAGAGAGCACTCTCCTTTTTGAAACTGCCCCTCTGGCTTCTCTGACCCCTCCAAATTATGTTTTTTCTACTTCCTGAGCCCTCCCACTGCTCACCAGAGAAGCAAGAACTGCCTCCTCTGCCCCCGGTAACAGACATTACCCCAGAACTAGGAATGGAAATGTAACCCAGGCTGGGAAACTCAAGTCCTTTCCCAGGGTTCCTCTAACTGATGGGAAAATATTTTTTTAATTAATTTAGTTTTAATTGAAGGATAATTGCTTTACAATATTGTGTTGGTTTCTGCCATATATCAACATGTATACATCAACATGAATCAGCATACATACAACATGCCATACAGCAACACGAATCAGCCATAGGTATACACCAGGGCTTTCCTGGTGGCTCAGATGGTAAAGAATCTGCCTACAATGCAGGAAACCGGGGTTCTATCCCTGAGTAGGGAAGATCACCTGGAGAAGGCAATGGGAACCCACTCTAGGATCCTTGCCTGGGGAATTCCATTGACAGAGGAGCCTGGGGGGCTACAGTCCATGGGGTCACAAACAGTCGGACATGACTGAGTGACTAACACTTTCACTTTCATACATATGTCAATGGGGAAGATTTGCCCTCTCGAGTTGCAAGTCTGAGAACATACCCCATGCTACCCAAGATCGCAGTCACTGGATTGCAGTCATCCATCCAACTCATGGATGGTAGGAGACACGGAGGTCAACAGGTATAAAGAAGCAGGGCTAAGGAGTGGGAGCTTGAGGGTGTGGACTGACTGTCCCTGGATCCAGTTGACCCTGAGGCACGATCTGTCCCTTTCCTTAGTTTGGTCACATGAACCTACACATTCTCCTTTTATGCCTAAATTATTTTGAGATGGGTTTCTGTTACTTACAATAAACAAGCCCCTCTGTAGTTCATCTCTTAGTTGGTTTTTTGGCCTACTCACTGCACACATCAGTGAAATTAACTTAAAAATCAGAGCCCAAACCATCACTGGTCTGTCTCAAAAATCACTCAGTGTCCCACTGTCTTGGGATTAAGTACAACACCTTTCACAACATGTCCCCCCGTCTGACTTTCCAGACTTCCTACTACTTCACCATACAAGTGGCAAATCAGGATCTGGCCATCCAGAACACCCTTCTCCTACCTCTGCTGATTAAAATCTATGCAAGAAAAAGAAAAGAAGGAAGGTTCTCCTCCTTTTTCAAGATCCACTTCACTTTACTCTAAGAAGACTCTTCTAAGAACTTCCTGCCTCCAAAGATGTAATTATATCCCTCCTTAGCCCCAACAGCAGTATCTAATGATCTCTGACTCATTCTGCCTCAGATTTTGTGCTGCCTCATCTCAAGACCCTCTCTTTAAGGGCAAGACCGTTACTCAGCTGCCAGAGTCAAAACTCTGAGGGTCACTTCCTCACCTCATCACCCATGCATTTACCAGGTCCACTCTAACTTTCCTCTTAATTATTCCTTAACCCAATCCCATTGTTCCTGACACTCATCAGAACATTTAATATCTCCTACCCGGCCACTCTGATAGGTCTCCCTGTTGCCAGCTTTATTCTTCTGCAATTTATCTGCCCACTGATACCAGTAATCGTTACAGTATGAAAATCTGATCATGCTCTGCTCTAGCTAAGAGAGTCAAGACCAAACTTCCTAGGGAGGAGGTTAAGCCCCCTACTGCCCAGTGACTTGGCTTCTGTCTGCCATCCCAGGCTCACTGCTCACCATTCCCCAGGAAGCACCAGCCAGACCAGACTATTTGTGGCTCCCCTCAAATCTAGAGTGCTTTAATGCTGCTGGCCTTTACACAGATGGTCTCCTCTGTCTGGAAATGCTCCCCTCACCTCTGCCTAGTAAAGTTCCCATCCTTTAGGTAGTCCCTCTGCTGAGAAATCTCCCTGGACTGCCCTAGGTAACAGCATTTCCACAAGCCCCAGCTTAATCTGGAAGAAGATGTTCCCTCTGCATGCCCAGTGCCTACAACAAGGCCCAGTGCAGCACACAGGTGCTCAGTAAGTTGATTTGTGATCACTCACCTAGAGCCAGAAATCCTGGAGTGTGAAGTCAAGTGGGCCTTAGGAAGCATCACTACGAACAAAGCTAGTGGAGGTGATGGAATTCCAGCTGAGCTATTTCAAATCCTAAAAGATGATGCTGAGAAAATGCTACACTCAATATGCCAACAAATTTGGGAAATTCAGCAGTGGCCACAGGACTAGAAAAGGTCAAGTTTTTGTTCCAATCCCAAAGAAAAGCAATGCCAAAGAATGTACTCTACAACTGTACTCATTTCACATGCTAGCAGGGTAATGTTCAAAATCCTTCAAGGTAGCTTCAATAATACATGAACCGAGAACTTCTAGATGTACAAGCTGGATTTAGATAAGGCAGAGGAACCAGAGATCAAATTGCCAACATCCGCTGGATCACAGAAAAAGCAAGAGAATTCCAGAAAAACATCTACTTCTGCTTCATTGACTATGCTAAAGCCTTTGACTGTGTGGATCACAACAAACTGGAAAATTCACCTTACATATCTCCTGAGAAACCTCTATGCAGGTCAAGAAGCAACAGTTACAACCGGACATGGAACAATGGACTAGTTCCAAATTGGGAAAGGACTATGTCAAGGCAATATATTGCCACCCTGCTTATTTAACTTATATGCAGAGTATATCATGTGAAATGCCAGGCTGGATGAAGCACAAATTGGAATCAAGACTGCAGGGAGAAATATCAATAACCTCAGATATGCAGATGACACTACCCTAATGGCAGAAAGTAAAGAGGAACTAAAGAGCCTTTTGATGAAGGTGAAAGAAGAGAGTGGAAAAGTTGGCTTAAAACTCAACATTCAAAAAAGTAAGATCATGGCATCCAGTCCCATCACTTCATGGCAAATAGATGTAGGAAAAATGGAAACAATGAGAGACTTTATTTTCTTGGGCTTCAAAATCACTGTGGATTGTGCTCGCTTCGGCAGCACATATACAAAATCACTGTGGATGGTGTTGCAGCCATGAAATTAAAAGACACTTGCTCCTTGGAAGAAAAGCTATGATAAACCTAGACAATATATTAAAAAGCAGAGACATCAGTTTGCTGACAAAGGTCCATATAGTCAAAGCTATGGTTTTTCTGGTACTCATGTACAGATGTGAATATTGGGCCATTTAGAAGGCTGAGTGCCAAAGAATTGATGCTTTTGAATTGTGTTGGAGAAGACTCTTGAGAGTCCCTTGGACTGCAAGGAGATCAAACCAGTCAATCCTAAAGGAAATCGGTCCTGAATATTCACTGGAAGGACTGATACTGAAGCTGAAGCTCCAATACTTTGGCCAACTGATGTGAAGAGCCAATTCATTGTAAAAGACCCTGATGCTTTCCCTCTCTGGAAAGACTTGGGGCAAGAGAAGGGGACGACAGAGAGTGAGATGGTTGGATGGCATCATCGACTCAGTGGACATGAATGAATTTGAGCCAATTCCAGGAGATAGTGAAGGACAGGAAAGCCTGGTGTGCTACATCCATGGGTTTGGAAAGAGTCCAACACGACTGAAGAGAGTGAACAAGAACAAAGATATCCGAATCCTTTTCTGGCGAGAGCAGGCCTTGTATGACCATGGTACCTCATATAAGGCCCAACTTTGTGCTTGGTCAGCTTTCTTGATGCGCAGTGAGGTGCTGCTGTATTCTTCACTCCACAGAAGGAAGCCACCCTGTGGACACTGACATGCCATAAACACTTTGCTCTTACTTGCCCAGCTGAGGTTAGGAGACTGGCACTGGGACTAGACAGTGCAAATCTCTGCTCTATCACTTACAGAGCAGTGTCCTGGACACGTGTTTCCAACTCTTTTGGACCTCAGCTTCCTCATCTGTAAGATGGAGCCAGCAGTAGTTACCTCGTCGGATTTCTTGGTGAAGACCAAAGAGAAAACTTATTTGGTATGTCTGCACAAGTGCCTGGCAGAGGTAGCCAGTAAATTTGTTGAATGAATGAGTTAGTGAATGAAAGGCCCGCAGAATGGCAGCAATTCTTAAAGACACATCTCTCTAGTCCGTTTTCCAGAAAACCCAACATCTGGCTCCCAGTGAGTCCAGCCCTAACGCCCCTGAACCTGGGGTACAGCCAAACCCCGCCCTCCCCGTTCCCGCCTCAGTTTCGCTAGCCCTGCGGCCGCCAATCACCAGGACCTGGTCCCACCCCTAAACATCTTCACCAATAGGTCCCGGAAGGCTGCGGCCGCTACGCCTCATAGGCTGCCCGGCAGCTCTGCTCGCCCCTTTGACTACGTCATCCGCGCGGTGTACTGTGGGGCTTGTAGTATAGACAGAAGCAGCGCCCGCTGCAGGGTTCACTTTGAGGTTTGTGACTCTGGCCTGGAGCTTGGGAGGAAGGAGGAGCGGCATCCCCTCCATCTCACCTTTGGCTGATGAAGCCCAGGTTTCCTTGCTCTCCAGCGTAGTGCGCTGGGCCTGCCTGGACGCTAGTTATCAGCCGCCTCCCAAGAAACAGGAGCATTTCAGTCAACGTTCACTGAAATTTTAGATTTCAGTTTACGGTCAAGGAGACATTCATTTCCCTCATTCTTATAAGTGGATTTAGGGAAAGTGGACTGTGGGAAGCATGGCGGCAGCTCTGAAAAGCCAGCAGTGACTCCAGACTTCTCTGATTTCCTGGAAGAACCCACTGCAGAACTAGCAATCCTTAATTTATCCAAACCCTGTGAACCTTGTCTATTTCAAACTGCTTTATCGCTTAAAATCATGCAAGCTATCAATGGCTCCCCATTGCCTGAGATTTAAAAATGTATACCCCCCAGGGCTTCCCTGATAGCTCAGTTGGTAAAGAATCCATCTGCAATGCAGGAGACCCCAGTTCAATTCCTGGGTCAGGAAGATCTGCTGGAGAAGGGATAGGCTACCCACTGCAGTCTTCTTGGTCTTCCCTCGTGGCTCTGCTGGTAAAGAATCTGCCTGCAATGTGGGAGACCTGAGTTCGAAACCTGGGTTGGGAAGATACTCTGGAGGAGGGAAAGGCTACCCACTCCAGTATTGTGGCCTGGAAAGTTCCATGGACTACAGTCCATGGGGCTGCAAAGAGTCAGACATGACTGAGCGACTTTCACTTTCACTTTAGCTAGGCATATAAGGTGCTTCATAGCTATTTGTATTTATTTATGTGTGGTTTACATTTAACATTTCTCAACATTTGCTGCATATGAGCATTCCCTAGGGAGCTGTATAAAATATTGGTGTCCCACGCTGACTTGGGAATCTTGGGCAGAATGTGCCGGCTTTCTGTTTCGTAGCTCCCAGGATGACTTTGTGCAGCCAGGGTTGCAGAACCACTGGTTTGAGAACCACTAGTTTAATGCCCGTCAACACTGCTGGGACCCACTTCCACGGATCCGAGCCTTTGCTCTTCAGGTTCCTCTGTTTCAAGTGGCTTTCTTTCCTTTTCCTGCCTGGCTGACAGTCATCCTGCCTGGCTAAGTGTGACTGCTTTTGGTTTTCCTCCCTGTCCTCCAGCAGATTCCTTCCTCCTGTAGCACTTTCTACACGCTCCTTTTTCTAGTGGCATTGGAGTTATTAATATTTGGTTGCTTGTCTGCCTTCCTGGAAAGGCTGTCTCTGGATCAGAATCTCTGGGGTTGGCCTCAGGCATCCGCTGTTGCTTACGCCTGATAGGTGATTCTGATCCATGACCCTCGATGGAATTTAGGCTCGCAAAAGCACCAGGTACAGTAAGCATTGATAATTTTTGTTGCATGGAATCAATGAAGCATCTCTTGTTCTTAAGGCAATCATATTGTTGCAGCTAGTTGCCTTTGATTCCCCTGGAAAGCTAAGCACCCCTGTGTTGTAGTATCCTCTTCTTCATTCATTACTTATTCATTCATCCATCAAATACCGTACACCCTAACAAAACCCTGGGGACTCAGGAGTAAATGTAATAAGAAAACATAGTTGCCACCCTCTGGGACCTAGAATCTATTAATATATTAGTTATAACATAGTTATTATTATCATTTCTTCTGAATAATAATTGGAATTTTCCAGTTATTTTCCTTCTAGATACTATTTGATATCCACAGGTGAGGCGATATCTTATTTCTTTATATCCTGAGTATGTTGCTGGCACACTGAGGACATCCTGTAAATGTTTATTGAATCAAGGTACCACATTTCATTGCACTTGTCACAATTTATTTGTGTGATTATTTGATTCATGGCTATCTGTTCTATGAGCTATAAATCGCCTGAGAACAGGAGCTGAATCTATTTTGCCTGCTATGCCTGACACAAGGCCTGGCCAGCGTAGGTGCTCAATGAACATGGCTAAGTAAATAGATAAATACATATAAGGCACCATTAAGAAACAGAAATGAAATCTCCCAATCAAATATCCACTCCCCTCTCCCTCCATACTCTTCCCCCCAAAGGTAATTTTCTTTCTGAGCGTTAGGGGATTTCAAGTTAGAGTGAGCATGAGCCCCAACTGAGATGATGCTTCTTTTACTTACTTACAGGTTGACCTGGGCCTCTACTTCAGGGTCTTTTGTTGGCCACGTCTGCAGGGGCTGGATGCCAAAGGACAGAGAGGACTTGGCTTTCCACAGAAGGGTCTGTGCCATCTGACTCCCGCAGGATCCTTTTGTCAGAGGCTCCATCAGTGGGCCTGGAGGCTGCAGTGCTGTACTGAAGCAGAGGGGTTGGGAGAGGCACTGAGAACAGAGAAGAACATGGGCCCAGTGCTGGCCTGTTCTGGCCACTCCTCCCTGGGGGCCAGCCCATCAGTAATAAGGGGTGAAGACAAGACACTCCCAAGATCCAGGTGCCCCACCAAGACTGCACCATACCCTTACTGCACACTGTGACATCACAGCTGCAGAACCATCCAAATCCTATCACAGCCCTTAGAGATGACTCTCCAGGCACTGGAGTCGAAGGTACAAGGAGGATGGTGAGTATGTGAATCATCACAGACTTATTTAGAAAAAGGCAGCATCCGCTGAGGAAGGGAAAGCTTGATCCGGAGTACCTGCAGAGAATGGACCTCATGGCCATCAGTGTTTAGTCCAGGAGTGCCTGGTTTATCTCCCAGCTTGCAATTAAAACAGCCAAAAAGAGCCTATACTGGCAACAATGCTGTAGACAAAAGGACCAAACTCACATTTCAAGAGTAATGGCATAGAGGAAGTAAGCAGTAACCACTTGTTGAATTAGCAAATGGATGGTTTATGCTAATTGAGAAACTGAGAAATACATTGCTGAAACAAGCCTGTTTCTTTCTCCAGTGACACAGTGAGGAACATGGGAAGGTGATTCTGGGACAAAAGAGGGCAGCTTTGTTAGGAAATGTAGGCATCCTGCTTATTCTGATTGGAATTATTTTCTGAGCCAATCAACAGCATTCTTCCCCCATCTCTACCTCAAGTGACACACAAATAAACAAAGAAAATCCAACTACTTGGAAAATAAAAATCAATCTTAGCTAACGCATGTCAAAAGGGACTCTTTATACTGTCTTCTCAATAAACGCAGTGATGAGGCAAAAGACAAGAGACTTGGTGGTCTTATTAGTGAGGAAGAGGCCTCTGACAGGGAGCCCCCATCCTGCTACAGGGTTTAGATGCCAAGAGAAGTGACTCCACACAGCCTGGGTGTTTGGAGCCAGATGGGCACTGCCCACTCCCAAGCTGCTACAGTGGTACCAATTATAGGCTGCAGGCGTGTTGCAAAAGAAAAAAAGGTCACTCTTGCCAGGTTTATAAGTGATGACCCAGCTCCCCCCATCACCTTGTCTGGGTCTGAGAACACAAGCTGCATACCTGACCCAGACTGCTGGATAATCTTACCCTAGCTGGCTACAGGCCACTTATCTTGGAAGCAACTCGACAGACATGAAAGGCTCAAGCCTTCCACGTATGACAAATGGCAAGGAGGGAAGGTTCTGGTATGTTTGTTGTCAGTTATTCTTTACTCACTGGTACCTCAAGTCTTCCAAAACCCAGAGTCCTAGGGGTTACAGCTGCCTTAGCAATAAACAAACAAATAATGAAGCAGGGTTCTGGGTGAGAGGCACAGTTTTTCTTTGAACCCTCTATAGATTTTTCTAAATTACAAAAATAACAGTTGTATGCAAAAGATTTATTAAGAAAATGTTCCTTTCTCAATTATGCAAGTTTTTTTTAAAAAAGGAAAGAGTGCGCTCCTATAAGAAACTGATAAGCAAGTGAAGGAAGCCGGACAGGGAGGTGAGGTTTCATTGTCAGGCAAAGTCCTATGAAGGAACAGCTTCAACTCAAGTGGAGCCGGGCTGTCCCACGTGGTAGCATCATGCCACATGTGACTACCGAGCAAGGAAATGCAGGCAGGGAAAGCAAGACATATGTGTGTAAAACACACACTGGACTTTGAAGACTTAGTACAAATAAAAAGGGATGCAGAAATTCTCAATAATTTTTACGCTGACAACATGTTGAAGATAAAGTGTATGGATTTTAATGTGGCTACTAGAAAATGTAAAATCACATACAGAGCTGGCTTTGCAATCTGCTTGAGGTCAGTTATGCATCAGAGCTGTCCCACCTGCGACGAGGAGCTGAGGGCCCTGGGTCGCGGGGCGGGGGCTGTAAACTCCAGGCACACAGTGCTCTCTGCACAGGTGGGCAGAGCAGCTGCAGTAAGCGCGAGGGTGGCACACCTAGGAAGAGTGGCCACCCAGGTGTGGGTGTCAGGGCAAAAGTGCACTGAAGAGGGGAGGGGAGAAGATTCCACAAATGGTGAGGGGATCTGATGGTGTGCATGACACCCCCACTTCCAATCCCTTACCTCTCCCAGTTCAGTTTGGTATGATTCCCATCACTCCTCTGTCTACATATTTGCAACTTTTATGTGCCATATGTACTGAGACTATAATAGCGCTCTGTAACTTGCTCTTCTCTCTAATCCAGTCTTGGATATCTTTGTAAATCAGTAAATACAGATTCATCTTTAACATGGAACATTACAGAAGGAAATAACCTCATATGTTGATTATATTCTTTTAATCTTTAAATACTAAGATTGTTTCATTGTTTTAGCATGTTATTGATTATCCCTTTCATCTTTAAAATTATGTTTAGAAACACTTAAATGCTAGTTCTTTTAAACCTTTCCACTGTTTAATTTTGTCTTTTTGCCTAACTTTACTCTTTGAGTTTTTGAGTTCTTTTTTTTATACTCTCATCTAATTCTTTAGCTTCATTTTCTAACTGTTCAGATGCTGTCTCATCACTGTTAATTTTAATCCTTTTCCTCATTTCTGTTATCTTTTCTAGTCTTAACATTCTAATTTAAAAAAATGTACATCCCTCTTAATCTTCTGACTTATTTTATTTTTCTTGTCTCACTATTTAAAATGTTCAGCAGAGGAAGAACTTCTTGGAAAGATGGCAGAGGAAGTGCTCATCTGCATAACTCCTTGGAACCCATGGAAATAAGCAAAAATAACCCAGTACACAGAAGAAAACCTACGGGAACAAGAGAATGAAGAAACTCCATGCTATGATCCTGAAGATCTGCTGTACGGCAAGAACATTCTAAAGGCCCACAGTGCCCGATCTGGAGAAATGAGGCCCGGAAGCATGAGCAGCGCTGGGCAGAAGGTGTTTGTTCTTTTTTCTTTTCCATGGCCCCAGCTTTCTAACAAGAAGTGGTGGCCTAATCTGAGGAAAGGCTGAAGGAGAGAAGGAAGAGTATATCTTAAGAGCCATCTGAACCTCTCAAAAGATATTACCCAAGTACATTTGAGCCCACTAAAAGAAGGCCCGTGAATAACGGGGAACCCCACTGACCTAGGCCCTCTTTGAAGGAGCCTATTTGCCCTGAAGTGGGTAGGGGATGGGGAGCTGAACATTCAAGGGGAGACCTGCCATGGGGTCACATGTACCACAGGCACAGGGGACTCTGCAGTCAGGAGGACAGGGTGGGGAGAGAGTAAAACTAGACAGCATGTCCCCACTGCCTCTGTCCCCTTCCCACTTCCCAAGAAATATCAAGGCCAGACCTCCAGCACCACCTCTAAAGAGAAGATTCACCATCACTCAGAGAAGCAGAGGTCAAGGTTAATCTACCCATATCATCAGTAGGTATATGCAGACCCAGACAGAGGTGCTTCTACCCAAGATGAACATGCAGGAAAAAACTAGCACAGGACCTGTGAAAAGAGGTTCACAAAAGACAGATGAGAGTATAGATGAGAAGATTTTTTAAAAAATAGAAATCAAAGGAAACATAACAATAGCTTGGTTTTCTCAAAAAAAAAAAAAAGTGAGACAGTAAGAACTCAAAACAAAAGATCAGATAATACCATAGACAGACTTTTCAAGGTTCTAGGATAAAAATCCCAGACTGTGGCAGGAAAAGGATTGATTCACAGTGTGGAGGTGCTTTCTGGGAGGGGAGTGGGCCTGAAGGGGAGGAAATGAGGGCGCCTGGGAGCAAATCTCCTGCACAGGGGCTGTGTATGTGTGTGCTTTCTTCTTGGACTGGGGATGGTCCTCAGATGCACACAGTTCACAGTCTTCTCCTCTGTGGCCCCCAAGCCCTCAGGACGACTCAAGCATCTGTGTCATGAGTCTAAAGGGATTGCTGTTGCTGTTCAGTCGCTCAGTTGTGTCCGACTCTTTGTGACCCCATGGACTGCAGCCTGCCAGGCTTCCCTTCACCATCTCCCGGATCTTGCTCAAACTCATACCCATTGAGTCAATGATGCCATCCAACACAACTGTGGCACGAGTGCTGTCTCATACACTGGGAGTGGACCCCTGAAGGCAGCAACATGGCACACAAGATAACAGGGTCTCAGTTCTGGCTCCTTCCACAGGGCTGACAGCTCCCTTGGTGCAGGTTGCATGGATCCCTGAGCTGCACCCATAATTCCACAAGGAACATGGGAAACTTCTGGAAGCCACACATACTCCTTTGGGTTCTATTTTATTTATGTTTTTTTTTTTTTCTTTTTTTGATCTGGGTCATTTTTAAAGTCTTTATTGAATTTGTTACAATATTGTTTCTGTTTCATGTTCTGGGTTTTTGGCCAGGAAGCAACAGGATCTTAGCTCTCTGACCAGGCATCGGACCAAAGATTGAAACTGCCTCACTCACATCTTACCCACTGGACTGCCCGGGAGGTCCTTCCCTTACGTTCTTGATCTTGTATCTTATTTCCCATTCAGATTGTTGGTTGAAAACAACCTTAAACCAAGCACAAGTCTTCATTCTTGCTTATCGGAAAACCATGATCAACTTCTGGGGTCTGAGCTGGCTCAGCAGCCACAGGAGCAGTAACCCCCAAAGAGCTGGGGGCAGCAAGGAGACTTCTACCTTGAAGGAAACTGCCTCCTCCCACACAGTCACTCCACATCCTGCCACTTTCCTCCTCTGCAGCTCTCAGTACCCTGAGAGTCATCCCAGATACTGGTACCCTGTCTACTTCCCACCCCGCCCCCCACTAAATGTTAGCTCCATGAGAACAGGGCCTCATCTGCCTTGTTCATGGTGTACCCTGAGTGCCTAGCACAGAGAAGGGCTCAAAAAATACATGTTGAATGAATATGTGGCTATGTGAAAATGTCGTAAAAACACATGGAACGAGTTCATTTGGAATAGAGAGACTTCACATGGCTGTTTTGGCTCTTTTTGAATGAGGTCACTGGTGGCCCCAGTCAGAGCGCTGTGGGACCTGCTCTATTTCTTTATCCATCTCTGACAGGCAGCTGGTCCGTGAGGACTGTGACCAGTGCAGGGAGCAAAAGCAATCCATCTGCCAGGCATCAACCAGGCCTGATGTATGGCATTGATGCTAGGAAAGGCTTAATGCCTGGCAGCACTTCTAAAGGCACTTTTCTCTCTGGTCATAAAATGTGAGACAGGAATTTATGTCCTAGCTTTCATTTGTATTAAAACTATGGAATCACTGACATTTAACGGTTGGAAAGTCATCTGAGGCTTAATTTCCCAGTTTTACCTCCTCGCCACTAAGACAGCTCCAAGATTGGCGTGCCAGCTACGCCACAGCACACCAGTGTATGCTAACCAACTTTGGATCAGTGTGTCTTATTTATGTTTGCTGTGATTGAAGAAAGATGCTATCGGTGGCAGATACTTCAGAACAACTTGCAAAACTTGGAAGGCTGAGATGTAATTTCCTAACCTGCTTGGCAGTTTAGGGTTCTGGATGTGATTTAGAGTCCACACTCTAAATCAGAGGCACTCATGAGAGACTGATTGGGAACGGAGCTGGGCAGATGAAGGGAGAGGACACAGGGCACCAGCTTGCTTTGGGAGATCATGACAGAGCTGTTGTGGTCCTGGAGTCAGCAGTGTCTTGATTCTCTGGCTTTCTGAGGGAGCAGAGGCAGCTTTGGGGATCAAAGCCAAGTTGATTCTGCTGCTGGCTTCAGTGGCAGCTGCTTCTTCATGGATTAGCTATTGTTATGTAGTGGCAGCCTCCCTGATGATCGTGGAGCACAGTGGTTCTGGGGACAGGAGTTGTGCCTGGGAGCTCAAACTAGAGTCTACTCTCCGGCCCTGCCAACAAGTCTGTAAGCACTTAATTTCCTGTATTGCTATTAAATCTCATTCTGCTTCTACCAGATGGAATGGGTTCTGTTGTCTGCAACAGATTACTGACCAATAGGCCTTATATAGTGATGTCTGTCTCACTGGGTTTTGAGCTTAATAGTTCATGTGACCCTGTGCAGAGTGCAGAGTATGCACAGTCTTCAGGTGGGAGCAGTGGTATAATCTCCAGTGGGCGAGAAAAAGAGACTGTGTACTCTGAAGGGAAAACACAGGCCTTTGGCCTTGAGAGTTTAAAAGAGAGCTTGCTCACAGCACTAGGTCCTTCTGCTCCAATCAGCAAAGAGGTGCTAAAGGGGTAATTGAAAGAACACACGCTAATTGTGGATGCTTCCAAGGTCACCGCTAGGCTGGAGCAATGACTCTGTGATCACTACTCCCAACCTGCTTTATGTTGTCTTCAGCTTTTTCCAGGCGTGTCACCAAAAACTGTTGTATCCAGAAGTGTACCGAAATCACAGAAGAGTTGAGAAATACCAGTATAACCTATGGGCTTGCTTCCCAGGCTCCCCAGGCGTCACTAGTGATAAAGAACCCACCTGCCAATGCAGGAGACATGAAAGGAAAGTTCCATCCCTGGGTCAGGAAGATCCCCTGGAGAAGGGAATGGCAACCCATTATTCTTGCCTGGAGAATTCCATGGACAGAGGAGCCTGGTGGGCTACAGTCCACGGGGTTGCAAAGAGTTGGAAATGGCTGAAGCAACTGAGCACACAGACAGGCTAACGTACAGATGGTTTA
This sequence comes from Cervus canadensis, assembly GCF_019320065.1. NCBI lineage: Eukaryota > Metazoa > Chordata > Mammalia > Artiodactyla > Cervidae > Cervus > Cervus canadensis. The sequence goes on along the minus strand of NC_057390.1, from coordinate 93,077,718 downwards.
ATGTCTCCACAAGAAAAACGTTACGCTTCTCAAGGTCATCATGATAGTTTAGGGCGCACTGGCCGCTGGCCTCGTGTACAGTGTCCAGTCTGTCTTATCACCCCTTGTGCCCGCTGTGATTTTAGGTCTACCCTGGGGTCATGCGCAGAGAGGGCTCATTCCTTGTTCATATTCAGTCCAGTCAGTTCAGTCGCTCAGTCGTGTCTGACTCGCCGCGACCCCGTGAACCGCAGCACGCCAGGCCTCCCTGTCCATCACCAACTCGCGGAGCTTACCCAAACTCATGTCCATCGAGTCGGTCATGCTATCCAACCATCTCATCCTCTGTCGTCCCCTTCTCCTTCTGCCCTCAATCTTTCCCAGCATCAGGGTCTTTTCCAATGAGTCAGCTCTTCGAATCAGGTGGTCAAAGTATTGGAGCTTTAGCTTCAACATCAGTCCTTCCAATGAACACCCAGGACTGATCTCCTTTAGGATGGACTAGCTGGACCTCCTTGCAGTCCAAGGGACTCTCAAGAGTCTTCTCCAACACCACAGTTCAAAAGCATCAGTTCTTTGGTGCTCAGCTTTCTTTATAATCCAATTCTCACATCCATACATATTACATTCTTTCAAATGTGAGAGGGCAGTTATTATGTCCTCTGTGAATTTTCTCTTTTTCAAGTAAAACACCCCCCCCCCCACCCCGCAACTGAAATCTTTTTTTCTTTACTGGATCATTCCCACCAGACATAAATATCTTTATTAAACAAAAGCAGAACACACCAAAACAAAAAAACAAACAGTTTTCAATTCACACCCCCTCTGGCCCTGCAAAGAGCTGACTGGGTTCATTGTTTCCAGTTCTGTCCTTTCATTGTCTCTTGAAGCCAGTCCAGTGCGACTTTTATCCTCATTGTTCTAAAGAAGCAGTTCTTGTCAAAGGCCACCTGTGACCCACATGATGCTAAGCCAATGGTCAATTTTTGGCTCTTCATTGGATGCCCCAGCAGCAACATTTGACACAGAAAAATCATAACCTCTTTCTGTGTTTTAAAACTGTTTTACACTAATTTCCTCCCTCCCCCAAATTAAATTAGATCATGTATCCATGCTACATGGTGGTTTCACATATAAGTCTCAAAATCTAACTTTTATTTGGGACTTATATGAACAGTTAAACTAAGTCCATCAAATCAGAGTCATCCTTCTCACTAATAAAGTTCGTTTACTGATTCCCTTTTCCTAAAATCTCCTGGTATTCCACACATTTTTCTCACAATGTTTTTACCTTTCCCTATTTCACTGTGATTCATAGTCACATTAAAGAACAAAATAAAAACCTTTATGCATTCTTTCGAACCCTTCCTACCTGAGGGTCCACATCTACACTGTCCAATAAGGCATGCACATGGCTCTTGAGCACTTAAAATGTGGCGGCTCTGATCTAAAATGCTGAAGCATAAAATGCACACCAGATTTCAAACACAGTACTGAAAAGAGAAGGAAATTACCTTAATTATTTTTAATAATTAAGAATCCCTGGGATTCTCCACGCAAGAATACTGGAGTGGGTTGCCATTTCCTTCTCCTTTTAATAATGAGTATATGTTAAAATGATAATATCTGGGGTATATTGAGTTAAATCAAATAAGTTACTGAAATTAATTTTATTATTATTTTTTTACCTTTTAAAATATGGCTACTACTGGACTTCCCCGGTGGTATAGTAGATAAGAGTCTGCCTGCCAAGGCGGGGGACATAAATTCAATCCCTGGTCCAGGAAGATTCTGTATGCTGCTGCTGCTGCTGCTAAGTCGCTTCAGTCGTGTCCAACTCTTGGCGACCCCAAGGACTGCAGCCCACCAGGCTTCTCCATCCATGGGATTTTCCAGGAAAGAGTACTGGAGTGGGGTGCCATTGCCTTCTCTGAAGACTCTGCATACTGAGGAGCAATGAAGCCCTCGAGCCACAACTACTGAAGCCTTTGAACCTAGAGTCCGTGCTCCACAACAAGAGAAGACACCGCAGTGAGAAGACCACACACTGCAACAAAGAGCCCCTGCTTGCCATAACCAGAGAAAGTCCTTGCACAGCAACAAAAAACCCAGTGCAGCCATAAATAAACACAAGTAAAATCTGGCTACTAGAAAATTTTAAATTCCATATGTAATTTTATATACTTACTATTACTAGAAGGCACTTTTATTCCTTTTCACTCAATAACCATGAACATCCTAGTTATCTTTCCAAGTCAGAATGCAGATCGGTATCAATCTTTTTAACAGATGATTAGTATTGTACTGAAACATTCCTGATGGATTTTCTTTTTTTCCCCCCACTTTTACGAGCAATCCTACAGCAAACAGCCTTCTACGTACGCCTCCTTGGGCAGTCACACCTCATTGCTAACTCATATTTGCTTCCTGTCCTCTAAGATCCTGGCTCTAGAGACAACCAGATGTGTGGTTTATATTTTAAAACATCTCTAAACTTGCGTGCTGCTTTAGAAGTTTTTTTCCCTAGGAAAACCAGCAGTGAGCTTCACTGTACAGGCCAAATCTCCTAATTTTCCTATTGCACTGTTTGTCAGACTTCATCTCTGTTCAGATCTTCAGCTCTGGAAACCAGACAACCAAATATAATTTCTCACATTAACCCTCCCTCCAAAGCAAAACTAATTTGACTATTGTTATCCTCCAAGAAAGGAAGCTGGTTTATATTAACTTAAACTCTTTAGTGAATAATAAAAGTTGTTTTTTCCCTTCTCTTAGGGGAACAGACATAATATGAAAATTAATTTTCATCTGTTGGCCCTAAGAGCTCATTATGTCAACCCTATACAAGACAGCTCTTAATAGCCTTTCCCAGGAAGACTGCTGTTTTTCCAAAAGAAAATTGACAGTGGCAGATTTATTTGTGATTAAATACTTAAGGGGCTGACATAAACAAAAAGAATAATGACATAGTATAGAGGAACAAAGGCTGTGAAAACAACCCACATTAAAATGCTTGTTTATAAAACTACCTGGAAAAAAAAGTTTTCCTGAACAATTAAAAAAAAAAAATCTAAGAGTCAGGAGAAACATAAGGAAGAAGAAAAGGAGGCAAGCAAATGCATAATGGATAATTGTTCTTTTCTGATTCTGTCTTGGCCTAGAAAGCCATCTTCAGGAATAAGAAAGCATTTGTCTTGGCATCAAATTTGTTCTCACAAGGCGTGGGCTCTTTGCATTACTAATAAGGAAGTCACTCTGTAGGAAGCAGTATTTGGGAAAGTGAAAAATATGTTTTCTATTTGTAATTCAGAATCTTCTGTCTATGTAGGGCTCTTCTCTCACTGTGGCTAAACTTAGTAAGCATAATTTAACCACTCAACTAAGGTAGTCTTTTACAATGAGTATTTAAAAAATGCAGAAATCCCCATTCGGTGACTCTAGGGTGACATCTGGGAATCTGTAATTTGGAAAGCTTCCCAAATTTAATTGCACTTTTCTTTTGGAGGGGGATGCCCATCCAGTATCCATTCCCCTTCTTCTGATGATAGCACTGTGGTTCTTCCTTTGGGCAATCACTTCTTCCTAGTCTCTGTGAAGTGATCTAACCCCCCACCCCCCCCCTGCCCAGTTCTGGCTTGGGCACATGACCCAGGCCCAGCCAATTAGCATGTTTTATCTCCTCTGGTCAAAATGATTGGTTCACAGATGAGCACAGTGTACCCAAGAGATCCAATGAATGTAAAGCCTGGGGCGTGTTCTAGAACCATTGAGAAGGAGGTCTTATAATATCTTTCTGCTGGGATTGTTCATTGATAGAAAGTAAGCCTGGAATCGTTCATTTCTTTGTCTCCAGGAGGAAAGACTTTGAGAATCAAGTCAATCCAGAAAATGAAAAAAGACTCCTGATAACATTATATGAGTACCTGGTTCTATTTTTTCCTAAAGCTTGGTCTGGGCTTCCCAAGTGGTGCCAGTGGTAAAGAATATGCCTGCTAGTGCAGGAGATGCAAAAGACATGGGCTCAATCCCTGGGTTGGGAAGACCCTCTAGAGAACGGAATGACAACCCACTCCATTATTCTTGTATGTAAAATCCCATGGACAGAAGAGTCTTGCAGGCTACAGTCCATGGGGTCACAAAGAATCGGACCCTATTGAGCAACTAACACTTTCACTTTTTAAAGTTTGGTCTTCCCCAGCATTTTGCAGTTTAATGAGCTGATGATTCTCCTCTGCTTACCATTCATAGCCTTTGATAATCTCAAAATAATCTGAACAAGTGCTAAGGCACTAATTGGAAAAAGTGTGATGTATTACCAGTCCTGTCTGTAGCTGAAGGACAACTGTTCAATGGTGATTATAACTGAGATGCCAGGAGTACGAATCACTTGACCACAGTCCAAGCCACCAGTTTTCACCTGGTATCAGGGCCATAGGCATTGCTACTGCAAGTGACAATGAAAGCAGAATTATTAATATAAAATGATGGGTGGTAAGTATAGGGAGGCAAGCTTTGACTTCACTATTAGGGAAAGATAATAGAGCTGCCCAATAACAAATGCAGTTGTGGGCTCCCTGATCTTAGATGTAACAAGCAAAAGTTGGATGACCAGCTACAAGGGTTTCTGTAGAAAAGATTTCTGTTATTATCCTAGAAGAGTGGTTTTTAAATATGTCCTTGGACCAGCAATACGGGCATTACTTGTGAGCTTGTTACAAATCCATCCACAGATCCACCCTCACCCAGAGAATCAGAATCTCAAGGAAGGATGGGGGAGGGGCAGGAAACTGTGTTAAGAAGCCCTCTCTATACAGTCAGCAAAAACAAGACCGGGAGTGGACTGTGGCTCAGATCATGAACTCCTTACTGCCAAATTCAGACTTAAATTGAAGAAAGTAGGGAAAACCACTAGACCATTCAGGTATGACCTAAATCAAATCCCTTACGATTATACAGTGAAAGTGAGAAATATATTTAAGGGACTAGATCTGAAGACAGAGTGCCTGATGAACTATGGACAGAAGTCCGTGACATTGTACAGGAGACAGGGATCAAGACAATCTCCAAGGAAAAGAAATGCAAAAGAGCAAAATGGCTGCCTGAGGAGGCCTTACAAATAGCTGTGAAAAGAAGAGAAGCGAAAAGCAAAGGAGAAAAGGAAAGATATACCCATTTGAATGCAGAGTTCCAAAGAATAGTAAGGAGAGATAAGAAAGCCTTTCTCAGTGATCAATGCAAAGAAATAGAGGAAAACAATAGAATGGGAAAGACTAGAGGTCTGTTCAAGAAAATTAGAGATACCAAAGGACCATTTCATGCAAAGATGGGCATAATAAAGGACAGAAATGGTATGGACCTGACAGAAGCAGAAGATATTAAGAAGAGGTGGCAAGAATACACAGAAGAACTATACAGAAAAGATTTTCAGGACCCAGATAATCATGATGATGTGATCACTCACCTAGAGCCAGACATCCTAGAATGTGAAGTCAAGTGGGCCTTAGGAAGCATCACTACAAACAAAGCTAGTGGAGGCGATGGAATTCCAGTTGAGCTATTTCATACCCTGAGAGATGATGCTGTGAATGTGCTGCACTCAATATGCCAGCAAATTTGGAAAACTCAGCAGTGGCCAAAGGACTGGAAAAGGTCAGTTTTCACTCCAATCCCAAAGAAAGGCAATACCAAAGAATGCTCAAATTACCACACAACTGCTCTCATCTCACACACTAGTAAAATAATGCTCAAAATTCTCGAAGCTAGGCTTCAACAATACGTGAACTGTGAACTTCCAGATGTTCAAGCTGGATTTAGAAAAGGCAGAGGAACCAGAGATCAAATTGCCAACATCTGCTAGATCATCGAGAAAGCAAGAGAGTTCCAGAAAAACATCTATTTCTGCTTTATTCACTATGCCAAAGCCTTTGACTGTGTAGATCACAATAAACTGTGGAAAATTCTGAAAGAGATGGGAATACCAGACCACCTGACCTGCCTCTTGAGAAATCTGTATGCAGGTCAGGAAGCAACAGTTAGAACTGGACATGGAACAACAGACTGGTTCCAAATAGGAAAAGGAGTACGTCAGGCTGTATATTGTCACCATGCGTATTTAACTTATATGCAGAGTACATCATGAGAAACGCTGGGCTGGAAGAATCACAAGCTGGAATCAAGATTGCCAGGAGAAATATCAATAACCTCAGATATGCAGAGGACACCACCCTTATGGCAGAAAGTGAAGAAGAACTAAAGAACTTCTTGATGAAAGTGAAAGAGGGGAGTGAAAAAGTTGGCTTAAAGCTCAACATTCAGAAAACTAAGATCATGGCATCCAGCCCCATCACTTCATGGCAAATAGATGGGGAAACAGTGGAAACAGTGACAGATTTCATTTTTGGGGGCTCAAAATCACTGCAGATGGTGACTGCAGCCATGAAGTTAAAAGATGCTTACTCCTTGGAAGGAAAGTTATGACCAACCTAGATAGCATATTAAAAAGCAGAGACATTACTTTGCCAACAAAGGTCCGTCTAGTCAAGGCCATGGTTTTTCCAGTAGTCATGTATGGATGTGAGAGTTGGACTATAAAGAAAGCTGAGTGCCGAAGAATTGATGCTTTTGAACTGTGCTGTTGGAGAAGACTCTTGAGAGTTCCTTGGACTGCAAGGAGATCCAACCAGTCCATCCTAAAGGAGATCAGTCCTGAGTGTTCATTGAAATGACTGATGTTGAAGCTGAAACTTCAATACTTTGGCCACCTGATGCAAAGAACTGACTCACTGGAAAAGACTTTCTTGATGGTGGGAAAGATTAAAGGTGGGAGGAGAAGGGGATGACAGAGGATGAGATGGTTGAATGGCATCACTGACTCAATGGACATGAATTTGGGTAAACTCCGGGAGCTGGTGATGGACAAGGAGGTGTTGTAGTCCAGGGGTTGCAAAGAGTCGGACATGACTGAGTGACTGAACTGAACTGAACCTGGGCTTCCCTGATGGTCCAGGGGTTAAGTATCCACCTGCAGGTGACACTGGTTCAAGGTGAAGATTCCACATGCTACAGAGCAGCTAAGCCTGTGCATCACAGCTAGTGAGCCCATGCTCTAGAGCCTGTGCTTCACAAGAGAAGCCCCAGAATGACACGCTTGTGCAACTCGACTAGAGAGTACCCCCCACCCACCACAACTAGAGAAAGTCAGTGCCCAGCAACAAAGGTCCAGCACAGTCAATAAATAAATGATTTTTCTTTTAAAAAAGAAAAGAATCCTTCCTGGTGATTCTCATATATGTCTGGTTTGAGAACCGTGATATCAGACTTGAGAGCACTGATTCTCAAACAGTTTCCTAAGCCTCCATTCCCAGAGATTCTGACTGAGAAAATTCGGGGCTGAGCTTGGGAACTTGCATTTCTAACAAATTCCCAGATAATGTTGATGCTGCTGGTCCAGGGACCACACTTTTGAGAACCACTATTTGAGAGGGTGACCCAAGGGATGTCTGAAGTTCTGTTCAGTGTTGAGATTCTCTGATCTTGAGGATTGACGCTGCAAATCCAGTCCTACTGCACGACCCTGTTAACGCTTTGGTTCATGTGTGGTTTGGCTCCACGCAATGTTGCAACCAAAATGACACAGCTCAGCAACAGAGGAGTACTTTAAAATAACTCAGGTTCATCACTAAGTCACAAAAGATAACAGACGTATTTCTTAAAATATAACTTAGAGCAACAAAAACCATAGGGAAACCTATTAGCCACCCTCAGACAAAGTAGGTGTTTCTGTACCTCTGACTGGTCAACACTTCCTAAAGATTTTTATTCAGGCAGTCCTAACCAGTGTCAGACACGACTGAGCGACTGAACTGAACTGAACCAGTGTCCTGTGGACCTACTGTCCTTTGCCTCAGTCCCTCTCTTCCTAAATTTACTGCTTCAAAAACTGCAAAAGTGCTGGGCAGGACCTTGGTCTGAGGTCAGGGGAGGAGGAAAAACTGAACAGGCAAAGCAAGAATTTTAATGAGGCATGGGAAGGAAAAGGTTGAGAATTTTCACGTAGATGTTAATCATTTTTGTCCATAACAGTTATGATTTAGTCATGCTTTGTGCCAGACACTGTTTTTAGCACTTTGCATAAATCAGTTCACTTAAAGCTCACATCAATATTGTGAGAGTGATGTTAACTGTCATTACACAATTGAGTTAACCGAGGTTCAGAGGGGTTAAGCAACTTGTCCAAGGTCACACACAAAACAAGTGAGACGTTAGAAACCTGAACCTGGGTCTGTGTGGCTCCCAAGTCCTTGTCTTGAACACTGCCTGATAAGCCTTCCTACCAAATGAGGACAAACACATCTAGGGCAAGCGGCTTCGCAGCACCGGGTTTCCCAGCTAGTCTTCCTCACTGCCACCTGCTTGGAGCCCTCACGCCTGGGCCCCTCCTCACTCCTTTATATCCATTATGAGCTGTGTCTGCCCACCAGTTATTGACACTGATATGGAAGAGTCAGCAAAGACAGCTGCCATCTTGAAAGTAATGCCTTTTTTGCATGATGTCACCAAGATGAATGAGTAAATACGGTTAAACCAGATTCTGAAAGGCCCTAAACACGAGGCATCGGCATTTAAACTTGACACAACAGGAAATGAGAAGTAGTAGAGGACTTTGGAGTAGGGAAGGCTAACTTGCAACACACCCTGTTTGGTAAGATGTTTCACAGGTGATTCTTCTGTTGGCCCTGAAGTCCACGATGTCAGTCCAGTACAAGACTGCTCTTCACAGTCTCACTTAAAAGTGAGATGATTTGGATTATTGCATTAAAGAGGTAATTTTTGTTTGTTTGTTTTTAAAATTTTTAGTGTTGTGTTGGTACCTGCCGTCCAGCCATGCGAATCAGCCATAGTCATACAGTATACCCCTCCCTCCCTAGCCTCCCCCCGCCATCCCATCCCTCCAGGTCATCATTGCACAGCGCCAGGCTGGGCTCCCTGTGCTACACAGCAACTTCTCACCAGCTGTTCATCTTACACCTGAGAGTGTATTTATGTTGATGCTTTCTCCATTCGTCCTCCTCTCTCCCTCCCTCACTGTGTTCACAAGTCTGTTCTCTACATCTGCGTCCCCATTGGTGGTGGTTTAGTCACTAAGTCATGTCTGACTCTTGCGACCCCATAGACTGTAGCCTGCCAGGCTCCTCTGTCCACGGGGATTCTGCAGGCAAGAATACTGGAGTGGGTTGCCATTTCCCCATTCCTTCCCTGCAAATAGGTTTTATCAATACCATTTTTCTAGATTCCATATATATGCATTAATATACTATAGTTGTTTTTCTCATTAAAGAGGTAATTTTTTCTTAGAGCAATAAAAGCAGCTGGAGAAATTGTAGATGAACCTTTAACTGTTTTAATGCAGGGAAGCCTTTGGTAACTAAGAATAAACAGGATGAATAAGTTAATAGATTTGACTAAACTTAAAAAAATAATAGTCTGTCTAAAAACATTGTAAAGAAAGTTAGAAGGCAAATAATGAACGGTAAAAATACTTGCTACATATTTGACCAAAAAATTAATTCCCTTAATAAATAAAAAGTACTTCAATAGGAAAGGATAAATATTCCCAAGGAAAAATGGACAATGTGCATGATATGTGTTTCATTTGAAAAAAAAATACAGATTATGAGTTAATGTGAGAAAAAAGTTTCACCTCACTACTAAATGTGGGAATTCAAGTTAAAAGAAGATACCACTTTGGCAAATATTTATAAATAATGATGCCTTATAAATAACACCTAGCATTTGAAGATGAAAAAAAAACAGGCATGTTTATATGCTCTTGGGAGAACTGTAAACTGCCACAACTTTCCAGCATTTTGGCCTTATGTTTCAAAGCCTTTAAAATGTTCATTTTCTTGGGTCCAATAATCTCCATCACTGCTATGAATTTCTCTGAAGATGATAACCTCTTACAGACTCACACACAGACAAATGCATGTGAATTCAATGTGTCTTTAGTACAAGTGAAAAACTGATAATAAACTGCATGTACAATAATAAAGCATGGCTTAAATACATTGTCCTCCAACAAACAAATTATTTTTATAATCAGAAAAATGGTAATCATTATTTCTAAAGTTTATATGATAATATCATGGAGTGTTAAATAGAGGGAAAAACCTCTGGAGGCTGTGAAGTCATTTAGTCTTTCAGGTACAAGGTCATGAAGACAAAGGAGGGGTAAAGGTGAGACTCCAGAGGAAGAGAGAAATTTTCTAAACCAGTGCTGTCCAACATTGGAAACATTAGTCATAGGTGGCTATTTAAATGGACTCCCTGGTGGTTCAGATGGTAAAGAATCTGCCTGCAATGCGGGAGACCCAGGTTCAATCCCTGGGTCGGGAAGATCCCCTGGAGAAGGAAATGGCAGCCCACTCCTGTATTCTTGCCTGGGAAATCCCATGGGCAAAGGAGATTTAAAGTGAAATAAAATTTCAAATTCATTTCCTTAGTTGAATTAGCCATATTTCAAGTGCTCAATGGCCACAGGTGGCCAGTGGCCACGAAATCAGACTGCACAGGTTATAGAATGCCTCCATCATCACAGAAAGTTCTATCGGACAGAGCTGCTCCAAACATTCTACCGCAGGCCTGGATCCAGCTTTTGACTCATCTCTTCAGCCTCATTTCTTGGTACACTTCCCATCCTTCGTGCTCCAACAAGAGTGTAAGCATCAGAAGGGCAAAAACCATACCTGCCTGGCGCTCAGGGAGAGGTACTATCCTGGTAATTATCCACAGTGATGTGTGGAGCAGCAGATCAATGTGTAGACTGCTGAGACAGCACAGGGCTCAGCCTGGGGTTCAGGGAAGACTTCCCAGAGGAGGCGGGGAAGGCATTACCCAAAGACTAAAGAAAAGACTATTTATTCTAAGAGCATGGTATGAGTCAAGGCACAGATGAGAGACAGCACAGCATAAGGGAAGAATCACCAGCTGGTCAGGCATTTATTTATTCAACAGATAGTAATCGTCTGTGATGGGCTAGGCTTGAGCCAGGCTCTGACAACAAAGCAGTGAACAGCTACAGCCCCTGTTCTCAGGAGGTTGACACTCTTATCCGGTATTGTGGGAGCACCAAGCGTGAGGTGAGGTGCCCAAGAGCCTGGCATCTCATATTCAGGGTCCTGTTTGTTTCTTTATCCTAGCTTTTCTGCCACAGTGAGGGCCAGAGTCCCACTTCCTTTCTTTCTCCCTTGCCTCTGCCCCAGCCCTGATGGCGGCCCTGGGGCATGGAGAACTCCTAGGAGTGGGGACGGGGTAAGGGCATGGGAAGGGCAGTGGGCGGTGTGGTAAGGCCCTTCCAGGAGACAGCGAGGATGTGGATTCAAGAGGTGGAAGAGGGACTTCCCTGGTGGTCCAGTAGCTAAGACTCCATGCTGCCAATACAAGGGCACCGGGGGTTCGATCCCTGGTCCGGGGACTAGATTCCAACATGCTACAACTAAAGACAGAAGATCCTGCTTGTCGCAACTAACACCAGGTGCAGCCACGGGGGGAAATTTTTTTGTTTAAAAAGAGAGAGGTCGAAGAATAAAGACAGAAAAGTGTAGTTTGGGGTGGGGGGGGGGGAGGGCTGCTAGAGTATTCTAGAAGTGACCAGGGGCTGAAAAATGGGAGGGCCCACTTCGGCGACGTCGGAGCGGGAGAGAAGGCACCCCAAGGTAAGAAGATGCCCTCCGAGGCAGGAATCTAGCCGAGCAGACGGAGCGCCACCGAGGCCGGCGGGGGAGGGTGTGTCAGCGGGGCAAGGTTCCAGGGAGAAGGACCCGAACACCTCAGGCGAGTTCCCCAGGGACGCGGGCGAGAGGGGCGGGGCAGCCCTGGCAGAGGAAAGGCGTCGGCGGGTCAGGGGGTCGGCACGTCGGGGGGCCAACGGCCACGATGGGCGGGGCTGAGGCAGCAGGTGCGCTTACCTGCGGGGCCAGGCGGGGAGGCTGGAGCTGGCCCGGGTCCTGGGGCGGCGCAGAGGGACTCCCGCGGGGGAGGGAGACCTTCCTCCCTTAGACGTTAGGGGGGCTGTTTCCCGACCTCGTCCTTGAGCATTTACTAGAGGCGGACAGGGCAATTCTCCACAGCCCGAAATCTGCCTAGAGCCAACGGCTTTGCTCGGGGCCGGCCAAGGGACCGACGCTTTTGGGGGCGTCTCGTCGGGTTGGGATTCTCGTCAGGCTCTTCTCTGAGGCGACTCCCTCCTGCACCTGCCACTCGGGCGGCCCAGCCGCCCCCCCTCGATTCCCGGCCGCGGGGCTCAGGCTCCTTGCCGGATTCCCCTCAACCCCAGCCGAGACCCCTCCTCGCGCCGCGGCCTCGCGGCCCTCGGTCCCCTCAGACCGCCACCCCCCACGTGGCTGGCTCCCCACTTCCGCCCCTCCCGGCCGCACCCCTCCCGGACCGCTGTACCTGGGGCTCTCGAAGCTGCACCCCCTGCGCCGCAGCGCCGCCCTCTTCTGCCGCAGGAGCGCAGCGGCCGCCCCGCCGGGCTCCGGCTCCATCGCCCCGGGCGGGGGCCGCGGGCTCGGGCGCACTCGGGTGGGCTCGGGCCTCGGCGGGGCTCGGCGGGCCGCTCGGCTAGCGCGCCGCAGCCCACGCCCCGCCCCGCGCGCCTCTGCCCGGCCTAGGCCCCGCCCTGGCTCCGCCCCAAACTTCAGTCCAGCCCGCTCCGCGCCGCTCGATGGGGGTGTCTAGGCCCCGCCCCGGCCCCGCCCCGAGACTGAGTCCCGCCCATTCCCTGCCCCTCAGCCGGCTTCAGACCCCGCCCAACCCCGCCCCGAGCTGCAGCCCCAGTCCACTCAGCGCCTGTCTGCAGGGTCCAGGCCCACCCCAGCTCCGCCCCGCGCTCCAGCCACGCTCCTCCCACACAGAATCCCGCGGGGTTCCCGAGTCAGGCTGTCAGCACCTCCTCTAGGCGCACAAGCCCAAGATGCCACCCCGTCCCCAGCTCCGTACGGTCCTTGGCCCCACTGCTCCCGCTCGGTGGCCCTCAGCACAGACCCAGGCCCCACACACCTACCTTCCCACTACTGAGCTCTTGGTCGAGGCCTGTGCCCTCACCCCCAAGGATCGGCTCCTTAGAGTCTTCCCTCCACCTCTGAGTACCTCTCGGCTCTTTCTAATATATCGCCGTACCCACTGGGGGCCGCTTTTCCCCGTGTCCCACACATAGGCAAGGCCTTGTCTTTTCTCTTCCAGCACCCCCCGCCCCCACCTCCAAACCCACCTCCCCAGCCCCGGACTGAGATCTCCCAAATCAAGCTCTGGGCCCGTCTCAACCCAGCCCTAAGGCCCCGCCCACAGCCCCGCCTCTGCAAATGGCCCCGCCCACTCCCCCTCACCTCCGCGGGTACCCAGGTCCTGGCAGGCTGGCTACATTTATGGGTACCGAATCGAAGCTAAATAGGAATTCTACCTTACTGTCTGCGTTAGCTCGCGGATCTCGCCATCCATCAAAAAAAAAAAAGAGTACTACTGTCTCCAGGTGGCGTTTCTGATGCCTGCCTGCCTGCCTGCCTGTCGCAATGAGGCCGAGGGACTGGAGTTGTGCAGGCTACCAGTTGTGGGCTCAAGTCTTGACTTAGTTTCCTGCACTGTCAGATGCATCCATCTCAGAGCCCTCAAACAATATCCTGCATCTGAGGGCAGCGACCCTATCCGGGTAAAGCTCAGGGTGATTGTACCACCTAAGTCTTGAGGAGAAGGTGAGCTAGGGGCCCTCAGTCAGGGGGGGCTTGTCATAGTGAGGCAGGTGTGGTCATGCTGGCCAGGAACTGGTGGAGCAGACGCTGAGGAGTGTATGTGGGGGAAGCCTGAGCTTGGAAGACACTAGCCGAGAAACTGTGTCAGGTGGGGCCAGGGGTCCCCATGATCAGCTTGGATGATGTTACCCCCTGGTGCACACTCCCTCAACAACTTGAAGGTGCTTTCCCAGGTCTGGACTCCTTCACTGCTGCATATTCCAGCAGAGAAGTCAGTCTGGAGACTGCAGGGGAGAGGACAAAATGTAGGGGACTTCCCATTTCTTTTTCCTGCCCCTTGAGACTCCCCTCAATTTCCATGAGACAATCCTTGTAAGACAGTCCCCCACCACCACTTTCCTTTTAAACAAGTGAGAGTGAGTTTCTGGGTTTTGTGAGGCATCATGAACTTCCCCCAACATAACTTTTCAGACTTGGATCCCATTACACCCCCAAATCCTTGCCTCAGTGAGACGAGGTTGCCTGCCTCCCCAACATCATCCTGCTCCTTCTCCTCTTACATCTTTCCACCTCTTCTGCCCACCATGTCTTCAGCCATCTCTGAAATGAATCTGCAAATGGCGCTGCCCTCTCTCTAAGACTTCCCCCAATTCTCTGTGTCCCACCCCCGAGTGCCCACAGCACTGACTCTGCCCCTCCCCAAGGGCACTGCTCCTGCATGTCATTCATGTTCTAGTAACCTCTTAGTTGAGTCTCCACACCTCCTTCATGTCTGTGTCTGGCACAGCAACTGTTGGCTAAAGGAATGCACGTGACTTTAAAAAACTGAGCAATATTCATTGGAAAAAACATTTAATTTCAAAGTAAACAAAAATGTTTATACACTAAAGTATTTAATTAGTGAAACAATTATTATCCGCGTAACAAGCTGAAAAATACAGCAACTTGATACAAGACTGAGGTAACAAAATACTTCACCAAAAATCTAAAGAATCCCACAGAGGGCTGATGTTCAGTGGTTACTGCGGATGAGACAATTCACAAGAATTAGGGAAAGTCCTTACACAACTGCATGCAGGGGGTTCTGCTGGAAAAAAAAGACAGCCCGGGAGAGTGCAACAGATCGAACAAGAAACAAACTGAAATGTAAAAAGTGATTTTCAACTTACTTGGAGGAATACATAAGAAATTGAAAACTACTCTCTATGCAACATTTTGAATGCTAAGTGAAAAACCATGCATTTTGGCACAAAATTTATTGAAGATTTTACCACACTAAATTAATCACTATTGTTACTGAATGGTCACAGTCGTTCAGAAACGGATAAAGAGATGAGTGATTACAGAACTCACAGATGCTCCATCGTTGCTGCTGCGAGCAGGGGGTTGGGGGCTGCCCGTGGCGCACACACATTTGTGCAGCACCAGTGGTGAGGTGGTCCGTGGGACGAGTTCTCGACACCCAAGGGAAAGCAGCTCTCGCTCAAGTTGTACTTGTATTTAACACTGAAATTAAAAACAAAGAACTTCTGAAGTAAATACTCTTAAGCGTTCTGATGTGACTCTCTCGTTCCACCTCGGAATCCTGTGTCCAGCCATAGCTCTGTGTCTGGCTGTCCTGTGCCAACCGGCCACTCGGACAGTAACTGGACTCACAAATTGAAGACTATTCAGTCTGTTGAGCCTTTCGAAGACTTTCTGGAGGAATCCACACAGGGTTTCTACCCAGTGCTGGGTGGGGGTTGTGGGGGGTGGGGAGCCACGGTCTTGCTGGGAGAGAGGAAATGGCGTGGTGAGGATGATTTGTTCGTTGAGAGGTCAGCTCCATGAGGGCAGGGCTTAGGTTTATCTTGTTCTCGGCCACTTCAATCCCGAGGAAGAGGCTGACACACAGGAAGCACTCACTAGAGATGATAATCGATGGACGAATGGGTGGCTTTACACAGAGGGTCTGTTATTTCAAAAGGACTCTTGTAGTTTTTTTGTTTTTCTTTTCTTTTTAAAACATGAAATCACCCAACATTTCAGAATGATGTGTGATTAAAATGATTTACCAAGTCACAATAGGTAAGTCAGGTTGTGTTTTCAGCACTGTTCACCTGGTTCTCAGCATCAGTAATGTGGGTCCAGAACTCTAGACTCTCTACCTGTGGATTGAAAGCAGACCTTGCTTGTAAGGGCTTCCTGTTTTGTGGACCATTCTTCCATCTGTCAAATGGCATCCTAAAAGACACACTTCTTGGGCTTGGAAGGTGGGAGGAAGATGATGAAAGAAATACTGGCCACATTGGTAAGAAAAAAAAAAACACTTTGTAAATTCAGTTGGCAAGAGAGAGTGGGTTCTTTCATAAGCAGAACCCCTTCATTGTCTTCTCTTCAGGGTCCACAGGGGACAGGGTGATGAACTGGCTTCTCCAGGGAGGGGAGGCAGGCCACACTGTCCCAATGGGCACACTCAGATCAATATTTCTACAGCTTTCCACCAAATCCGTCCTCCAGAAACTTTCAGTTGTCAGAGTGCACTTGGTTGACCTTGAGTTACAGAACGCGTTTGACAGAGAGAAGTGAAAATTCCTCTTGGGGATAGGTGAGTGAGCTGTTGGCATGGCATCATGAGGATACTGGCTATCTACTCCACAGGTCGTAGACAGCACTCTAGAACTTTCATTCAGGGATTTGTTTGCTTAAAAAAAAAAAAAGATACAGCATACACATACCAGAGACATCACTTTCAGTGTTTTCACAGACATTTGTGTACAATGGTGAGTCAGAGAGCAAGACCCAGGAATGCTTTCTTCCAGGGTGAGAATCCACCTGGGGACTTTCCCTTTTGGGGTTTGTGCCTAGCCCTCCCTCTGCCCCTGGCTTGCCATGACTGGCGGCATGAAGGACAAACCAATGTTAGGAAGACAGCAAGCGTGGCCCTGAGCCCCTGCTGGGAGAGCCAGGAGCCTTATAGCTTTATCCTCAGGACCCTTCTGGTAAGTTCAAGGTTCTTACCAGTTCTATGGAGAGTCAAAGCTAAGAATGTTTCCAGGAGGGGACATGGGGTCAATTTCAACTAGTGAGAAGACTAAACACTTTGACAAGAACTGCGATTGTGCTATTTCAAAATTGGGCTCAGAAGAAAACATTTGTGAAAGATAAAGAAAATCTGTAAAGGGCTGCGAGTGATCTTATTTAGTGGAGCCTGAAATTTTGAGGTTTTTGGATTGGCTTCTATAATATCTCATGGTGGAAAAACCAGGACAGTTTGAAGAGTAGAGAAACTCAAGGAAAGTAGTTTTGCAATTGCATTCAAACTTTAGTCTTAAAAAAAATTAGCAGGTAGAATCAGAGATAATATCGGTTAAAGCATTGACACTGCATGGTTCTGGTGAGAGGTGTTGGGGTGTCTGGTATGTTCATTCAGACTCCAGATGCTAGTTTGAGCAGTTGTTGGTATGAATTAGGTGCATGCATCTGACCCCAGCTGCAAGAGGGTATGTGAAGCACCAGTGATGGACAAAGTTTGATGGCCTCAACTTCCCCATTGGGCATTTCTCCCACCACCAAAGTATTCTAGACTTGTTCCAAAGGAAGTTAGTTACTGAGCACAGTAAGGTGCCATCACAAAGTAAGACCCCAATGACAATCACTTTCCTCACTAATTCATCTGAATTTTAGGAAAAGTGGTCACCTTTTGATCAAAATACAGGGGTGGGTTCTTTGGCAGTTCTTAAATCGACCTCTTACCATTTAGTGGTTAAGGTGTTGTTTTGAAGCATCTTGCACAGAAACTCTTTTAAGAGTAGTTTGCTGTCTGATCAGTGTGAGCTCTGAAACCATGAGAGTGACAAGGACCCAAAAATCCAGTCTCTTTCAAAAAATCATTCAGGTTTCCTTCTCAGAATCAGGACACCCAGATTAAAAAAAAGGGGAGGAAGAGGGGAGGGGAGAAGGCAGGAAGGGGCTGGGGGGAGAAGCTATAGTGATAAAGCTACCATAAATAAAGCTAATTTTTATTCACGACTTTAAATAAAAATGTATTTGTGCAAAGTAAGTCACTTAAAAACATGACAAGGAGTGACAGGTGAAGGACATTGTTCACCTGAAGAGCTCTCAGCTGAAACCAGAGCTCTGACTGTCCGCTCCCCGGGGCTTTGCTCTCTCGTCACCATGGTCATCAACTATTGTGCCCTTGGACTTGGATGATGGAGAATTTGCTGGTGACTGTGTTTGGGGGCAAGAATGGGGGAGCTTAAGGCCTCAGTGTCACTCAGGCTCCCCAGTGTAATCAGGAATCCCAGAGGCCCCGCCCTGGCAGTGGAGGCAAAGAGATGAGGTGGGGGGAGCGAAAGCCTGGCCCTTTGGGGAGCGGTTGGTGCAGAGTAGCTTCCATGCAGCGGGTCAGGTCACCGCGCACAGTTGGCCTCGAGAAGCTGGCAGAAAGTGGCCCCCATGCTGGCACAGGACAGGGTGGGGGGAGGGGGAGGAGAGGGGGGGGGGCGCCTTCAGACCCTGCGGGAGGGGGCTGGGAGGAAGCAAGCAGGCCGGCAGCCGGCCCAGCCCATGGTTCCGAAGCCGGGTCCTATCTGAGAAGAGCCGACTGCAACAAGACCTGGGAGGGCCCGGGGGCCCAGGGAGCAGGCCGTCCGGATGAATAGCACCCATAGGAACAGAAAACAAGACACAATTTAAGGCATTGTTTGTTTACAGTAAAAGAATGCGAGGGACCCTTAACACAGGAGGAATCTGGGCTCTCTGACCTTCCTCGGTGGATGAGTCTATCGCTTAAGGTGAAAGCAGGGCCTCAAAGAGAATGAAGTGTGTGATGTCACGAGTCTTGTGCCAAAATGCATGTTTCTCGGAGAGTCCACGCTCGCTCGCTTGCACGCACACAGACACAGCACGCACACGCAGAGGACGCTTCGGGTGTACAAAATCTGAGGCAGCCCTGTGGGCGAGCGACCCCACGCGCTGGGGTGAAAAGAGCCAGTCCCCAGCCCGTCTCGTCCCTCTGGCCCTCACACGGGGGTCGCCATCCACTCTTTGTGCAGGAGAAAGCCCTGGGGACCCAACGTGGGCCGGGTGCTCTCTGGTCGCAGCAGCAGCTGGTGGACAGACGCGGGCCCAGGCTGGGCGGGCAGGCAGGCAGGGTGTACAGTCTGGGGACCAACCGAGGCCCCCCGAGGTGGTGCTGCAGAATGGGGGGCATGAGGATGGCTGGGGATCAGTGGGTGGACCCCACATTGGCGGAGCCCTCCAGACTGTGAGGCCATGTCCCCTCAAGTCCAGGTCTGAGTCTCCCAGCACCCCGCCAGCGGCCTGTGCCCCCGATGTGCGCTTGGCCACCAGTCCCAGGCTGGGCTCCCAGAGGCCTCCGAAGTCACGCCAAGTCTTGCAGAGACTTATTCAAATGACATAAGGTTTGCAGGTACCTAGAAGAGAAAGCTCAGTCTCTTGTCAAAGTTCCGACCTTTTAGAAGGGGCTGGGGCTGGGGGAGTGGAGGGGTGGTCCCTAAGGGAAGGGTTCAGGCCTCTCCCAGTCAGTCTGTGAATGAGTGGGCGGGGCTGGGGCGAGGAAATGGCAATAGTAACAGCCGCCACGTGTTAAGGGGCCACCACGTGCCAGGCAGGGCTCTTAGGACCCCATTGGTATTGTGTCCTGAGCCTTCACAACAACCCTAGGAGGCAGGTAATGGAATTGTTCCCATTATAAAGATGACGAAACTGAGGCTTAGGGAGGTGAAGGACACAGCGGGTGAGTGACAGGGCACCCACGCTCTCAACCACTATCCTTGGGCCAAAGCACAAGTGCATTTGCAGGAAGAGATGACCAAGCCTGTAAGGTAAGCCCATGCCTCTGGATAGGAGAGGGGTGGTTAGTGGATGGCAGGAGTTGGCAAGTAGAAGTATAACAAGAAGGAGGAAGTTTGGGGATGTCAGGAACCCCGAGACCTTCCTATGCTGTGTCCCCAGGACCAGATCCCAGCTCCCTTTACTGTCGGACCCCCAGCCCCAAGATCAGGATGCTTCTCCTTCCCTTCAAAGCTGCTGACCTGCCCCCAGACCCAGGCCTCCTCCCTAGCATGGCCGTGGGGTTCCAGGAAATTTGATGAGAAGCAGTTTCATCAAAAACAAATCCATCTTGGTGTCAATTTGGTCAAAATGATGAACTGGAAAAAAATGCATCTCCTTGCACCAGGAGACAGTTATAAGAATGGTCATGGCAGCACTGTTCAAAATAGCAAGAAGCAGGAAATCATTCTTGGGATCACAGACAGGAGAAGTGATAAAAAATTACAAACAAATGAATCACAGCTACACACACTGACACAGAGGTATCCTAGGAATATACTGTAGGAGAAAAAGCAGGTCACAGAAGGAGCTGTGCAGTAATGGTTCTGTGTTTTTAAAGAAGTTTTTTTAAAAAAAATGTACCCCAGGGACTTCCCTGGTGGTCCAGTGGTTAAGAATCCGCCTTGCAATGCAGGGGACATGGGCTCCATCCCTAGTCGGGGAACTAAGATCTCACAGGCTGCAGGGCAGCGAAGCCTGTGCGCCGCACTGCTGAGCCCACACACCACAACTAGAGTCTGTGCGGCAACGGAAGAGCCCGCGCTGCGTCCGGGATCTGACACAACCGGATGAATGAATGAATGAACACATAACGAAATAAACAGTGAACATGAACAAAAACTAAAAGTGTACCCCAGATAACACATTAAGAAATCAAATATGTGTGGTAATGCTTTAAAGGAACAGTAAACAAATCAGGAATGTGGTTATGGGGTGCAAGTGGGTGGGAGAGAGACAGAATTAGGAAGACAACCCTGGGAGGGAGGTGTTCTGAGGCCTGCGGAAGTCTTGCCATTAGGCTGGGTCGGGGGCACGTGGTTATTTGCTTTATTGCTGTGGTTTACACCTTATGTACGTGCTATCAGTAAGCTTAAGCGTACTCGCTATTGGGCTCCCCCAGCGGCTCGGCGATAAAGAATCCACCTACAATGCAGGAGATGCGGATGAGGGTTCTATCCCTGGGTTGGGAAGATCCCTTGGAGGAGGGCATGGCAACCCATTCCAATATTCTTGCCTGGAGAATCCCATGAACAGAGGAGCCTGGCGGGCAGTCTATAGGGCCACAAAGAGTTGGACACGACTGAAGTGGCTTAGCACACACATGCACGCATGTATTCCCTATTAGCACAGACGATTTTAAGAAATGAAATTCCACAAAAAAATCATCTCAGGCACCGAGAGTTTCTATGGGAGGAGAGGCATTTCTGTAACACCCTTCTATGCAGCCCCTTTGTATGCCATCGCAGGCAGGCACTGTGGCTTGTTTCAGTAATCCCCTGCTGTGGAATATTTAGTTGTTACCATTTTTTATTATTATATACAGCAGACAGCAGGAATATTTGGTTGAAAGTAAATTAGAGGTAAAAAGTATTACAAAAATAGAAGACCTTCTTCCTTAGGTCTAAAAACTGGGCAAAAATACTTCAATGTTGCAAAACCTTGCTGCGGGAAGACCGCATTTGCCAGACATGGTATGCAATCCATTTGTCCTTCACACCAAACACCTCCCCTGCTAAGGGGGTTTGACCCAGGTCCCTGCTACCCGCTGCAGGGCTGCTGCCTCCCTCAGACCATGCCCCCAGCCCCCCAGATCAGGACACAGGCTCTTGTTCAGGGCAACTGTCCCTCTCCTGACTGCCCAACCCCCCAGAGCCATGACTGTCTTCGTGGGGCAGACACCGAGGAAGCGCCAGTCTCTCTCTCCGCCCCACCGTCTGTGTGGCCCACTTCAGGGCTTCAGTTCTTGTCACTCCTCGGGGCCACCTGAGTACAGGTGAGCTCCAGGCGCCATGCCCTCAGAGCCAAGGAGGGGCCCCAGGCAAGCACCGCGTGACCAGGGCAGAGGAGGGCAGGAGGCTCTTCCTCTCCTAAGGTGACCTGAGGCGGCACCTTGTTCATCACCTTGAGGTGAGTGTCAACCCAGGACCCTGGTCTCATCACGGGGATGGGCAGTTATATTTGCTTAACATGAAAAACATGCTCTAGAAACCTCAGAACTGTAGTCTCCTGTATGCTATTTCAGAAATGTTACGTGCACCACCATGCATGTGATAAATATGCAGTGTTTTAATACAAATGAGATCGTCCTGACATGTGTTTTTACACTTAAGCTTTCTCACTTGTGACTTGCAGCACCTTTTAGGTGATCACACACACATCAGGGGCTGCACAGTAGGGACATACTGAGGGTCAGCAAGGTTTCCAGTGGCTTTTCTTTCTTTCTATTAAGGACAATGCTGCAGTGAACACTCTCACCATGAGCCCGCGTGTGTATGTGTCAGCAT
This sequence comes from Cervus canadensis, assembly GCF_019320065.1. NCBI lineage: Eukaryota > Metazoa > Chordata > Mammalia > Artiodactyla > Cervidae > Cervus > Cervus canadensis. The sequence continues at coordinate 93,055,649 of NC_057390.1, read as the reverse complement.
GTGCCCAGGGACAAATTCCTAGCAAGTGAGTGGAGGGACTCAAGTGCAATTTATCTTGAGTTTCCCTGTGGGGCCTCAAATTTATCCCTGTATCAGTCTTGCCCTCCTGTTCTAGTTTGTCAAGGACTTTCTGCTAATTCTGCCGTCGAGCTTCTTGTCATGTCTAATTTGATCAGCTTGTCATACACATCCTCATTTATGTTACAGATGAAAACCCTGAATGGGTGCACACTGAGCACAGAATCACAGGACATGCCACTAGAGACCTCCCTCTGCTTCGTGAGAATCACCCTGGGGGCCGAGAAGCCTGTGACTGGGCTGTGACCAGCACCACGGAAGCCCCGGCCCTCCCAGCCCCACACGTCTGGCCTGGCCTCCGCACCAACTTCCTCCTCCTCAAAGCTGCCTCCATCTAGTCCAGCCCTGATGTTCGCTCTCTAGACAGAGGAGAGGGACCCGGCTCCCCCGCCGCCACCCTCTTCCAGCTCATCCTAGGGAACAGGTCAGGGAAGTTCACGGCTGGCTGGGAGCATTGGTTCTGGTGCCAGCGGCCCACATGCTGCCTGGGCTGGTGTGAGTGCTGGGCGGCCACCTCTCTCACAAGCCTGGACAGTGGAGTCTCTGCTTCCAGGCCTCTGGCTCAATGGCAGGAGGCTCAGCAAGTCAGGGGCCCTGGGGATGCCTGCGGTGGGACAGCTCAGGGGTGGCAGGTCTAGACTCTGGTGTCAGGCAGGAGGGGGTGAGACCTCACTCACCAGGGGGCCTTAAACCAGGGTCCACCACTTTGCGAGCCTCAGTGACCTCAGCATAAAACGGGGACAATTCAGGAACCTACCCCACAGGGATGCTGGGAGGATTCGGCCAATTCCTGCATGTAAAGCATCTCGCCTCAAGCCTGGTCCTGGGACGGGTGTTGTGGGGGTGGGAGTGAGCCTCAAGCCAGGGCCTGGCAAACCAGTGGTCCCATTGGTTCAAACATGCCAAGGAGTGGGGAGCCCCACTCACCAACAGCCATGGTTGGCTCTCAACAAGTTAGCTATTATCCTTATTCCTAAGGGTTGTGGGGGGCAGGGAGGTACTTTGGTCAGGTTAGAGGATGCCCAAAAATCAACTTTCAGGGGGATGATCTCAATAGATGCTGTAGCCTGACCCATGGGGCAGTACCTCACCTGCCACCTGTCTCTGATGGGATGTTTTTGTGGTTTTTCCTTTAGTAGGAAAGACACAAGAGACAGGTTCAAAGTTCTAGTCTGAAGCTGGGCTTAGTTCTAAGCCAGGTGGGGGGTGCCCTGTCTTGTGGGGAAAAGCTGATCAAAAGAGAGTCCCTGGGAGCCTAGCTGATAGTCTCTGGGGGAAGGAGGAAGGTGTGTTTTCTGTGGACTCTTGGCCCGAGGGTGAGAGAGGATATTTCAGGTGACAATCAGGACTTTGGTGACTTTACCTGAGGCCTGTTGCTTTTACATGCATCATCCAAATGCTTGTGCCACAGGATTGCATGGAACCGGGAGCCAGTCTGGAACTTGTAAACATTGCCTGGTGGTAGAAAGGCCACTGGTTAAGAGGAAGGTCACATGGGAGGATCTGCCTGTGGTGTGAAGATAAGCGTGAACCTGGGTGACTACCCTGGGGAAGGTCAGGAGCAGCCCAAGATGAGCTCAGGGCATGTGGAGTAGGAGGCTCCTGTGCCCCCGCCGCCCCCATCTCTCTGGACCAGGGCTCTTGACCATCTTTCCCGCCATGGGGTCTTGGGCTCTGGGGAAGCCTGTGGATCCTTCTCAGAATAAGGTTTCAAATGCATAAAATAAAACAGACTACTCCAGCTTCGAAGTCACTGCCTCATCCAGCAGTGACCCCGAGGCCACAGCTCCAGGTAGACGGGCCCCAGCAGTCACAGGTGAAAAGGATTCCGACAGCCACGTGCCTTGCGCACTGCTCAGTGGACACATCCACCACGGTCTAAGCAGCTTTTAGGGAAGAATGAAGGGACCCTGTGAACATCAGAACCTGACGTGAAGGGAAAGCAGCAGCCTCAGAAGTCCCTACTGTTTCAAAACGCGCATTTAGCCACAGAAGGAACAGGGCAGAGAGAGGCTACAGGCACCAGCTCTGGCCTGCCACCTACCTTTGTCGGGATTATTCAGCTGGAAGATGTCCGGGTGCTCAGGATCGTCAGGCAGCTGCACCATCCAGCCCACGACAGAGACCTTCTTGCCAGGTGTGGATTTATACTACAGGGGAACAACAGCAAAGTCAGGAGGCCCTCCGCTCGCCTAGGAAGGCCCACCTGGGCCAGGCAAGCTTCCCTCCCATCCCCACCACCTTTCCCCGCCTTCCCCCCACACCCCCAGCAGTTCACACGACAGGAAGGCCCAGCGCAGAGAGTTCTTTCATGGAACATACGTGCTTTCTGTCTGTGCCCCTCAACGACTTGGCTCCGTAGTACAGGAGGGTGGATCCTGAGAGTATGACCCAGTACCTGGTCCATGAAGACAGCTAGGGAGGAAGGGGAGGCAGAGTGACAGTGTTGCAAGTGGCAGGGGTGGCGTCCCCAGGCTGCCTGATTAGAGACCCCGGCACAGGGATGGAAGGGCGGCCCCTCCTTGAGCGGGGCCAGCATAGGTCTCCTCTCTGCCCGCCCTCCACCCCTCGGTGCCACTCCTCCGGGGCCCCAGGCAGCCAGCGGGACTCCTCAGCAGATCATCAGCCCCAGACCTCCCTCCCCTTCCTGGCTCCTTTCCTCCCAGAGCCTTTCCTTTTCCCACCATGTTTAGTGCCAAGGCACAACTTCTATGAGTTCGGGTGACCCAAATCCAAGAACGTCCTGGGGAAAAATGGACAAGTAGAAACCACAGCTTGGAAGAATTGGAACATCTGTGATGGGCACTCTTGGCTGAGAGTGAATGGCAGCACCTCGAAAGCATTTATGGCTAGAAGGGGTGATGCCCAGCAGGGCCAAACTGGTGGTGTAGCTTTTGTTTCTCTAGGCATAAGGCCTGGAATCCCTGGTTTGGGGCTCCACTCATTGGTTTGGAAAAGCCAGTTCTGCAAAAGCGAAGCAAATATCCCATCACGGAAGGACAGGGGTTCAGCAGACTGCCCAGCATCACAGCCTGGGGGGCTCCTCTTCACGCTGGTAGGGGCGGGGGTGCTGCGTCGTCTCAGATGATGAAAGCAGTGGCTTTCAGACCTTTTTGATGACACCCCCACCAGGTGGTCATGGTACTGTGTGTTGAACCAACAGAAGCTTCATGAAACCATACTCATCTGTATCATGTGTAAGAAACTCCAACATCTTCCAGTCTATTCTATTCAAAACTATGGGTCATGACCCCCTGGACTGACTTCATCGCTTTACCAGTGGGCCAACCAGCGTTTGGGACAACAGTGCTTTTAGGATACTGTCTCGCTCTGGTTTCTGGAAGACTGGGGCCTGGCTGTAGGTACAGAAGGGTGGCAAGCAGGGCTGTAGAGCAGACCAGATACAGGGCCTCATGTCACAGGATGCTGCGTGACACTGAGTCCAAGGGACAGAGTGTGGCCCAGGGCTGGGGTGAAGATGCTTCTCCTCACCCAAGAACCTCCTGGCACCTGGAGATGGGGAGCTTTTAGACCGGCCCCCGGACTAGGGGCCTGGCATCTTCATGCTGGGCATCGGTGGGAGGGAGCGTCTCCAAGTGGCCTCGTGGGCAGTGGACGGGGGCAAGCAGCAGCCGGAGCAGGAGAGGGAGGCCAGAGCGGACACCGGCAGATGCTGCCTGGAGACGCAGCTCACAGGCAGGTTTGCGGGCAGCTAGTCATGGCTGTCCCAGAGAATGAACAAAGAGGCCTTTGCAAGGGGCTGAGGGGTCATGGAGCCAGGGACCTCTGGGTTCGGCACGGGGTGACCTGGTGGCTAGTGCTGGAGCCTGAGAGGTCTCTCGATCCCTGATCCCTGTCCTTTCCACCACACGTTTCATGATGCTCCTGAGCGGGGAGGGGATCTGCATTGGCAATACTTCCCAGGACGTGCTGACCATCTCAGGCACAGAATCCACCCTGACTCCCAGGGCCTCCAGGCTTCCACCTGCCCTCAAGATAATCACACAGCGACGTCCACCGCCTGCTCACTCTGTGCAGGGCCACACACATGACCTTCCCGCCCAGTCCTCCAGGAAGTAGTGACTATTTTATCCCAATTTACAGATGTGGAAACTGAGGCCCTGCCCACTCGGTGTCGTGGTCAGGGCTGGGACCTTGGTTGGCCGGTCTCTGGAACCCACACCCTCCCTGCTGCCTCTGCACTCACCGCAGGCTTCCGTCCCTCCTTCAGCAGAGTTTTCCTTCTCAGAGGCCCCTCCATGGTGGGGGCCGCCGCAGAGCTCCCCAGTGTACAGATGCATGGGCCAGTGGGGCTGGGCAGGGGGAGAACATGGGTCAGACATCACCCAGAGGAGCTGGGGACAGGCACCCTCTCACCCATGGGGCCCACGGGCCCCCGACTGCCAGGTCCAGGTCCAGGTCCACAGACCGAGAACTCAACAGGGCTGAGCCGGGCCCAGGAGGGAGGGCTCTGAGGCCACAGAAAGCCTCAAGGGAGACGGCTCTGGGCTCGCCCACAGCTCGGAACGTGCCTTTTCCTTGTCTTTCTGAGCGCTGAGCAGCTCTAGGCTTGGGGACCACGCTCGCTCCCCGTAACCCAGCTCCTAGCATCACCCACACGGTATCCTGCTTCCTCTCCCCCTGCGGATCTTGGGACCCTGCAGCACCCTCTCCTCTCAGTGAGGAAGTAGGAGGGAAGGGGGTGGAGTAAGAAGAGGGCGGGGTGGGTGGGGGGACCCCAAATCCTCATGCCCTGCACCTTTGCCTCAGGGCGTCTCCCTCCCCCTCTGCCACGGGGATTCGGGCGCCACCTGCAGGTGAGGAGCCCCAGTGCAGCGCCAGCCCAGGCCTCCCTCCTAAGCCCTGGCTTCAGCTCCCTGGATGGCACCTCCTTCAATGCCGCACTGAAGCTGAGCTACTTTCCCTTGGCATCCCAGAATCAGTGATCCCATGCCCTAAACATGCCCGACTGCCCAGCTCAGCCACCCCATCCCCGCCTTATGGCAGAACTTGGTCATCCTTTGAGCAACTGCCCGACCCTCTCCTCTGGCCTCCCTGCGTCCTCTCTTGCCTTCCTCCCATGCTCTCTGCACACCACAGCCAGGATGACCTGGGTCCTGCCACTCCCCTGCCTCTCCATCCCTCCCCCATGTAACCCATCCAGAGTCTCTGAGACCACCCTCCTCACAGCCTGCTGGACCTGGCTCTGGTCCACCTTCTCTGGCCTCACCTACTGACCTCTCCCATCTCTCACTTGATACAACTCGGACCCTCCTTCACTCCTGGAATCACCCTGCTCCTCCTGCCTCCCGGCCCCATGGGCTGTCCTTGGGCTGTGGGTCCTCTTTTACCCCATCGCCTCCCTTCCCTTTATCTGGCTAGTTCCTATCACTCTTCTAGTCTTTTCTGCAGGGAGGCCCCCTCTCTGGACCAGTAGCACCCGTGATTTTCTATTCCATTTCTGTCTCAGCCCCATGGACCGAGGCAGAGGCTGTGTCCGTCTTGTGGGCAGCCTTGAACACAATGCCTGGCGCCCAGCAAGCGCCCTGGAACTACTTGTCGAGTAAATGATCACATGAGTAAATGAGTACCTGTAGACGCAGCTCCGGGTTCTGGGAGAATTCCGGACTGGAACGCGCCAGTTGGGTCCCAGTGTGGCATAGAGACGTCCCCTGCTTCAGAGGAAAAGAGCTGAGTTTTAGCAACAGCCTGGGAAGACGAGCCCCTCGTGGAGGAGGTGAGGGCATCTCAGACCATGTGGTCATGAGCTCCGGAAGCCTCAGCCCCAACTCCTCCCCTGGCCTCCTCGTTTACACTGCAACACATCCGGGGTACACCTGGAGCACAACATCCCTGGAGTCTCCATCGGTTGGGTCCCCAAGTCTCCAGGTAAGTGCTTCCTCAGCCTTAAGTGTTCAGCTTTCTTCCAGCGACAAGGGGATGACTAAAATCTGTGTACACCCCTCATCCCAATGTGAGGTTGAGAGAAAACACTGTGAGTGAGGGTGAAAGTCGCTCAGTCGTGCCCATATAGTCCCAATATTCCATGGTCAATCCAATTAAAAGTGTATACTCATGGACACAGAATTGTGGGCTGTCTTGCATGTTGGCCCAGGGCGGAGGGGGTGGGGCATGTGTAGCATCAGTATCCACCAGGTGCTACTGAATTCCTCCGTTTGCTGCGTCTTTTCCATCGGACAGGCTCCTTGCTGGCCCCAGACGGTCCCCTGCAAACCTGCTCTGGATCCGTTTCACGGTCTAAGAGTTGGTGCTCCAACTCTTAGAGAACCCTCCGTGGGCTCCCATCTGGCCTCTCTCTCACCCGTAGTTCCCCTGCAGTGAGCCTTCCAGGGGAAAGTGTAGCATCCAGGGCAGGTAGGGAGCTTAACTTTTTGGGGGTAAGGTTTCCATCTTTCTCTCTTTATCCTTTTCTTTCTTAGTAGAATGACTTCCTGTGTCTACTTGGTCCTCAACCTTCTCCCCATCTCTGCAGTACGCTGCTGCTGTTTAGTTGCTAAGTTATGTCTGACTCTGTGACCCTGCAGACTGCAGCCCTCCAGGGTCCTCTGTCCGTGGGATTTTCCAGGCAAGAATATTGGAGTGGTTGCCATTCCCTTCTCCAGGGGATCTTCCCGACCCAGGGATCGAACCCCCATCTCCTGCTTGGCAGGTAGGTTCTTCACCACTGAGCCACCAGGGAAGCCCACAGCATAGTCTGTCCCTGGGCTATAGCCCTCCATTGGCAACTCAGTTTATAAAGTCAGACAAGGCCCACACTTCCTTTTTAACTGTTCCCTCTATTGTCCACTGCCAGTCCCAGGTTGCTGCACGTTGCCCTGTGGCACTGGACACCTGGGGGTGGTGTGGGGATGTCCTCACTCGTCACAGCATCACACCCTCACTGAGCTCAGGTTTCTCTGAGGGGTAGCTGTGTTGCTCCCTGCCCCTCCATCTTCCGCTCAAGAAGGAACAGTTCTTAATGACATTCTGGGGTTTGTTGTCCAGAGGCCCAAGTTCAAGGTTGGTGGGAGTCTGACGGTCATCCAGGTCAACTGCCCTGGTACCCTGTCTTCTTCGTCCATCAGCCACTTCTCTGTAGGTGACAAAGAGCTGCAGCACGTGCTCGGTCCCCCAAGTCCTCAAGTGTAACGAGTCTCTGCCCTTTCCCCAGCCAACCCTGGTGATATGATGGTCACAGGCCCACCCCGCCCCCACCATGAGCTCAGAGGCCCTGGCACCCTCAACCTCCAGTCCACAGGTCAGAACTGCCTCCTCCCTTTATTCACACCTGGGTGTGACACAGCCCAGTGCTTGAGCAGGCTGTGTGGAGGCTTAGAGACTGCCCTGGGCTTGCCTCTCTCCCCAGTCATGGCTGGGGTCCCTTATGAGGCAGGGCAGGGTCTGACAGTGAACTTTCTGCAGCGACACTCCTGTGCCTGGAGGATGCCTCTTGGTTTGATGTGCATTCCCGCTCTGAGCTGTAATCTCTCTGGAGTTGAGGATGGAGCCTCCCTTTGCAGAGCTGGATCCTCTGGCCCCTTCTTCTCCACATTTCTTCTCATGAATCTTTGCTCCCGGCACCCCAGGAGAATGTGTGGTGACAGTGGACTGTTCCAAGACAGGGTCATGTGCTGGTGGGCGCTGCCGCCTTCTCTCCCCTTTTGTGAGACAGTCCGTGGCTGGCAGGACTATTGATAGAGAGTTTTAAGACCTCCGTCCTCCCATGGACGGAGGAGCCCAAGGCTACAGTCTATGGGGTCACAAAGAGTTGGACACGACTGAGCGACTTTACTTTTCGTTCTACTTTAAGACCTGCATCTTCCAACCAGTCTAGCCTTCTAAGCAGTCTTTCCTCATGTTCTTCCTGAAGGAGTGAGGTGCCCCAGAGCACAGTGGACTGGCAGGATGTGCAGGGATGCCGGGGGTCACTGGGGTAGCTCATGGGAGAGTCACTAGTGAGTGACCGCTCCTGTGCATCAGGCCATTGATTGTCTCATGGGAGCTTTGTTTAAGCAACACTGAACGGGGACCTGAGGCTCAGTTATGTGAAGACACTGAACCGAGGCATGTTCAAAGCCAGGGTTTGAACCCAGGTCTGTCTGACTCTCCAGGCTCCTTCCACACTTTTCAGAGTGGGAGCCAGGTTGAGTTGTCGCATGTGGAGGAGTTTGTCAGGAGGACTGAGTCTGTGTTTGGAGCCTGTGGGTGGCTCCCTGGCCTTCTGTTCTCAGAGGCACCAATTCTTGCAGGTTTCTGTCATAGCGCACAGTGAATGGGCTCTGTCAGTGTCTGTCAGGTGGGATGACCACAGATCCTTAGCCCCTGGGTCTCCTGGGGTGGGGCCACCCCCCAGGTCCATCGCCCCCCCCCCCCCCCGATAGAGTCTTCTCCTGGTGGTTCAGGCTGCCTGGCACTTAAGAGTAGCTGCCACTGATCGCCTGCTTACCATGAGATGGCTGAGTGCTCTCAGAGCCTGCTCCTCCCAGTTCTGTGGCGGGGGGTGGGGAGGCCACCGTCCTCACCCTGTCTTAGATGAGGAAACTGGGGCTCCAGGAGGTGAAGCCACCTACTGGCCTGTCATTAGGGATGGGGACACACGTGCTCACAAAGGGAGGATGTCTTTCCCACAGGAAGCCGAGGGCCCCTGTTGGTTAAGTTGCTCCAAGTCAGGGGGCGGGCATCAGAGCCCACTCCTCCTGGAGCCTGGGGAATGACCCTGGCCTTGAAGGGCAGTGGAATGGTGACTTTTTGCCAAGGCCAGCTTTTAGGAGACTAGAAGCAGGGTGGTGGCCGGCCTTTCCTCCCAAAGCAAGCCTCGCCAGGCTGGAGGAGGGCTGTGACACGTGGGGTGGCTCTGGCTGGGTCTAGTAGAGAAGAGCCAGGATCTTTAGCCACTGGAACCAGACCATCTGATCACATCCCTGCTCTAAGAATGTTATTTGAATGTTCAGGACCAGAAAATGCAAAACGAGTGGGCAGTGGTATTTGGTGAACTCCAGAAATAATGGGACATCTCCAAATGACACAGGGAGCTCCCATCTCTAGAATCACAGACACCTTTTCCAGCAGCATGCTGAGAACAAGTGGCTGAACAGAATGCATCCCAGGAAGGCCATTCTATGGGTCCCTCTTGGGGACAGATCTTGGTGGGATGGAGGCCTGCAGTAGGCCACCTTCCTCATGGGAAGTTTGGTCTGGGAAATATGTGGGCTTGCAACCAAGCAGAACCTCAGTCCCAAAGGGTGTTCGAGAAGATGACGATGAAGAGGAGGAAGATAAAGATGATAGGATGATGGTGAGGATGAAGATGATTGGATGATGGGATGATGGTGATGACCGGGATGATGGGTACCAGGCAACTGCTAAGCAGTCCTGGGTCATTATCCTGTTTTATCACAGCACTGTGGGGCAGGCACTGTTCTTATCCCCGCCTTATAGATAAGGAGTCTGAGGCTTAGAGAGGTGGAGTAACTTGCCCAAGGTCACAACACTGGGAAGAGAAAGATGGGAAGTGCCAATGAAGTAGAAGCAGCCAGGGGTCTGCTTGGACCAAGAGCATCCTGAGAATTCAGAGCAGCCAAGACAGGTCTGAAAGGCACCTTCCCCTCAACATACATGAGGTAGTAGGTATCTCAGTGGTTAAATTTCATAAAGCTCTGAGTTCCTGTTGCTGGTCCAGGAAAGGAGAGCAGGGTGGAGCCTTGAATAACAATTACACTGAGGCCTCAGTGTAATCTTGTTTTAGCAGATGTAGCATGCACCCCACCCCCTCAATTCTTCTATCTCAGGTACACAGAGATGCTGGTCGAGTGTTCCTGTGGAAGGGTCCAGGTGATGCTGTTCAGCAGCAGTGTCCACCTGCACCAGTAAACCCTTGCCCACTGGACCAGAGCTTGGTCCCAGCCACTTCCTAATGACTCATACTCATCTGCAGGCAGGAAGCTGCCTTCTTGAGTCTGCTCAGCCATGCTAAGGACCACACATGTCCCCCAGCTGTCAGCCCCCTGGAGGGAACCGGCAGCAGGCTCTCTGCTCTGCAGGCTTTTTGCAACTCTCACCAAGCAGAGATGCTGAGCCCCGACACACAGGCACCATGAGAAACCACATGCTCCCTGGATAATGGTCACAGTGTCCCCCGGCCCCTGGGGTTTTCTTTCCACGAACAGGCACTAACCAAGCTTGGGCAAACCAGCAGAAGCTCACCACTGCCTCCCTGCCCTTCCCTGCACGCCTCCTCCATCAGCTGCTGAGTCTCCATCAGAGACCTGTCAGCAGTACACGGGTGATGCAGCCATGGCCACCCCAGCCCTTCCTGAGCCCGTGCCAGCCTGAGGAGGGGGTACCAGTCTGGGAGACCAAGAGCACCCATCAGCAGCTCCCAGACAGGCAGGGGAGGCCCATGTGGGCTGGCATCCCCAGCAGCTCTTCAGCCCCGCCCCATGCTCAGTCCTGCCCCGACCCTGGTGTTGGGGGCTCACACGGTCACCCACTTGTTGCCCAGGCTGAGTCCTCTGGGCCCTGGGACATCCCTTCCAGCAGTTTTTGTTAGAGGACTTTTGCTGCCTGGGAGTCACATTCTTCTCTGGGCAGTGTCCCTGATCCACTGAGTGGGTCCCTAGGAGCTGTATTTGTACTGGATGCTTAAGTAAGGGGACAGAACAACCCCTGATCCAAGCCAGGTCAATCAGGTTTTATCTCTGGCAATGAGGAATCAGATAGGAGAGGCTGACAGTCAGGCTCTGCAGCTCGGTGAAGCTCTAACATGTAAACTTGGGAGCTAAGAGGTGTCCCCAATGTGAGCTGAGAGGTCTAGAAATCTGGGCTGCAGACACAGTGGAAAGCACAGTAGATATGCACAGAGAGGAGTAACACGAGGTGGAAGGAGGGGCCTGCCCCCCTTGCAGGTCCCGACCCTGAGGGGCTATAGGTGCTGGACACAGAGGTCACGGGCAGAGACTTTTCAGCTACCTGGGAAGCTGCAGCAGCTAGCTGGCAGGGCCCAGCCCTTGTCTGTCAGGGCCCAAGGACAGGGTCAATCAAAAGGCCAGGGACTCTGCCCGCTCTTCTCTCCCAGAGGAGCCTGAGCTCCTGGGTGGAGACTTATTTACCAGACTTCAGTTCCTGACGCTGAGAGCAAAGCAAGAGATGGTGCCTTTGGGGGGAACCAAAATCAGAAGCTTGGCGCATCATCCAGCTGGGCTGCCACCCAAGGCAGAGCAGCAGGATGGAGGCACAGAGTGGAATGGACCTGGGAAACCAGACTGAGGGGTGAGCAGGTGAGGGACACGAGCCTCAGGGGGGCTACTGGGCCTCAGCCACAGGGGGACGGGGTGGGGTTGGGGTGGGGCAGCGAGGCCCTTGGTGAGAGTCATCCTGAAAACACCACCCTTACTCTTGCACTTCAGTTAAAGTGGATCCCTCGCCTCCAGGATCACCCCCCCAGAACCTTGCCTCCCTCTCCCAACACATGGCAGAGTTTGGGGCCCAAGAGGCACCCCTGAACCCTGGTCCATCCCAGGGCATCTGCCAGAGTCCCCTGACCTTCTCCAGGAGGGAGAGGAGTGTTTTCAAAGGCTCTGCCTTGGGAATGGCAGGCCTGGGGCTCTGCTGCCATGATTCCATTTTCTTGGGGTCTCCCAGAGGATGCCGGGAGATTTCAGAGGCTAAAGAGAGTACAGGGCAGAATCTGCATTATAGAATCTCCCCTACACTCCAGAGCACCCGTGGCCCAAGTGTCGACAGCCCTCACTTACAGGTGCCTTCCCCACAGTTCGGTCACCCCGGAGGCCAGCAGGCATGGTGGACACCTGCCTTCATGCAGTCCATCCATCCCAGGATGACTGAACTGCCACATGGGGGACTCTCTCTTCACCCTACCCAGTCTTAGACTCCAGGATCGCTTGCTTGCTGGCAAGAGGTTCCTACTGAGTGAAGTTCATATACATCCCAAAGTAAGTTCCCTGACCAAAGCAACTGCACTTACATGCCCAGATCTTCCTGTGAGCATCCTCCCTGTAGAGTTGGGGGCATCCAAGGCTCAGAGAGGTTGAGAGACATGCCCAAGGTCACCGAGAGCACAAGCAGCCCTGACCTCAGCCTCCCCCTCCCCCAACACGGCTGACAACATCCAGAAGCCACCATGACCTCCCCCTGTAGAGGCACACCCAGAACTCCAGAGACCAGGTTCATCGTGGACCCTACCGCTCCTGCAGAGCCTCAGGGATGCTCAGCATCCCTGATGGAGATCCTCCATCCCTGATGGAGGAGAGGCTACCTCTCCTCCCAGGACATGGCTCAGGCCTTGCAGCCTCCCCAGGTCCCTCGACCCCCGCCCCCGAGGGCCCACTCTAGTCCTTTTCACTCGGTGTCCTTGGGCTTCTGCTGAACCATCACCTCTACAGAAGTCACCCCTGAAGCCGCCGTCTGACTCGATCCCCCCTGCTAGACTTTGCCATCATGTCCTCTTCCTGACCCTCTGTGCACCTGGCATGTTGACCAAATCTATCTCCCACCTTGGCCGTGAGCTGTGACCATCCCCCTGCTGCAGCCTGCCCCTCCCCCAGAAGCCAGGGTTTGGGGGGTGGTGGTGGTACAGTTTCCTCTCCTGCTCTCTTCCCCTCTCCCACCAGAGGGGGCTTCCTCCAAGGACCCCTCTGCCTCCCAGGCTTTCCACCACCTGTATTTTGGCCAGTTCGTCCCGTGAGAAGGTTCTTCCTCACAGGCTAGAGGAGACAGGAGGCTGAGTATTTCGTAATGAACTTTGTGACCTGCTTCCCTATTTTACCCCTTAAAAGGTGACCCTTTAGCCTTTCTGATTATGTCCTATTTTTAAAAAGTTAAATGTTACTTTTTCCTGGGTGAAAGAGAAACATTTAGCACTTGTAGAAAATTTGGAGACTACAGAAAAAGAAAATAAAGGAAAGAAACTCACTCAATAACTCTACAAGCAGAGATAACCAAGATGAATAATCCCATGCACTTTCTCACACACACACACACACACATGTTCATCCCTGTCATCCACTCTGCTTTCTCTAAAAGCCTCACTTAAAATGTTTAACTCCTGGGCTGATACTCTTGTTCTACTCAGGCACAGAGAAGCAGCTGTTATCCCTTCCCGACATGCGTGCCTAACAATCGCGCTCCCCTTCCTCTTTGTGAGGAGCCTGAGGTTGGCTTGAGGCCAGCCTGAGGCAATGTCCACAGCCCCTACATTTCAATTCATCAAGGACTCGCAGCGTTGAAAATGCCTTTCAGGGCCGTCCCGTCCTTTCTTGGGAAGGCAGACATGATGCGGGGCTCTCTCGCCTTTGTCCCACTCCCAGGAAGCCCGAGGTGAGAGAACAGCAGGTCGGGGACGTGAGGGGGGTCCCACGCTTGCCCCCCTCCCCAGTGACTCTCTGGCCTCTGGTTCCCGGGAGGTCCCTGAGCCAGGACTACCACTCTGTCCTCATTCTGGGCCCTGACGATAGGGGAGGGTCTTTGGGGGTCTCTGAGGGCTAAGAAATGACCCATACCACCAGGGTCTGGCCACTTCCTGGCTCCCATTTCTTCCCATCCCTCCCCAGCACCCAGGCCTGTGACTCGCTGAGGCTGAGCTGGATGAGGGACAGGAGATGAGCAGAGCTCGGAAGTGACCCTTGAACCCCCACTCCACAGGCCCAGCAGGAACAGGACCCAGTGGCCACACCTGGCCCACTCCCACAGAGAGCAGCCCAGAGGGTCACCAGGATACTGGGGGCTCCAACACGCCCGCTCTTTAAGATTGGCCACTTAAGTCCAAGCTCTGAACTGCAGAGGATCACCCAAGGGCGCCTTGGGGCCCCAAGGCTGAAATATCCAGGAGTGTGACCCAACCCGAGGAGATAAACTCACAAGATGGGCCACATGACCGCCCCCTTAGCCAGACAACAAGAACCATCCTGCTGGTCTGTTCACATGGCCTCCAGGCTGACTGATGTGGCCTCAGACCAACCGAGGGGTATGTGCTGGTGGTGGTGGGGGCCACTGGCCTGGGCTTCCCTGCCACGCAGGCTCGCATCTGCTTCCAAGTGTCTCCCTGGGCAAGGCCAAGTTTGTCACTAGGGTTGGGGGACTGGTGGGCAAGTGAGTTGAAGGTTGTACCCTGTTAAGTTTCAGGGCTGCGGGGCAAGGTGCTCTCCCCCTGGCCCCTGCCTGGCCTCTGGGGACTGGGGAACTAGGACCTCTTCCCCTGTGGCCCAGCCCTCTCCTGCACCCTAGTCTCTGGTTCCGAGGTCACCATCTCCTCACGCAGATGTAAGGATGCAGGGAGAGCGCATTCTTATAGCGTCTGCCGGGAACAGCAGGCGGGGGTCCAGGAGGGGAGGCTCTGTGGGTGTACCTGCTGGCCTCTGGGCCCAGGAAGAGTGAGGCCCAGCTCCCAGGAAGAGGGAATCTGCTCCCCTTCAATGAGCAGGAGTAAAGTGGTGTGGGGGAGGCCAGGGTGGAGGGGGGTCTGGTGGGTAGGGCTCCGGGTAGGCAGAGCCCAGGGGAACTTAGGGTCACTGCACTGTGAGAGAAAGAGCAACGTTTTGCAAAGATTTCGAAGGTGAGGTAAAGCCTCTCCAACTCTGCCGTGGGGCGAATGTGCACATGCTTTTGAGGGAGCGGACTCTTTCTGGGGGACATGAGAAGAGGCTAGTGCAGGACAGAAATGGAGGCTGGAGCCTGGGCCACGGGGGTGGGGGGGCACCTAGCGTCTGGATCGTCAGGGCCGCCTTGAATCTCCAGAGCAGGCGGTCTCCTGTTCCCCTCAGGAAGGAGGGGCCGGACTGGGCGCGGGGTCCCAAGGAGATGAGAAATGGGGGTAGGGTGCTGTTTCGAGGGCCCTGGAGGCAGGCTGAGCACCTGCACTGGGGCTGCGTGGGCGGCAGGTGCTTGCCAGGGAGCTCTCCAAAATGGCCTGTTAGAGACACTGGACGTAGAGTGAATCCACCGCTAAACTCTTAAGTTGAATCTACCGCTAAATCCCAAGTGGAAGAGAAAGAATCCGAACGCTAAAGCGTGCGGTGTTCCCCTCTGAGTGGAACACAGCACTGTGTCCCTGAGGGAATTCTCTCACCCCCTTCCTTCCTGGCAGCTCCCATCTCAGTCGTGGGGACTCAGCAGGAACCATGTCCGCCACCCTGAAAGACTAGCGAGGTGTTTGGCAGGGAGAACCTGCTTAATAAACAGCTTTGAATGAATGAGTGAGCGAATGAAAGAAAAAATAGATGAGTGAATGAGTGAGCGAATGGATGAGTGAATGAATAAATGAATGAAGGAATGGAGGAGTAAATGAATGAACAAATGAATGGATGAGTAAACAAAGGAATGAATGAGTGAATGGGTGAATGACTGAAGGGATGAATGACCGAAGGGATGAATGAAACATGAGCAGGTCCAGGCCTGGGTACTATTCAGGCTTGTGTGTGGCTGGGGAGACTCTGGGTTGCCTGTAAGCCCCCTTTCCTCAGGGTCGCCCCAGGAGTCCCCTGATTGGTGCTGAGTCAAACTTCCGCCAGTCAGATCTGATGTCTGCCTGCTATCTGTCTGGCTCTCGCCCCCTGCTGGGGTAGTGGGCCCACAGAGAGGGGGCCTGTGCTCCCCAAATCAGAGCCCGGCAAACGTCCCTCCAGGAGGCCTGGGGCGGGACAGAAAGAGGAGCTCCGAGGGCTTAGGATGTCATCTCTCCCCACCCAGCCCCCCAGCTAGGGTATCACCAGGACCGACAGACAGGCTGAACGACGTGCGGCCAGGTCCTGCAGTATCACAGAGGCTCTGGCTGAGGCATGGTCATGACCACATGGGCCCTGCGGTCGGGGGGGGGGGGGTGGTGGGGTGGATGTGGGTCTGCTCTGCCCCGCAGGGGCGGGTGAGGCAGGGCCACGCCACCCGTCTGCGCCTTGCTGTCTACAGATGTGAAACAGGGACATTTTACAGGTAATCCCCGTGCCGGAGGGCTTGAGGACTGGGAGAGACCAAGACAGCGCCTGGTACACGGGGAGCCCTCAACAAAGGTCACCGTCCCCGTATCCTGTCCCTCCACCCTGTGGGGCCCCGCCCGATGGGCTGCACCTCCCCTCTGACCATTTATGATTGTGGGGCTGAGCACCAGGGGAGGGGCGCGGGTGTGGGTGTGTATAACTGTGAGGGTGTGCCTGTGTGTGCCTGTGGGCCCCTGTGTACACAGGCTAGAGGTGGGGCTACTTTGCAGGACGATGCAAGCCTACTTCTGTGTCACTGGATGCCCCCTACTCCCCCAAGAACTTGAGTCCCCACAATGCCCTTCACCGTTGGCGGCGCCAAGGTTGCGGGAGCTCCCCGTTCACAGGGTCCCTGTCTTCCCAGAGCCCACCTGGTGCCTGGCACAGAGAAAGTGTCAGCACGTGGAGGAGGGAGGCGCGGGGAGGACTTCCTGGGGCAGACGCACTGGCTGCAGGGAACCTTGGGCAGAGTCCCCTCGGCTCACCGGCGCCCAGGAGGGTGGGTGTCAGCCCGAGGCCACAGGGATGCAATGCTCTCAGACCCCACCAGGCGGAGCCACATGTCCGTCTCCAGACCCACTTCTCAAGCTTCTGCTTTCGAGAACCCACATCTCAGTCCTCCGTAGCTCGGCCTGAGGGAGAGGTGCCTGCCTCCAGACTCCCGGGACGACTCTGTACCCGAGGATGAGGAGGGCCGCCAGAGCAGGGGGGCCCCCAGGGAGGGCCCCCCCACCCCACGCCCATCCTGTTCGGGCGGCCTCCCTGCCCCTGGGCCGCGCTGACCTGCGGAGCCATGGGGCAGCCCCCGACAGGCTGGGTGAGGAGGGTGGGGCTGGTCTCCAGTCCCTGGGCTGCCCCCCTCCGAGCGACTCCCCGGGAGGGAGGCCCAGCCCAGGCCACACTCACCTTTCCAGCCCTGAAGACATCTCTTCACTAAACTCTGAGCTCTCACTACTGCCTGGAAAAGGAACACAGATGAGTGAGCAGGGCGGCCTCACAGGAGCGGGGGGGTGGCCTCGCAGGAGTGGGGCCACTAGAGCGGCCTGTTCTCTGCCGGGCCCAGGCCCCGAGCTGCGCGGATGTGCCAGAGGGACACCGCCTGACCCGGGGGTGTCGGTGTGGCTCGGGCTCTGCTCTGCTGCTGCTCTGTCTGACACTCGGCCCACCCCGTCCCATGGTTCCCAGGTGGGCCTTCCTCTCCCTTCCCTGCCCCCTAAGTGCTGTGTCTGCCCGCACACCAGTCCCCGGGGTCAGGACCCTTCAGACTCTGTCTTGGCCTGGCCTGGCTCCACCACTGCCCTCCTTCTGGCCCAAGGGAAACTGGGGCCAAACAGGGGCCAGATGAGCACTTCTTCCTTCAAAGGTCAGGGCTGGACTAAACGCGGGCCACAGAGCAGCTGCTCAGCACTGGACAGAAGCCCCCACGGAGCGCCTTTCAGAGCCCGGGGCAGTGTGCACACAGAGGGCTCGGCTTTCCCCTGGCCTGCCCCCGCAGGGCTGACTGGGACTCACCAAGGCCCAGCTTTGGCCACAAGGAAGCAGAGAGATTTTCCTTGGAGGTGCCTGGGTTCTGCCCTCTCTGCCTGGGCTGCCTGCTGGCACCACGGCCGGGCAGTGGGAGTCGGGGGGGGGGGTGGTCCCAGGCCCCTTGGCAGTTCCAGGACACAAGGACCAGTTCAGCCCCAAGCAGGGCCCAGGCATACAGGGCCGTGAGCTCCCAGCTCCAGCTCCAAACAGAAAAACCTGAGTGTTCGGGAACTGCCCCGCCTGGTGACCTCCCGCCTGGACACCGGACAGCACAGCATCTGACTTGGTTTTCTGTCTCAGGAATAGCAAGGCTTGGGCTCAGGCACAGCTCTGAAAATCTCCTGGATGTAAAAGAGCTGTTCTGCTGCCCAGCCCAATGCTCTCGGGCCGGCGTTTCCCAGGCGGGCTCAGAACCCCATCCCAGGGGATTCTCCAAGGAGAAGGGTTCCAGCCCAGACAGTGTGGGAACCTTCGGGCTCGGCTGACTCCCGGGAGACCCACAATGCCCATCAGTACAGTCAAGTCTCCGGGAAGAGACCCGCCACCCTGGTTTAACCCAGCCTTTCCCCAACTCACAGACCCTGAACTCTTCTCCCAGCTGCACCTAGGAACCCCGGGCTACACTGTCCCAAGCTGGCGGAAACCCCTGACCGGGTCCAAGGAGGAGCACCTCCTCCCTGGACGGACAGCAGACACGGGCTTTGCTTGTCACACACTTTCTAGGAAGTGGGAGCAAGGTGCCCCCTTGAGGCCACACTGCCTCAGAGACTGGCCCCGTTTCATGGGATGGGAGATTCCCGCCCGATTTTCCTGCATGTACCATGTACCTCTTCCTTCCCATGCGCTGGGGCCCTCCACCCTACTGGTCTCTGTCTAACCTGCTGCCAGCCCCAGGAGGGCTCCCTGTTAAGACAGACACACAGACACACAGACTACAGAAGCACAGCACACTGAGGACACGGCCAGCGGAGAGCACACCTGTCTGACGGCAGAAGTGACTGGGTGACCTGGACTCCACGGGGGGATGGACCTGTGACCAGAGCTCAACGCCATCCTTAGCTCTGACACCACCCGCCATCCTGGCCCCAGCAGCTCAGCTTCTGTCTTTCTGTTGACATAAGCACCATTTCTGGCTGAAGTTCAGACATACGTTTTCATCCCAGAAGGTCAATTTTTCATCCTCCCTTACTTTGGCTTCTCGGTATGAAGACAAGCACATGGGGAGCACCCCGGGGCCGCCTTGCTGCCATCCCCAGGCAGTCTCTCCTCCTTTGCCCTGCGGGTCAGGGTTTGTGGCTCCCCAAGGATGGAGCCCCGCGGGGGCAGCAGCCACCAGGCTTTGGCAGTCGCCTGCCAAGGACTGTGGGTCTCAGGTACATGTCCGTCCTCTGTTTCTTACCCCTCTCAGGGCCACTGGCAGGATGAGGACAAACCCAAGGCCCTTTGTAAAGCCTTGGAGACTGGGAAGCAAAGGCCTCTTTGGCTCTGGCGACGCCTGCGGGGAGCCCTCTCTGCAGGGGGCTGCGGGGCCCCCGGGCACTGCAGTGACGGACACAGACACAGACACGCCGAGCCGTGGCCCACCTGCTGTCGTGTGCAGGCCGGGGACGCTTACCGAGGGAGAGTCCGTTGGTGACGGCGGAGGAGGAGGCGAGGGCGAGGCCCCTGCGGGGGCTGCGGGACTCTAGGACACTGTCGTCTAGCAGGTGCCTCGCTTTCTCCGATGGGAATGTCGCGCTTTTACTCTCAACTACACTCAACTGACACATCATACTGGAAAACGGAAAGGAAGAAAGAAGGCAAAGCTCCTTATCTATGGAGCAACAGTGGGTCCACCTGCCCCAGCTGGAACCAGGGCCCTGAGCAGAACGGCACCACTGCGGGAGAAAGACCCTCACCCAGAACCGCAGTTCTATCTCCCCATGGCGTGACCTTGGGCAAGTCACATCGTTTTTCTGAGCCTCAGTTTCTCTGGCAAATGGGGACTCACGCTACTCACCCTGCCTGTCTCCCAAGATGACTGTGAGGCTCAGGTGAGCAGATGGTGCTTTTGAGTGATGGGGTCAAACAAGCAAAAAGATGGCTGCCGCTGTGGTCAGCACACCTGCTTCTGGAGTCATACACCTGGTCCAAGTCCTTGCTCCAGCCTCACCCACCACTGCCAGGCGCTTCTCCTGTCGGACCTCCTGGCCTCATTCTTACAACATGAATCAGGCAGTGCCTACTCCAGAGGCCTGTGGGGGCCCAGCGAGAGGAAGCTGGACAGGCACGTGGCAGTGTATCCAGCACCGAGCAAGCTCCGAACTCTCGGAGAAGCAAGCCTTTTCTCCCCCAGGCCTAGCCTGGGCTGGCTGAGGCTTGTGTCTTAGCGGTAGGAGGATGAAACGAAGGAAGGAACAGAGAGAAGGAGAGAGAGAGGGAGAGAGGGCAGAAGGGACCCAACTGCTCAGAGTTCTGTGCCCAACACCCTGGGGACATGCGCACAGCTGCCCAGCCATGCTAAGGACCACACATGTCCCCCAGCTGTCAGCCCCATGGAGCCGGGGGAACCTGCAGCAGGCTCTGGGCTCTTCAGGCTTCCTGTAACTTTCAGCAAGTGGAGATGCTGAGCCCTGACACACAGGTGCCATGAGATACCACGTGCTCCCTGGAGGACTGTCATGGTGTTTCCTGGACTCTGGGGTTTTCTTTCCACAAGGAGGCACTAACCGAGCTTGGGCAAGCCAGCTAGAAGCCCACCACTACCTCCCTGCCCTTCCCTGCACGCCTCCTCCATCAGCTGCTGAGCCCTGGAGACCCGTCACTAGTACACGGGCGATGCAGCCACGGCCACTCTCGCCCTTCCTAAGCCCATGCCAGCCTGAGGAGGGGGCACCAGCCTGGGAGACCAAGAGTGCCCACCAGCAGCTCCCAGATGGGCAGGGGAGGCCCGGGTGGGCTGGCATCCCCAGCAGCTCTTCAGCCCCGCCCCATGCTCGGTCCTGCCCCGACCCCGGTGTCAGGGGCTCACGCAGTCACCCACTTGTTGCCCAGACTGTGGCTCTTCCTGTGTCTTGGAACTGGGGGTGTGGGGAGGCTGCCGGCCACAGAAGCGTCCGGACAGGTGGGCCGCCGGCTGAACCTTGCGGAACTGGAGCCGCTGGACGGACCTGTGAACAGAGCACAGAGAGTGAGGCGAGGGGCTGGCGGGGCTCAGGGGAGGTGGGCTGGGTTTGGGGGTAGACCCCTTGCTCAGCTGACAGGAGGGGGCAAGGTTCCCCAAGCCCTGTAGCTGTCTAATCACGAGACCCCGACCCCTCACCCCCAGCTGCCAGGCACGTTGTGATACATGTAGTAAGCTTGACAACAGGCCGTCAGGATGGCCAGAGTCCTGCTGTGCACAGCGTCCCTGGCCCGACAGCCCCGCTGCTCACGTGGAGGAGAGCGCCATGGATGGACAAGGGGTGGAGGCGGGGGTCTGCAGCCTGGCCTGTTTCCCCTGGGGCAGTACTTCTCATAGCCACCCCGCTGGGGGACAGAGTTGAGCCTCAGTAGTGTGACTTCTGAGTCCAGGTCCAGGGCCCGTACCCCTGTGCCCTTCCAAGGCCAGATTCTCTTCTGAAGCACATGTCCAACCAAAAGGGATGTGTGCAGGGCTCACTGGGGGCAGTGGATTAACTGGGAGAGAGAGCACAGCCAGGCAGGCAGGGTGTCAGACACCTAGGCCCATCTGTTATTGCCTGGGTGACCTTGAATGGGTTGCTTCCTCTCTGAGCCTGTTTCCTCATCTGAAAGGTGGGAAGAATGCACTCACCCTGTGGGTAGCCGGGAGAGGTCTTGGGGTAACATAGGCAGA
Source organism: Cervus canadensis (assembly GCF_019320065.1). Taxonomy (NCBI): domain Eukaryota; kingdom Metazoa; phylum Chordata; class Mammalia; order Artiodactyla; family Cervidae; genus Cervus; species Cervus canadensis. The sequence goes on along the minus strand of NC_057390.1, from coordinate 93,034,223 downwards.
GTTTCACAGTTAGTGCTCACTCTGGTTTTATTATGATAATGTTACCCTGTCCTCCTCAGCCCCAGTCATGGGGCCAATGGAAGGTCATCAAAGCCAGGGGGTTGGGGTCACAAACCCCACTGAGCAGCATGTGCTGAGAGGCTGAGCCCTTCATGTTAGCCACATTCACAGCTATTTTCTGTGGGGCGTGGTCTAGGCCACTGTTGTCTCTTTAGTTTCTGTGGTTGTGATTTGGGAAGGGAGGTCTTAAGGTGTTAACCAAGCTGGGTTCTTGGACTCGAATCAACAGAAACGGATAAGAGATCAGACAAGGAATTCAGGCAAGGCTTTAATCAGACTCACAAGGGAGCAAAAACAAGCAACAGGTTCCCTTGCTTGCTCCCTGTGGGAAGGCGATCTGGTTCCTTAAATGGGGTGAGGGCAGGTGCAGATCAGTGGGTCAGGCCAGAGGGGTGGCCTAGGTGGTCTGCCCGCCCCCTGGTGGTGCTGCACAGACGGATCACAAGCAGTATCCTGCTCCAGGCACCTCAGGAGTGGGGGTAGGATTTTGGCCCTTTTGTATCTTATTGTTTGAAATTTGCCCCAACTGCACATGCCTGCAGTTATTTTTAGTTCCTCATAGTTTCTTTGTATCTGCTGCTCAGGAGACGTTTGTCCAGGTCAAGCACTGCAGTAAAGAGCCCCAGGTCCCAGTCTATGTCAGAGGGAGGTGACCCCAGATGACAGCTGAGCCATAGCTACCTGGGCCAGACACTGGAAATGGGAGCCAGGGTTTCTGCAAAGGGGCTTGGTCACTTCCGGTGGAGCACATCGAATGCGGGGCAAACAAGGGGGCTACTGCCTGGCTGTGCTGGGGAACATCCTGGAGGGCCTGTGAGGCCAGAGGTCCACCCAGGGTTCCAGATCCTCCACCACAAGATGCTGCAGATCCGCTAGTGACCCAAGGGTCCCCATGTCCTCCAGCAGGCTCGGCTCATTCTTATTTTGGCATCCAAAACAACGACCCTTGTCCCCAGCCTGTCCACTATGGGAAGTCCAGCTTCTGGCACTTCGGAGGGTTGCCGATGCAAGGAACTCACGAAATCTCAGGCTCTGACCTCCCACTCTCGGCGGTCATCCCCCCTGCCCCGTGCCTCCTCCACATCCCACTCCCTGACGCCTACATCCTCTCCTTCACTTCCGTGAGGCCCCACCACTAAGCCCTGCACTAGGTCTCCACTGTTCCCTTCAACAACTATTCCCAGGTGTCAACCCCTCCTTCAGCCCCCCTGCAAAACTATCAGACCCTCTCCCCTCCAAAATGCTGCCACTCTCCGGCCACGAGAACACTGTGCCTGTTGGGTTTGGTTGCCCTCAATCGCCACGTGCACCTCCGGCGACAACAGGCTTCCTGCCAGGCCCCCGGGGAACAGGGACCTCCGCCCCAACCTACTGTTCCCTCTGAGAATTCACTGCACCACTTCCCCGTCTCCTGTTCACTCCACTCCCCAGTTCCTGCATACACTCTTAGTTTCTCTCCTTCTGCAAAAGAAGGTCCCCTGGCCCGGCTCTCCTCCCAGGCGCCACACTTCCTCAAAAACTGGCCTGCCCCCCACTCCTCTGCCGCCCCCTCACTCACTCCCCGAGTCACTAAATCTGGTTTCCATTTCCTAATGACATTTCCATTGACCTCCTTTGGGCCAAATCGTCAAGCACTCATTGGCTTCCTTGCCAGCGCCCTTGGCGGCTGACGCGGGCGATCACTCCTCGTAAGCCTCTGCTTCCTGGGTGCCTGTGACGTCACTCGCTCTTGCTTCTCCCTGAACCTCTTTGATCGCTGTCACTCAGCCTCCTCCATGGGTTCCTTATCCCCCAGTGGCTGGTATTGTCTATACAAGCCTCCCTCTTTGGCTCCTGGTTCTGATCTGATTTTAACTCAGCAGGTTGGCTGATGACTCTTAAACCTTTACTGCCATCCTTCTTTTTTGTTGTTGTTGTTTGTTTTAAAGAGAAAGGGAGCTTATGGAAATGCACAACCGTTATTTATTTTTAAAATATTTATTTAGTTACCTGGCTGCACTGGGTCTTCATTGTGGCATGTAGAATCTTTAGTTGCAGGCATGTGGAAGTTAGTTCCCTGACCAGGGGTCAAACCCAGGTCCCCTGAATGGTGAACCCGAGGAGTCTTAGCCACTGGACCATGAGGGAAGTCTCCAGCCATCCATTTTTTTTTTTTTTTTTTTTTGAGCCTGAGACCTGCATTTCCTTCTGTTGGCTTGATCCCTTCATCTGAACTTTCCTAAGATATCATAAGTTCAGCCAAGGTTGAACTTGAACCCTTTTCCTGTATTTCCAGCCTTGGCTGGAGGCCCTGCTGGCCACTTAGTCACCTGGCCTGGAAGGAGCAGTCATTGGCTCCTCCCAGACTGTGACTTGCCTTTTCTCTTTTTACTCGGTTCAGTTCAGTCGCTCTAGTCGTGTCCAACTCTGCAACCCCATGGATTGCAGCACACCAGGCTTCCCTGTCCATCACCAAATCCTAGAACCTACTCAAACTCATGTCCATTGTGCCAGTGATGCCATCCAACCATCTCATCCTCTGTCATCCCCTTCTCCTCCCGACTTCAATCTTTCTCAGCACCAGGGTCTTTTCCAATGAGTCAGTTCTTCGCATCAGGTGGCCGTAGTATTGGAGTTTCAGCTTCAGCATCAGTCCTTCCAGTGAATATTCAGGATTGATTTCCTTTAGGATGGACTGGCTGGATCGCCTTGCAGTCCAAGGGACTCTCAAGAGTCTTCTCCAACACCACAGTTCAAAAGCATCAATTCTTCAGCACTCAGCTTGCTTTATAGTCCAACTCTCACATCCATACATGACTACTGGAAAAACCATAGCTTTGACTAGATGGACCTTTGTTGGTAAAGTAATATCTCTGCTTTTTAATATGCTGTCTAGGTTGGTCATAGCTTTTCTTCCAAGGAGCAAGTGTCTTTTAATTTCATGGCTGCAGCCACCATCTGCAGTGATTTTGGAGACCCCAAAAATAAAGTCTCTTACTGTTTCCATTGTTTCCCCATCTCTTCTTACTTGCCACACACAATCACCAAGACCCCTAGGTTTTGTACACCCTGTCCCTGTCCATCTCTCTTGTCACTGACTGGTCTGAGTTGCCACACTTTCTCTTCTTCCTGCAGCCAGTCTAAACTTCTCAAATCCAACCATCATACAGATTCATGAAAGTCTGATAAGTGAAAAGCCTGAAACGGTCAGGGGCATGGTGCTCAAATCCTGTTATACCTGGTCATTTTGGCTGATCTTAAAATCCTGAAGAAGAATGGGATAAAGTAGTCACAACAAATCTTGAAAAGAACAGCACAGGACTTGTCCTACCAGTTATCAGACCAAAACACAAGACAAAAGTAATTCAAACAGTCTGGTATTGGCACGTGGACAGAGAAACTGTTCAGTGAATCAAAAGTAAGAGTCTAGACTTCTCCATGGTAGCGGTGGCATTACAAGTTAAAGGGAAGGCAGGGTCTTTTCAGTACATGGGTCCAGAATTCTTAGGTTCCATGTGGGAAAAGATGAAATTATTGAGTCCTCCTACCTTACACTATGCAAGTGGATTAATAACATATATATGAAAAGCAAAAATGCCAAAATACTGGAAAGAAAAAGGTGACAACCCTTATGACCTTGGGGAAAGGAAAGAAACAAAAGGCATAAACCTTCAAGGAAAAAAAATGAGGGAAGAGAGGCTCAAGAGGAAGGGGATAAATGTATAATTACGGCTGATTTGTGCTGGTGTTCGGCAGAAACACAACACTGTAAAGCAATTTTCCTCCGATTAAAAAATACATTTTAAAAAATGAAAAAATTTGATTAAACATTTCTGTACCAAATCAAGCCAATAAACAAAAGACAGGAAAAGCAACATTAGATGGCAAGGTGTAGTCTGAGAGAAGGAATATGTCACCCACATCACCATTAAAGGGTTCCGGTTCAGATTTATAGAGAACTTCAAATACCAGTAAGAAAGAGATATACGCCCCCAAGAAAATGGGCAAAGGAAATAAATGGGAAATTCACAAAAGAGGAAATGACCTCAGTTACCAATAACTATATGGAAAGATGCCTTATCCTCACTGGTAATAATGGGAATGCAAATTACAGTAAATCTGAGATACATTTTCAGCTCACTAGATTGTTAAAAAAAAAGTGATTAGCCTGACAGTATCAAATGTGAATGCTAGTTAAGGGCTCATTTGTGTGTCAAATACTTGAAAAGCAATTAGCAATGCTGAGAAAAGGTGAAGATGCCATGCCTTCATGGCATCACTGTGACCCCAGCATTCCAGTTCTGGGTGTCTGCCCTCAGGAGACGTGCATCCATGCACAAGGGGGACACATTTCCTTTCCAAGGACGTTCAATGGGGAAACAATCTGCATGCTCCTTGGTAGAGAAATGGATAAGGGAGCTGCAGTTCATTCATTCAACAAATTCTACAGAGCAGGAAAAAATGAAGAAACTGGATCTGCAGGTATCCATGTGGATACAATCCATATGACAGAAACATATGGTAAGCAGGCAGAGCGAGTTGCAGATGAATGTTTAGGTGAATGGCATGATGCCACTTATGTAGTATTTTAAAAACCTAGTATATATGTTTATATGTATGCATGCATGCTAAGTTGCTTCAGTCATGTCCAACTCTGTGGGACCCTATGGACTATAGACCTCCAGACTCCTCTGTCCATGGGGATTCTCCAGGCAAGAATACTGGAGTGGGTTGCCATGCCCTCCTCTAGGGGATCTTCCCAATCCAGGGAATGAACTTGCGTCTCTTATGTCTCCTGCATTGGCAGGTGAGTTCTTTACCACTAGTGCTATCTGGGAAGCCCATATATAGGTATACGTGTAGTAAAATACAAAAATCCACACAGGAATAACACAAAATGGTATGGGGACAGTAGATACTTCCATATGGAAGAAAGGGAACAGATGGAGTGTAATCTATCTGTAAACAATTAAGGAGATATAAAGCAAATATGGCAAAATGTTCACTTCCGTTAAATATGGGTGGGAGGTACCATAGATATTCTCTTTGTAGAAAGGTTTCATGATTTAAAATGAACAGACTTGAAAAGCAAGTGGACACTTTCTCTGTGCCAGGTGCCGTGCTAGGGGCTGTGCTGGAGTCCAGGTCTATCCTTCCCCACCCTTTGCCAGGAACTGGGGGCTGCACGATGGGGCCTTGGTCGGCGGGCTCCCTTCTGCCTGGTTGTCTGGGCCACCTGGCCAGGTGGCAGGAGACAGCGCTGTCAGAGCTGCTCCAGGTCTTTGCTCAAAACCCATCAACCAGGACTTCCTGGGAGCTAAGACGCCATGCTCCCAGTGCAGGGGGTCTGACTTCCATCCCTGGTTGGGGAACTAGACCCCACATGCTGCAAAGAAGACCAGGCAAATTCAAATAAATAAATTAAGAAAACAAAACCCATCAACCTCCACTGTTAGCAGAAGTGTCCTTGCTTAAACCTTGCCAACTCTCCCACCTCTAGCAGGAGTGAATATAAATCTTTAAGTTAAAGGGTCCAGAGATAGAAAAGGAAACCACACACACACACACACACACACACAAAGAAAAAACCAGATGGAAGCAGCTGGGACCAAGATGGCAATGAGTGTGATTTCCAACAGACTCTGAGTCTCCTTGTACCTCCATCTGACTACATTAGCATATTAAATGACACATCCATTGGTGGCCAAGACTGGACATTAAGGACCAAAGAAGGATAGAAAGGGGGTGGCACCCTAATCCCTTGAAAAAGCCCCATCCCTCCCCCGGTAGACTAAGGCATCTGCCTCCTCATTATTAGCCTCACTGCTCATCCCTTTGTCTTTACTCTGAATTTAGTTCCCGCTTCTCCATTCTTTAGCCACTGAACAAAGCTTCTGCTGTGTTGATTTCAGCTTCTGTTCTGTCATTTGCCCACTCAGACCTGAATGGAAGTAATAACCTTCCTCCACTGAGACAGAGAGCTCAGACTTGTGTCGAGCAGGGGGATCCAGAAGACTTAATTTGATAAGAAGAGGGGGAGCTATTTGAGGTCCCGATTCCAGCCTGCATGTGGCATCATCTCAAGAACTGGGGCTCCGACAGACCAACCCATGACAATGACTCAGAGAGTCGTGGCCTGGACTTCGCCAACCCTGGGAGGGTCCATGGGAGCCAGTGAGGTCTGCGGCTAAGCTTTGTGTACACTTGCACTTTCCTGGGAGGGGTTCCACGTCGCCGTCAGCTTCTCTGAGACGGTCATTCTTAACCAGAGCATGTTTGTATCAGCAGCATCTGGAGGGTGTGTGAGAAACGGAGTTTCCTGGGCCCATCCCAGGAGGGCCCGGTTCTGCGGGCCTCAGGTGGGTCAGGGCTGCTGCTCTTCGCGTGGTTCTGATGGGCACCCCATGAAGAACTTCTGCTCAAAGCACCGGGATGAAAGCAAGTTCTGTCCTGGGGAGACATCTCGTGTAGCGGCCGCGGGGAGGAAAGGCGGCGTGGAAGCACCCGGCCTAGTTTCTGTTTTGTACGTATTGCTCAATAAATGAATCCGTGAGGAGGGTGGAATGTGGCTTGTTTATCAGCTGCCTGTACGCAGGATCACAGTCTCGCTGCCTGAGTCACTCTGGCTCCCACCCCGGGCTCAGTAAGTATTTTATAAAGGTCAGATTGCCTGGCTCCTCCCCGTGGTTGGAACCGGTGGTGTCCCAGCATTAATAACAGTGATAATTGAGCGCTGCAGGCCTGGTCTCTGGCTATGTGTGGTGTTGCCACCCAGAAGGTGGGTACTTGGAGGAGGCCCGCTCCACAGGTGAGAGAGCCTGTGAGCAGGACCTGGGCCCTGCACCACTATCTGGGAACTGGGGGCAGGGGGTGGTGGGCGGTGGCCCGTGGTGGGGAAGGAGCTCAAGCAGTTCAAAGGTCAGGCATTAGGGGGAAACTGAGGAAGGAGGAACATGGCGACACATTCGAGGTGATCTGATCTAAGTAGAAGGCACTTCTTGAAGGAAACGTGTGATGGATAAACGTCCAACTGCTGCTCCTGAGGAAGGGAAGGTGAGGGAGACTAACACCTATTGTGCATCAGCTGTGTGCCAGGCTTGTGCAAACGCTCCGTTGCTGAGTCCAAAGACTCCCGAGCCGTCAACACTCCTACAGCTGTCCTGCGGAGGCCTCCCTGCCCCCAGGTCACGTGGCCGACGGGAGCTGGGTTTGCTCCTTGAACTGGCCGCGTGTGCGGTGAGAAGTGGACACTCCGAGGCTCTTCTGGGAACCTCCCTGGCCTCGGCTCTCCCCTCACCCACTCCCTTCCCCACCTGTCTCCCAGAGGTTCCTGCACCCTGGCTCGGACCCTAGACAGGCTCTCCCGAGCCTCGGGACTCGCCTCTGGTCACGTCCACTCAGCTCCTGACTCCCCCTCCAGGCCGAGGCCCGGATCCGCCCCCTTCTTCTTGCTGCTTTGGGTGGGAGACAGGCCTGGCCTCAGATGCCCCTGAACTCAGCTGGGGGGAGGTGGGGGGCTGTGGTCTCCCTGGGCCCAGGGTCAAGTCTGATGCTTGCCTTGACCCTCTTGCCTTGACTGCCTCTCAGTGCCCTCCATCACTCCCATCCCTGCACTGTGGACCAACAGCAGGACTTTGACGCTGAAGCAGAAGAATTTCCATTCAGCTGGGACCTGGGCGGGGCGGGGGGTGGTGGCCTCTCTGCCAGTAAGTGACATTCTGCTACTGAAAGGCCTCACGTGCCAGCCCCACCAGGCCTGGGGTGGGGTGGGGGCGCCATGTGACAGCACCCGGGACACGTGTCTTCTGGGCCAGTTTGGAGCTGGGTGGCTGACAAGTTTGTTCCTCCGTGTCCACGGGGCGGGGGCGGTGATAATGGGCTGGGGATCTGGCCTGCCCTAGAGGAGTGTGGTCCCCGCTGCCCAGCCCGATATGGCACGAGCAGCTGGAAAAACTGACCACGCGGCTTGACTATCTCAGAGGATTGCTCTATTTTTCCTCAGCATAATTTTTCCATGAATAATCTTTAAGTGGCTGTTTCTTTAGCAGTTTTATTGGAACATATGAGAACTGACAGTCATTGGGGAACAAGATATCATGAACGAAATCTGGTTTTCATTACACTTCTCTCAAGAAACCAACATGCTGCCCAGCAGACCACTGACTGATTGGAAGAGAAAAGAACACAGAGCCTTCTAACAAGGGCTCTGGAGTGGGCGGGATCAAGGATGATGAATGGCGACAGCAAAGAACGTGGGACCCAGAGGCAGACAGGCCTGCGCTCCCACTGGTACCTGCCACCTCCTGGTGGAGCGACCTTGGGCGAGTCACCTCGCGCCTCTCAGCGTGAATTTTACGTCTGCAAGACAAGGGCACTAAGCTGGCCTGGCAGCCCCCTGGCGAGAAGGAAGGGACAGAGCGCTGGCCTCTCTCCTTCCTAACAACACCCAGAGGGGTGCGGCCCAGCCACTCTGAATTAGCTGACACTGCCTTCGTGGAGTCACAGTCAAGTGGGGACAGAGACAAGCATCCAGATAATTACACCCAGGAAAGACACCTGCTTTGATAGGAAAAAATGAAGAAATATGGTAATAGCAATAACTACATCAATGGGATAACTATCACGACTGTGCCAGAGCTGGCGATGGTAATGGGTGACATTCACTGAGAATCTACCAGGGGCCAGCTGCTGCTGCTGCTGCTAAGTCGCTTCAGTCGTGTCTGACTCTGTGTGACCCCATAGATGGCAGCCCGCCAGGCTCCCCCATCCCTGGGATTCTCCAGGCAAGAACACTGGAGTGGGTGGCCATTACCTTCTCCAATGCATGAAAGGGAAAAGTGAAAGTGAAGTCGCTCAGTCGTGCCCGACTCTTAGCGACCCCATGGACTGCAGCCTACCAGGCTCCACCGTCCATGGGATTTTCAATGCAAGAGTACTGAAGTGGATTGCCATTGTCTTCTCCGACCAGGGGCCAGAGACTGTGCTAAATGTTCTGGACAGAGGATCTGATGTCAGCATCACAGTAACACTGCCTCACAAGCCCTGTTGGCAGCATCTCAATGTTATGATGTGGCACCTGCAGTTGGAAGGGTTAAGGAGCTTTTCTGGGGCGCGGGGCTGGTGAGCAGTGGAAAAAAGTGACCTTGTGCTCTGTTTGTAATTCTAAAGGAAGGCGGCTCAGAAGCCACACACTACTCTGTCCTCGGCAGCCTCAGTCTCAGCCGTCACTTCCTCTTCTCAGAGGCGGCCTTGGCCGGCCAGCCAGCGCTGGGACACTGCGGGGGCCACGGGCCTCCTCTGCCCACCCATGGGGGCCACAGGAGACACGCCTGAAACACCCCCAGTGCCTCCTGTTCCTTCTGTACGTTTCTCTTGGAAGAGAAAGAAACGGAGGGAAAGAACTGGAGGCCCCTCCCGTCCTCAGGGGTTAAATTAGACCTTCACTGAGATACAGGGCCCTGCGTGGTGCAGAATTCACGGCCCCGAAGGTGGGAGTTCTCACAAAGAGGGTGACACCCCATCGTCCTGGGTGCACGTGCCCGGCCTTTATGGCACCCACTCATCCGAAGCTAAGTAGTTATGTGTGATTTCCTGCTGACTGTCCATCCCCACCCCCTACCCTAGGAGGCAGGGACAGTGTCCCCATGCCCAGCCAGGGCTGGGTGGGCAGTTGGAGCGCCAGCAGCGTGTGCCGAGAGCGCTGGCATGGTACCCACGGCTCTGCCGAGGAGGACACGCACCCGGGACGGAGAGCCTCGTTCCCACGGGTCCCGGCGGCATCGGAGCGGTCCTGCCCTGGGTCAGCGCTGCCCGATTCAAGCAACCTGGCAGCCCGGCCGCCGCTTACGGGCTGCGCTCCAAGTCTCGCACATCGGAGATTAATGGGAGGCAGCTGTGTCGGAGGGAAACGACTCAATCTGGAGTCACAAGACTCGCGTTCCATCCAGCCTCGGCTCCGGGCTGAGTGGGGAGCCGGGGTCCATTCTCCTTGGGCTCTGAGCCTCCGCATCGTCCCTGGAGGCCAGTATGACCGCTGCTGTGATCCGGAGCTTCGAGAGCACCAGCCTGAGTGTCTGAGGCACGGGGCCCATGTCCCCCTCAACTGCAAGGGGTTCCGTGTCTCCCCATTTCATTCCTGTGTTTCATTCATTCTCCATTTCATTTTGTTCCCACACTGGGGCTCTCACCGGGTCTGCCAGAGCCCTGAGCGCTCTGGGCCCCGGGGGCCCCTCTGCAGAGGAAAGCCTGTTTGTGTTGAAAGCCTTCTCTGGCCAGGTTTCCTGGTGGAGCCTGGGAGCCGGTGACTTTTACATTCACACGCGTTCTTTGTTTCTCATACATGCAACTCTTACGGGTCCTTACTGCGAGCCAGGCTCTATCTCACATGTCACTTGGTTTGCCCTGGTTCATTTCCTTCTGAAATATGGCATCCGATCACCTTTCAACTGCAGTGAGGCCCGGACGCTTTCTTCTCGCAGCCAGAGGCTCAGGTTCCCAGCTGCAGCAGGGCAGCAGCTTTGAGTCTTGGTTCCACTGCTTGACCTTGACCTTAAGGGGCTAGGATGGGAGACTCCAAGGATAAAGCAGACGTGAACTCCAGAGGGAACCAGCAAAAACTGGTTCCCTGTCCCTTGAGTCCCTCACCTAGGGTCCCCTACCCACTCTGAGAATATGAGGGCAGACAGAAGCGGTCACTGCCCTCACCCATGGGGGTGCTCTCTCACTTTTCTCAACCACAGTGAAGGGTCTCCAGGCCACGTGAGGAGCTTGCTATATGTCCCCAGCAGCTGGGAGACCCAGGGGACTCTGAGTGCCTCCCTCAGGCCTAGAGTCCACACGGCTGTGGCCACACCAGGGTCAGCTACACTCACAGGTTCATCTCGGCCAGGACAGGTGTGGCCTCCCACGGACCAAGGTGGTCCCTGTGAGTGGAGCTGGGGGCTGGAGGGGACTTCAAGCAGTAAGAAACGCTGTGGGCACCGGCTGAGGGCCCATGCAGTGCCCCCCGGAAAAGATCTGCGTCTGCTCAGGTCAAGGGGCTGTGGGGTCGCCGGAAAGCCCATGAACGTGCCCGTGAGAGGAAACAGCACCTGGAGTAGACACTGAGCCCACACCGTTCTTGGCAACCAGACCCTGAGGTTAGCTAGCTGAGGAAGGTAGACGGAAGTCCAAAATGGGGGGATGGCAACACCCCGACTCCACAGCCACAGCAGGAGGTCCCAGGCAGGGCAAGGGAAGGAGAGGTAATGCCAAAGCATGTTTAGAATCTACTCTTACACACACCCAGCCTTCTAAGGACCACGCTGGGACAGCACGCCACTCACAGTGTCAGTGGCAACATCATGGGTGTGCCAAGGTGGTCACCCAGGGCAGGGCGCTTCCTGCACTGCACCGATGATGGACAGCCCAGGGAGCTGCGGGGCCCTCTGGTGCATCCTGCTTCTTCCCTGTGCTGGGTACAGGCCACAGCCAGTCCAGACCCCTGGGCTCAGCAACTGGCTCTGCCCCTTCCTCCAGGTGTGAGATGGGGGGAGCAAGCAACCCAGAGCCTTTGCCTATAGGGCAGGTACACCCAACTCACAAAGTAGGTGTAGGTTCACCAGGCAAGCACATAGGACAGGTTTAGAGTAGTGCCTGGCAGAGAGTACTCACTCAAACGTGTCAGCTATTACTATCTTTAACCTGTTTCCCTACCGTGAACCAGCTGGTGTGGTTGGTTTTAACACAGGTCCACAAATTCTGACACTCTCATTGAGGGCTCAGTCTCCCTGTCCTCTCCTTGGGCCTGAAAGGCTTTTGAGATCGCATTGACCTACAGAAAGAAAGCTGACCGCCGAAGAACTGATGCTTTTGAACTGTGGTGTTGGAGAAGACTCTTGAGAGTCCCTTGGACTGCAAGGAGATCCAACCGGTCCACCCTAAAGGAGATCAGTCCTGAATATTCATTGGAAGGACTGATGTTGAAGCTGAAACTCCAATACTTGGGCTACCTGATGTGAAGAGCTGACTCATCTGAAAAGACCCTGATGCTGGGGAAGATTGAGGGTAGGAGGAGAAGCGGACAACAGAGGATGAGATGGTTGAATGGCATCACTGAGTCAATGGACATGAGTTTGAGTAAACTCTGGGAGTTGGTGATGGACAGGGAGTCCTAGAGTGCTGCAGTTCATGGGGTCACAGAGAGTCGGACACGACCGAGCGACAGAACTGAACTGAACTGAATTGACCTACAGACGTGGCAGAAAGGTGGGTCACACAGATGCCATGATGCTTTGAGGACCTCTGCTCTTGGAGAGCAATACCATGCAAGAGCTCAATGACTCGGAGGACCCCAGACACCAGGGAAGCCCAGGCCACGCCGGACGCCATGTGGACCTTTAGGTTCTGCCCCAGCCAGCACCAAGCATGTCCCAACGGTTCCAGCCCCAACATCCAGTCCCTCTAAGCCTTCCTGTCTTTCCCACTGAGACCCTAGTTGTCATGGCCATGCTGTCCCTCTATCCAGTCAGCATCAGAGCCTGTGAGGGCCAGGAGCGAACATTCCTGAATGGTAAGCAGGTGCCAGGCACTGTCTAAGGGTTTTTCCAGCCCAGCCTCAGTCCATGAAGTAAGCCTACATGAAGTATTTATGGTGGTTTAGTCGCTAAGTCATGTCCGACTCTTGAGACCTCATGGACTGTAGCCTGCCAGATTCCTCTGTCCATGGGATTCTCTAGGCAAGAATACTGGAGTGGGTTGCCATTTCCTTCTCCAAAGTATTTAGCTATTCCTATTCCCATTTCACCAATAAGAACACCGAGGCTCAGAGGGACCACGTGGATCGCCCAGCCCCAGAGCTAGGAAGCGCTGGAGCCGGCCCTGCACTCAGGTCTGCCCGACTCCAAGATCTGCCTGGCTTTTACCCACTGGGCAACAGAAGGAAGACAGAAAGGTGTGCTGGCGAGCAGTCCTGAAGGTACAGGAACCTGCGGCGAGCCTGAGCTTCTCCATGGACTTGCTTTGCTGCCAAGGAATCTTCAGAGAAAACCTGTCAGCTGGTCCAGCCACACGGAGGCGGGGCTCACGAGATCTGGAAATGTCTTCACCGGTTCCAAGGCACACACAGCACCAACTGCCCTCTCTCTCGGGGTCAACGTTCTTTATGATTTTTGCTCTCCAGGAAAATATTAGTTCATTTATATAAGCTAAACATTACATATGGGGGGAAATGGAAAACGTGGCATTCCTGGCCTTGTTTTTCCCCAGACCAGAAACTGAGAAGGTTTCTCCACTTCCTTTCTCACAGTCTGTCCATCTGCTTGTGCGGAGCCTCTGGCACGGCCGCTCCCCGGGGGGTGGAGAGGGGGGTGTGGGGGCATAGGAGGGACGCAGGGGGTAGCTGCAGCTCGGGGGACCACCTTGACACCAACCGAGGCCCCAGAGACCTCACAGGAGGGCTGCGTCCGACACAGAACCTGCGTCTCCCAGGCAGGGCCGGCGAGCTGAGCCGGGGAGCGAGTGTAGCCACAGAGCGAGGTCAGGCAGCTCACGCTGGCCTCCTGGGACTGCTGTTCCCTGGGCCCCCATCACTTCCTCACGCTGTCTCCTGCCCGCCTCCCCAGCTAAGGCAAGAACGAAGCCCACGAGGGCAGGTCTTCTCCAGGCACCTCGGGGGGCCTGGCTCACAGCCGGCCCCTGGCATGTGAAGCCTCCAGTGAACGGACTCTCCTGGGGCCTTTCCTCGGCAGGTGTGGGGGTGCCTGCTGGCTGGAAAGAGCCCGGGGCTGTAGCCCCAGCCCCCTCCCAAGGAGCCGAGGGAGGCTGCGTTCCTCCCATTCCTGGGACTGCAAGAGGCACATTCCTGTCCCTGGTCTGGTCGGGCTTTTGCCACGCAGCCCCATCTAACTGCCAGACATGGAAGACCTCCCTGGAGCTGCCCTCTGTCCCACCCGCATGGGACCCCGCAGGTCCCCACTGCCGTCTGGAGGTGGAGGCTGGGAAGCCAGGATCCCTGAGCGTGTCTAAAACCTTCCAAACACTCCTGGGTCCTCTGATGGTCCATGAAAACCTTAACACCCTGCTTCCAGGCTGGAGCCGCAGCTGTGGAAAGTCAGTGGCAGTCGCTCCTGGGTACCGAGGTCTGCTGGCCTCAGCACTTCGCTGGGAGGAGCATGGAGTCAGCAGGCAGCTGGAGAACCAGGTGCCCACAGGCCCAGCTGGGAGCCCAGAGACCAAGCACCCCACACGCGGGGCTCCGGGAATTCCAGGCCCGGGGAAGGCAGACACGGGACAGAGAAGCACAGACAGCTGTTGCGTTTCCACAAGGGAAGTGCCCTGAAGCACGGAGAGCTGCAAGAGGGTGCAACGCAAGGCCAGCAGGCTCTGGAAACCGGCAGGTAGTAGACGTTTTAGGTTTGCAGGCCTCAGGGTCTCTGTCTCAACCTCAACTCTGCTGCCATAGCGAGCAAGCAGCCAGTGTGTCCACGGCTGCGTGGACACAAGCCAGAGTGGCCTGCATCAGAGCCAGGTACGCCATTCCCCACTGTAATGGGGGCCTGACCTGGTCGGGGAGCGGGAGGAGAGAGAGGAGGAATGATTTCCCCAAGCACGAGTGATGACCCAGGGACAGAGGCAGAAGCATAACATTGACAGTAATAACATCATCCTAATAAAGTTACATTTGATGAGGGTGTTCTCCATGTCAGGCACACATGATCTTAACAAATTCTTCACAACCACTCTCCAAGGGAGGTACTACTATGCCCACTTTACAGATGGAGAAATCAAGGCTTGGCGGGTACACGGGGTGTTCTGTCCGACCCTTCAGATGAGTTCTTCACCCAGCTTGGTGCCCTTGGGAGGCTGGACCCAAGAGGCATCTCTTGGCTCCCTCACCCCAGGCTTCCAGCTGGGTTTGGCCGAAAGGAGGCTCCAGCTGCAGATACGGTGGGAGGGCGGAGGAGAGAGAGGGCAGGGCATTTCAGCTCCGTCCTCCCTCCTCCTTTATCCTTGGCTACCACAATTCCTGCCGAGCTGACCTGTCCTCTGTGACTCAGCACTTGTTGGAGTTGGTAACATTTTTTTCTTCCCCAAGTCCTTCAGCCTAGAGATGCTGGGGACCTTGCTGTCCGTGCGTAAAGTACTTATTCCTACTCCCATTTCACCTTCATTAAGTCTCTTCCTGTGAGTCATCTGGGGGCAATTCTGTTTCCTGCCAGGACTCTGACTGATGCTGGAGGTTAGTTAACTGGCCGGCTTCTGGTTTCACATGGCCAATAAGGCCAATAAACACCGGAGCCAGGTGGGGATGACGGGGGATGGGATGGAAGGAGAGTAGGCTGAACCTTGAGGAGGCTGAACCTTGAGGAGGCTGGACCAGGGGCTGGGTCCCGGCTCTGGTACCAATTTCCATCTTAGGCAGGGCTCAAAAGTGAATGCAGGCACTTCCCCAGTGGTCCAGTGACTAAGTCTCCATGTGCCCAGTGCAGGGGGCCCGGGTTTGATCCCTGGTCAGGGAACTGGATCCCACATGCCGCAACTAAAGATCCCGTGTGCTGCAACTAAAACCCGGTGCAGCCAAGACAGAACTATCGTATTTTTTAAAAGTGAATGCAGCGCCTCCTTTCCTGCCCCAGGGCTCGGTGAGTGGTCTGCTTCTGCGGGCCCCCAACTCACAGTGTTAACTTTTCTGTGCCTGGCTCCTGTCTCCACCTGGGGCACTGGGAGATAGCTAAATCCTCCAGCTTGTCGGGCTGTGGGGACCTGACGGCACCTGGGGAAGGCCTGAGATGCGCTCATCCCATTCAGGTGTGCTAATCGGACAGGTGGCTGCTGCTGCTGCTGCTAAGTCGCTTCAGTCGTGTCTGACTCTGTGCGACCCCACAGACGGCAGCCCACCCGGCTCCCCCGTCCCTGGGATTCTCCAGGCAAGAACACTGGAGTGGGCTGCCATTTCCTTCTCCAATGCATGAAAGGGAAAAGTGAAAGTGAAGTCGCTCAGTTGTGTCCGACTCTTAGTGACCCCATGGACTGCAGGCCACCAGGCCCTTCCGTCCATGGGATTCTCCAGGCAAGAGTACTGGAGTGGGGTGCCATTGCCTTCTCCGGAGAAGGTGCAGGGACCTCTTATTCAGACTGACCAGGAGACGGAAGGGCAGAACCCTCTGTATCCAAGCCCACTCTCTGCTCCAGGACCGCGGCATTCCCTCTGGAACAAACAGCCTTGAGTGGTCAGCGCTCCTACACCCCTCTGATGGCTCCCTGCCCCGTCAGGTGTATGTGAGCATCAGGAAGGAACACGGCTGACTAAGCGGGAGAAGGTTCTAAAACAAGAAGGCAGAGACGAGACCAGCACTGTGAACTTCTCTCTGGTCACCTCTGCTGGTGGGTCATTCGCCATGTGCAGAAGGCAGTGGACGTGAAAGGAGACCATGGGAGACAGTTTCCTATTGGGCTCATGGAACCCTGTGAGGATCAAGTTTAGGCCAGGACTCTGTCTCTTGAGGTGCAGACAGCAGTATCCCCAAGCTGTGTGGATTAACCAGCATCTCCCTCTTTCTGCTAAGTTACCGTGGGACCCTGGGGGTGGGCTAGGGGCAGGGTCTAGCCTACACGCTGGAGCCGGGAGAGGCTGGGAAAGGGAAGGCGCCTGGAGGAAACCCCGGAGCCAGGGCAGAGGCCTTGCCGGGCGGGGCCAGTGAGAGGCTGCGACACAGCCTCCTGGGGCCCTAGGGTCCCAACGCAGCAGCACCGCTGCAGCAGCCTGGCTCCAGAAAGGGGAGAGAGTGGCTGGTGAGCAGGTCAAGAGGTCGGGGGCAGGGGTCATGACACCAGGCAGCAGCCTGAGACAGCCACCTCCTCACTAAACACTCACCGCCTGTCAGACTCTACACCGCATGCCCTGCATGTATCATTTCAATTTTGATATTCCAGCAACTCTGGGATGGGAGGCTTATTATCCCCATCTTATGGGTAAGGAAACTGAGGCCCAGAGGGTGTAAAGTTACTTGTCCAAGACTGCAGTGGCCTGGCACCCAGGTGGTGTCACATAAGCTCAAACCAGGAGGAAGAAGTACAATTGAACCCCAGCCTGCAATCTGGTCCTGCCCAGAACAGGAGCAGAGACCAGCCCCAGCAAGAGCTGGGCACGACTTAGCCACTGAACAGCAACCAAAAGGAAACTGTCCCAGAGACGACTCTGAAGCAGCCAACATTGTGTACAGGTGCGCAATGTGCTTTAAAAGCATGAGTGGCCCAGTCCTCAAGGTGAGAGCTGGTTCCACCTGCATTTTGTGGATGAGGCTGCTGAGGATTGGAGAGGTACAGTGACAGAGCTGGAAGCAGCAGAGCTCTACTTGGACTTCAAAGCCTGGGCCTCTTATCTCTATGGGACGCCACGTGCATCCCAAATATGGGAATAAAACCGATGCCCCAGGAAGGTGAGCCCTCTGTGTGTGGTGGGACCAAATGCCCCAGGCATCCCGTGCACCCCTCTGGGGCTTGTTACCCCAAGCCTGGGTGGGAGGCCTGATGACAAGTGTCCAGGTGACCTGGAGAGTGTCCTGGGTTTCTCTACCCAGTGCAGGCCTCCAGCTTGGACTCTGATCTTGCCTCTGTTGGGTCTCAGACTCTCCCAGGGAGCCCCAGCCCAGAGGTACCCTACAGGAATCCGCTGTGATCAGAAGCCTGGGCAGGCTGCAGGGGGTGGGGGGAGGCGGCTGTGAGCAAGGATGCTGAGGCTGCCAGACAGCAAACTGGACTCTGGTCTTTGGCTCCACAGGCAAGGCCAACCCTGGCAGCCACGTCTGGGCCATCGGCGAGTCTGCCCCCACCCGAGGGGCTACGATACCTGCAAGATCTTCCTTGGAAGAGACTAGTCTCGGGGAGCTGCTTCCTGGTTCAATTCGGAGTGACAGTCTGAAAACAAAGATTTTCAAAGGATTAGATGGGCTCTAGGGTATCAGAGGGGGAACCGGACATGTGCAAGCTGGGACCTGGGAAACTGGACTGCTGCTAAGGGCTATTCCAGTCATGGAGCCAGCAGTGCTCTGAGGTCTGCTCCAGATCACAGACACGGCTTTCCAAGGTCCCCGAGGGGTTTCCATGACCAAGAAATAATGGCTAGGGAAGACACAGTAAGTAGTGTAATTGTGGCCCCTCACTGCTGGGCACAGATGTGTTCCTGCTTAAGGCAACACTATGAACTAGGACCACCATCCCCGTCCTGTAGATGAAAAAAGTGAGGACCAGCGAGATTACACAGCTCCCCCTAGATGTGCAGGGCTAACAATTGGCCGAGCAGGGGATCAGGGCTGTCTGACCCCAAGCCAGGGGGT
Organism: Cervus canadensis; assembly: GCF_019320065.1. Classification (NCBI taxonomy): domain Eukaryota; kingdom Metazoa; phylum Chordata; class Mammalia; order Artiodactyla; family Cervidae; genus Cervus; species Cervus canadensis. The sequence goes on along the minus strand of NC_057390.1, from coordinate 93,015,870 downwards.
TTAATCATTACACTGCATTCTCAGATGCCCCCAGAGAGGCAAGACATAGTAGTTATTGCTGTTTTTCTTTAAAGCATCGATTAAGAAACTTCTGACTGAAAATGACAGAGTGAAGTTGGATGCCAGTCTCCCTCACCCAAGACCAACAAATACAAAAACACTCAGGAGTAAAAGAACCCCGCAGCTGCTACTCAACAAGGGAGGGGGCATGAACTCCAAGAACTTGTAGCCAGGGAAAGAAAAAGTGGATTGCGTAGCTGAATGAGCCATCACGTCGCCCAGCTCCCATCCTGACCTCGGACTTCTCAGGGGGTCTGCGCGGCTCCAGATTCAGAAGAGACACAGATGGGGTGGTGGGTGGACGGCGTGGGGGATGCTCTCATAGAAATGAAGGATCCATGGTGCGGGGGGTGGGGGGTGCGTCATCTGAAACCTGAGGGTATCCCTTTCTGGAATGGGATTCAGCCCCCTGTTAGATGGAGGAAACAGTGATGAAGGCCTTTTGACAGAGCCCCCTTCTCTAGAACAGATGGCTTGTTCCTTGCCTCTAAGGAGCCAGAGTCCTGCGTGTCCCCAGGCCGCACAGAGGGCCCAGACTGAGAACCCCTGTGCCTTTCAGCACAGCGGAAGGAAAATCAGCCCATCCCACACAGCGCAACAGAACCAGGCGGCGCCTCCTTCCATCAGAGCTGCGGACTAGCCAGAGGAAACCTCTCTTGTGGGGGCGAGATGAAAAGAAACAGTATGGCCAACTCAAACATCCTCGCAGAAAAAGGGGACAGAGGGAGGGAGAGAGCATTGTCTAGATTGCTCGGCCCAGAAGGCAGCCCCAGGGGACACGGGAAAATCCCCACAGGTGCTTGAGAATATGGGTTGCATAGAACCAAACCTGAAAAATGAGATGGGAACACAAAAGATGAAAGAGGAGACTGGAGACCCCAGGGAACAAACCAAGGACAGAAACGAGAGGACTGAAGGGATACCAAAGGAGAAACAGATCAACTCCAGTGACTGAGGATGAAAGAGATGGCGATTACAGCCATTAGAAAGAAGTTGATGGACACGAAAGACAGAGAGCATCCAGTGTATGGATTCCCGGAATGCCGGAGAGAGAAGAGCCAAAAAATGGTGCAGAAGAAGTGGTCAAAGATAGAAACCAAAAGAATTCCTCTGTGATGAAGAAAGAGCATATGCCATTCCAGGGAAAGCTCCACTCGGAGGCATTCCCCTTGCGAGGCTTTTGAACTTCAAGGGATTCTTCCCACGAGGTAGACAAAACAAGTCACTTACAAGAGGAAAAATCTAGACTGGCTTGAGACTTGTCTACAGCAGCACCCAGTGTCAGACGGCACTGGAGCGGGTTCTCTGTGTCCTGCGGGAGGGAAACCAAGGTGCCCAGCAAGTTAGACGCAGGTGTTTTCATGAAAGACATCAGAGCGTGCAGGACTTGAGCAAACCTACTTCACAATGAAACCCAGCTAAATAAAGGACTGAGTTTAAAACAAAGAGTCCAGGAATGGAGAAGCGACAGGTGGTAAGAACTGAAAACGTTTAACTAAAACGATTCCTAAAGAGTAGGAATCACGATTCCTGAACATGATGTGTATGTTATAAACTTGGAGAAACAAGAAGATAACTAACGAGGAGTTGGAAGGTGGTGCAGGGGAGGTGAAGGAGGCGGGTGGAGCTTGCTAAAGATCTCATCTTTTATGACCCAAGTCAACGGGCCCTGCTCACCATGGAAATCTAGTTAAAACAGAACTTAGGGACTCCAACCTCGTCATGTTCTTCCTGACCTCTTCTGTTAATCTTAGAAGGCTCTTTTTAGGGAATAATATCTCTTATTTAGGGAATAATATCTCTTATATAATTTAGGGAATAATATCTCTTATAGAGAAATGTTTATCTGAAGAGCGGCAATTCCTTATGTTTTATTTCAGTTCCTTTTTCTGGTTAAAGTAAAATTGAAGTTGTTTTAATTAAAAAATAGCAAGTGCAGTATAATCCAATTTCAATAAATTCTATTCTTGCATCCATCCATCTGTCTATCCATCCTTCTCCATGTGTATATATGTACTTTCTATGCACAGAAGAAGGTCCAGAATAATGCTCATTTAATGCCAACAGTCATGCTTTTTAAGTGGCAGGAATTTGGGTAATTTTTCTTAAATAAAGTAAAATAGATGAAAGACTGAGGAAAACAAAACACTGGTTGGGCTCCTTGGCACAATGTCTTCAAAGTAAGAGGAAGCCTGCATCCTCAGAGGTGGGGATCAAGTCTCTGGGTGTGCACTGGGCCATGGAGTGTGGGTTCCTCCAGCAGAGTCACAAGCCCTGGGCATCCTTTGTCACTCAGATCCAGGGCCTTCCTAGGAAGGGACCCCCTCAGTGGTCTGGGCCCTGGACAAGAACACAGCCTTCCTCCCTGGGTGTGCCCACTTGGACCACAACAAAAGGCCTTTGTGAAATCCAGACATTAAGTGCTAGGGGTATTCATTGTCCTTCAGAATGGAAGGCGTAATTACTCACAATTTGCAGCTTGTCCAAGGATTAGCTCATGGTCAGAAGTATTTATGGACCATTTTTCTCCTTAAAGTATATTAGTGTTAATGAAAAACTACTGTCTTTTTAATAAAATTATTGGCACATGAATGGAAAATATTATCCCAGAAGCTAACTAGGAATAATTTCCCACTCCAGGGTACTCTTTTCAGGAACAGCAAATGCTTTGTAAGTAACAATGAGCAATTTGTGGCAAACACAATTTGAATGGTCATCTCTGGCCCTGATCTATTGCTGTTATGATTATGTAACAGATCAAAATGTATTACATTCTATTTTAACAAAATATTGTACAATAACAACTAAAGGTATCACCTCTATATATCTAAAGACAGCCAACCATTAGGAGGACCATGTTGGGAGCTTTGGAAACAAATACAGATTTCCAGGCCCCATCCCAGACATCTGGGTGGCTAGAAGGCTTCCTAAGTGTCTCTGGCCCACGGTCAGGGCTGAAATCCACTGCCACAGAGCTGGTGAGGATGGTATTACTTCAACAGCCATTCCCAAGGTCTTGGTGAATGAAAACGGGTAACCTGAAGGTGTCCCTAGTGGCCACAGTTTCCAACAACTTAGATGAAGAGCAAATCATCAAGCTGACCACATTTTTAAACGTAAAACTGGAAGAGGTTAAAAAATACATTGGAGAGCAGGATTCAAACAGATTATGCACGCTTTACTGGCAGCAACCAATAAGATAAGATTTAAAAGAACACATGCAAAGCTGGTGTTTAGAGGGGGAAATTGATCAATTACATGACATTCAAGACTAGCCTTGATAATAGGCCGTGTGAAAAGCCCTGAGGTTCTGAGTTGACCTCAAGCTCAAAATGAGCCAAGATGTCCAGTTGATATGGGGGACATGTAAAGGTACTATACTCCAGTAACAATTCAGCAGGAAAAAAAAAATATGGACAGACTCAACATGAAAAGTCCTCCTTCTCCCTCTAATTACATAGAAATGCTGGATAAATTCCCAGCTGCCACAGATGAAGAGAGAACTGAAAGCCAGAGCAGGTGAGTGGGAGACGAGGCCAGAGGGCCCACCAGGGTCTTCAAGGGAACTGGGTATATTCATATGGGCTGCATGGAATGGAGATGGAGCCTCCACCAGCGCCAGGTGGCGAGAGTCCAGCAGCAAGTGGGGGCCCCAGGGAGCTGCCTTGTCCATGAACAGGCTCTTGAGAACTCTGGCAGCCCGGCGATGACTTTAGATAGCTGCCCTTCCACTCAGCGCTCTGAGTGGGGAGTCCGTCATGAGAACCTGGAGCTGTGGTGCCCCAATTTTACCCTCCCCATATGGAAAAAGCCACGCTGAGAAGCTGATGGAACACCGTCCTTGGTCCAGGGGGGGGCCTGTGGGGGGCGGGCCGGGGTGGGAGGAGATGCTCAGCAGCCGCGCTCTGGGCTCTGTGGGGTCCGAGGTCACTGAACACACACGTGCTGGGGTGGGGCCCGGGTGCTGCCGCACAGGTGGCCGGGGGCGGGGTGGGCACTCACTTGTAGTTGTCGTCCTCCACAAACTTCTGGAGCTCTTCGATGTAGCGCACGGACTTCAGGTACTTCTGCACATGGGGCAGGGTGGTGAGGTGGTCTGCAGGAGGAGGACAAGACCCAGAGGCTTCAGTCTCTCCCCGTCTCTGGGCCCCACATGAGACAGGACTGAGACACATAGGCAGTCTTTCAACAGTTGCTGATGATCCCTTGGGCCAGGCCTGTGCTGGGCACTGGGCACAGAGTGGACCCTCAAGGCATGCCCCCCCAGATGGCTGGGCCACAGACCCCACACCCTGAGGTCATCAGAGTTCCTTGGCTGGGGAAAGACGGGTCTTGGCAGGGGGTGTGGGTGGGGAAAGATGGCCTCCAGAACAGACCAGAGCCAGGTGTGTGCCCTCAAACAGGTTTCCACTGGAATAATTGGACCAGTCTCCCTCACCTACCCCATCCCCTCCGTGTGACAAGAATGAATGGATCCTGTCCAGCCTGGTGAACAACCCAAACCCAGACCTGGGCGCAGCCTGAGAGCCTGGCTGCTGCGTCCTGAGAAGATAGGGAGGGGCCGAGACGCTTGAGCACCTGTTCTGTGCCAGGCTCTGCACCGGGTGATTTCTAGAAGCCATCTGGCCTCAACCTTTGCTCCTGCCTCATTTCCAGGAATAAGATGCGCAGAGGAGGAAGCCCCAGTAACTTGCAAGGTCACTCCACTGAGAAGTTTTGACCCGAGTCACCTGTGCCTCAGCCACACTGCGCTGTCTCTCTGTCCCGGGCTGACTGATGTCAAGTGCTCTCCTCCGACCGTCATGGTCACTGCACTCTTTCTGAGGGGTCCCCACACTCTCCCTGATCCCCTCTCTGCCATTCCCCACTGGCTGGGACAGAACTGGTTGAGGAGGGAGGTGGAGACAGTGGAGGAGGCCTTGGAGAGGAGCAGAAAAGAGGGTAGGGAAGGGCCGCTGCTTTCCTGGGGTGGGGTGGGGGTTGGCAGTGCATCTGGGTGCCAAGATGAGCCCCTGATGGCTCTGCCCAGTAACTGTGAGATTCTCAGGGGTCATTCGGTTTTCTAGGGCCTCAGTGTTCTGGTCTCTGAAATGGGGATAGGAATACCTGCTTCACAACGCTGATGAGGGGAAAGATAGAGGTACACAGAACCGCGGTAAGAGTGAGCGTTTCCTGAGCTCTGATGAAAGGCTGGGGCAAAAGGGCCCTGCACACACACCTCCCTGTTGTCACTGATGAGAAAACCTCAGAGAAGACAGACTTTTCAAGAGGCAGGGCTGAGACATGAAGCCGCCTCTGTCTGACCCTGAAGCCGAGTCTGTAATTGCTCTGCTGGCCAGCAGGACCAATGCTGAGGCCCCAGGAAGTGGAAAGAGCCCTGGGAATTCAGGCCTCTCCCTGCTCTCTGCACAGAAGGAGAGCTGGTCTATAAGTGGGGGCCTCCTCCTTCTCCACCCCGCAATGTTTGTTGAGGGGGTACTCCTGAGCGGACCTTTGGGTTTTGTGCCCCGCCCCCCGCAGTGGCCTTCCCACTTGGAGGCAGCTGGCTTCTCCCACCCCGCGTGCTGGAGGTAGGGTTGGTCTCTTTTCCTCCCGCTTTGCTGCTTCCTGACTTCTACTCTCCCCCTCCTGTGAAGCTCTGCCCCACGGAGACACATTACCGCACTGTACCACCCTTCCCCTCGTCCCTGTGACTTCTGCCACATGGCGCCCTGGTCACTCAGGCCCATTCCTGGAGGACCCAGGTACCTGGCTCCTGGCTGAGCCCATCCCCCAGGGTCCACGTGGCTGGCCCATCAGCGTCTCCAACAACATCTCCTCCATCCATCTCAGATGCACATCATCAGGGTCACCCTTTGGATCCAGTCATGTGTGGCAGAGCCTGGCTAGCTGTTGACCAAGTCAATGCTCTTTTCCCTCTAGGCCCACAGCTACGTTGCATTCCTAGCTTCGCTGGACAGAAGCAATGAGCGCCATGTGCAAGTCTGGCCCAGAAGTCCCATTCTCATATGATTCTCTCTTCTGCATCTGCTAGCTGGATGCAGACTTCAGTGGAGGACTCGGGGCCGTGGGACACAGTGGAACCACATGACTGAGGAGCCCGAATCCCAGAGTCTGCTTGGAGCAGAGCCACCCAGGAGCCACCCACAGAGCTCTTCATGGATGAAAGACCTGTCTCTGCCACTGACTAGATGTGTGACCTTAGACAGGTGATCACACTATGTTCAGCCTCGGTTTCCCCATCTGTGATACAGGGATGGTAACATCTAGTCTGCATGGTCTTTGAAGATCAAACATGCTTGCAATGGATCCAGCATGCATTTGATGCTCAGGATATCAAAATGAAGAGCCTTGGGCAGGGACTACCTGGTCTCTAGAACTTTCTCACTGATAAGGTGCTGCACCCAAAAGATTTCACAACCCCAAAAACCAAGGGGACTAACCGTAGCTGCAGGAAACTTGTAAGTCAGCAATTATTCGGAGAATATTGTTCATCTGATTGGATCTTTGTTCGTTTTCCATGATGCTGCCTGAGGCAGGATACGCAGAATCAATGTAGATTAAATCCAGAAGATAGATGCCTAAAATCAAAGAAGATATTTAATGATGGAAGGTGTTCATTAATCAGAATGGCAGAAAACACAACTTCTCTGCTAGAAGGTACACAGTGACTTATGGAAAACTGCAATATGATTTGGACTTCAATTCCAGTCCCAACTACTAACTGTCCACATAAACTGCTCAACTGTAAATCAAACATCTGAGCAACAAACAAAATGAATGCTGGCAAGATTTTAGCATTTTGAGCTCCTACACTCTTCCAGCAACAAGGGTTATTCCCTGTAACCCAGCTGGAAAATAACAGGACATGAAAGGGATGAATGAATACTTGTGTTTTACCAACCACTGCAGTTTAATAGGTCTAAGCTGTCATACCCAGGAGAACACTGTTTGAATTCAGGTTTTCATTTATCCACTTAACTGTTTGTCTATTTGTTTATCTATCTGTCCTTACATGTACACACACACCAAATCATAAATAAAGGAACAAAAGAAGAAATCAAAAAAGCAATAGTTCTTGGTACAAAGAAGTAAGGCTAGACAGAGAATTCTCCTGCTGAGGGTGCTTAATAAGAAAATAACGTGTGATGTAAAAACATTGCTGTGATAGGCCAGGAGGGAGCCTCAGCACGGCCTCACGGCATCACCCCAAGGGGAATTCGGGACAAGCTGACTGGCCAGAGATGGGGGAAGAGGACTGGCTGTGCAGCGTGGTCCAGCTGACTGGCTTGCTGAGGCCCACACTTCAGAATCTCGAGGTGTGCATGCACAACGGGTGGCATGGCCTTCCAGCAGCCCCCCTCCAGAGTGCTGCCACTAAACCCATAACACTGGTGAAGTGCACGAGTAGTGATGGAAAGCAGAACTGAAGGCAGAAAACATTGAACGAGGCAAAGAGGAACGGCTGATACTAATTAAAGGCATAGGCGATTGAGAAGATTTAATGATTGCTATCTTCTATGCACAAAGCAATACTGCACCAAAATATACAAAGCAAAAAAGTGCCAAAAATCAAAAGTGGATTCAACAAAGCCACAACTATGGAGGTGGCTTTTGGTATGTCTTTTCTAGAATTTGTGTGTGTGTGTGCACATATGTATGTACATACAAAAATATGTACATATACATGCATCTATAGATATATGTATGTATGTGTTCTATATGAATGTATCTAAGTAACAGAATTAAAAGCTTGGTGTTATATAAATAAAAAGACAGTTATTTTAAAATACTCATGGAATGCTTACAAACACTGATTATATGCTAGTCTATTAAAAAAAAAAGCTCAATAAATGCCAAAAAATAAATGCCATATTATCTGTTCTCTTTGACCTTACATTACATCTAGTATTTAATAATAAATATAGAAAAAATTATAACCATTTGTTAAACACACACTCATAAGGAACTCTCACAGAAAAAAATGAGAAATCTAAAATAAGAAGTCTATGCAAAGACTATGCAACAACAATAAGAACACTATGTAACAAAATGTATGAGATCAGACCAAAGCGGTAATCAGAGGAAAATTTATAGCTTTAGAAGTTTCCTATTAAACTACTAACAATGACAACAAGTGTAACTAACCAGGTACTTAATAGGCAAGTTGTGGGTTTTCTGCATGGCTGGACAGCACTGCACTTATTTTTACATTCACTATGTCATTTGTCTTTATAAAACCCATTTCACAGAGGAGGAAAAGGAAATGCAGAAGGCATGTGTAACCTGCTCCAGGCCACACAGCTGGTAAGCGACAGGGATGGGAGCTGAACCCAAGCCTGCCTCCCCAGAGAACGTGCTTCCTGCCATCACAGTGGACTGCTGCTGCTGGATACCATGAGTCACTCGTCTGCTTTTAAAATAGCTACACGTTTTTTTACGGGAAACTGTTAAATCACAGAAACATATGCTAGTACTTCTCCTAGGAGTCGTTTCCACTTCCTTTCTTTCTAGTGGCACCATGTTTCCAAAATTTAAAAAAAGTAGAAATCATTTCCCTTGTATCGAAGCTCCAAGTTCGCAAGGTTTAACCCCACAGGTTCATGATTTCTCTTGATTGTGTTTTTCCTCTTCCCGTTTGAAAATCTAACTTGGTCATCTCCCCGAGGATTCGGCAATGGCGATCCTGAAAATTCCATTAAGGCTTGAACCACAACAGAAAGCGCCCCCTAGCGCTGAGCAGGAGGTGAGGGGATAAGGGACATGCTGCGCAGACCAAGCCCACCAGCTCAGCAGCAGAGTGAACCTCGGCCCAGGAGCAGGGGCCCCGAGGAGCAGGATGTGGGAGACGGAGAGGAACGATGCTTCCTAGGAATCTGCTACAAGACGGGCACCTCCTCATCTCCCGTGATCCTCCCATTGACCCCGTGGGGAGGGTTGAGGAGCAAAGTAGAGTTCAGGGGGGATTAAGAAACTGGCCTGAGGCCTCAGAGTGTGTTGGATTCGAACCCAGGTCTATCAGGCTCCAGCGCCTGTTCCAACTCACTCACTGGTCATGGAATTAGTCACCTTCTCTTGAATAACAGCCTCACATGGAAGGCTCACCCTCCACCGCCCTGTGAGGACCAGGGCTGGCTTCTCTGCATCCTCTCAGGTCCCGGCTCTGCAAACAGAGGACAGGAGAAGCCGAACACCATCTCCCACCCAGCCCCTGCCTGTCTCCTGGGGCCACGGGGAGCTCATAACTTCATGAGAGCAAACCCCACTGTAGAGTTGTTCATCACCCCACTCCATGAAACATATCCGTTCCCCCAACCTGAGAGTCCAGGCCGAGGCCACCACACGTGAGGATGGAGGGGACCTCCCAAAGGAGACCCCCTAGCCAGACCCCAATCCTCGGCACCACCTGACAGAGCCTGCGTCTAGACTCCTCATCACTCCCACAACAAAAACTGCTCCCAAAGCAGGAAATCTACAGTTAACACTGCGTAAGTCCAGGAAAATTCTCAGTATTGTCATCAGTCCATAACTGGCAATATTTAAAAGCCTAAACTGTGATGAAATCATCAGAATAGCCACTCCCACTTGGACTGGGCCAGTGCTCACCACAATTAGATACTTATTGGGACTGTTCATGTATCTGCTGTCTGATGCCCACTTCAGACTTTATGTAAACCTTTCCGTGGAGGAAATGTCTTGCTCCGCGAGCTTAAGTCCCAGCAGCTGGAACAGAGCGCACAGGAGCTGCCTGGTGAACGTCAGCTGAAAGAAGGAAGGTATGAATGCAGGCCTACTTCAGTCCACAAGATAACCTTATGAAGTACATTCTTATCCTCACTTGGGAGCTGAAGAAAGAGACACTGGGAGTCAAGTGATGATTATAATCTGAGTCTGAGTGCTCACTATGTGCCAGCTCCTAAATTAAGAGCTTGGCCCTGTTGGTTGATTTGTAATAACCACTCTGTTTTCAGGGAGGCTTTATTTACATCTTTCCCTGGTGGCTTAGACAGTAAAGCAACTGCCTGCAATGTGGGAGACCTGGGTTCGATCCCTGGGTTGGAAAGATCCCCTGGAGAAGGAACTGGCAACCCACTCCAGTACTCTTGCCTGGAAAATCCCATGGACGGAGGAGGCTGGTAGGCTACAGTCCATGGGGTCGCAAAGAGTCGGACACGACTGAGCGACTTCACTTCACTCACCTTATTTCTACAGAGGGAGAAACGAGCTAAGCGCTCGGCACCGCCTGTCTGAGGCCACGCAGCTGAGAAGTGGCAGAGGCAGGACTAGAACACACATCAGTGGGTGCACGTGGCCACACTGTCAGTCCTTCTCTGACCTCAGCCCAGGGTCCTCTGGAGCCCAGCAGCAGGCGAGGCAGGATGGGGCACAGCTGAACCCAGAGGCAATCCGGCCATGGCTCTCCCTGCCTAGTATCCCCCTTGGGGCCAACATTCTCCAGGAGGACTGACCGCTACACCGTGGCCGTGTCGTCCACCTCCTCCCATGGTGGCACGTCTGTCCCAGGTCCCACCGCTGGCAGCCCCCACCCACGGCCTGGGGGCCCGGTCAGCTCTGCCACGTGACATGCAGCTGTGGTGGAAGTGGGAGAGTGTGGGGCTGGGAGCCAGGAGACTGGGAAGCCTGGCCCTGCCACCAACCAGCTGGGTGGCCTCAGGGAAGCCTTCCCACCTCCCTGATGGTGACCGGGGGCAATGACAGTGGCTGTCAGAGCCTCTCAGCTCAGGGTTGGACCACTGAAGTGCCCTTGAAGCTGAGCCTGTCTCCACGGCAAGGCCCCACTTGGAGTGGGTGAGATGCGCCCAGCCGGGTTTGCCGTAAACCATGGCTGGCGCCCAGATGCTGACCGCGTGTGGCCACCCACCTCAGACGGCCAGCTCTGGGAGCTGTTGTGTCAACTGGGACAGCTGGGCTGTCTCAGCTCCTTTCCTATTTACGCAGCATTACGGCAGCAGAGGACACTGTGCTGTTGACCTTGTTAAGATGGACAGTTACTGGATCAGCCACTGGCCCTGGCGGCCTAGAGGCTGAACGGTGCCAGGGGCAGGGGCTAGACTGGGAGGTGTAGATGCGCTGAAGGAACAACCGCAAGGGTAACAGCCACCATCTGCAACAGGAAAGGCTGGCCTTGCTTGTTCCACTGCAACCTCACAGCAACCGGCAGGGCACAATCGGTGTTCTCACTTCTTCACTTTACAGATAAGGGAACGGAAGCTTTGAGAGCAAAAGTGACTTGTCCAAGACCACACAGCTTACAAGTGGCGGGAATCGGGATCTGAACTCAGGCCCGCCTGACCCCATGAAGCTTTGGGACAGACAGCGATGCTGAAAGCTTGGAGTTGGGAGGCATTGGCTGGCAGAGGGACGAGGGTCCGAGTGGGAGCTGGCGCTGTGAGGACCCCTCCTGTGGCCTGCCGCCCACCCAAGGACACCGCTGGCAGCCTGTCTGCAGACTCGACCTCCTGGGAGATGCACAGCTGCCCAGAGCATGTTCTGTTCCCCCCTGCCATGCCCCACCCAGGGCCTGGTGACACTGCAGTGGCTGCAACAGGGGTGCCAACCAGCCTGCCGTGGTGAGGCAGATGGCCCTGGGGGCTGGGGGTGAACAGCCCTCGGCTGGCTCTCCTGTGGACGTCTCCCCAGCTGGACTGGTCCCAACCCCAGGGGCGTGTGGCCAAACCTTCTTCCTGATGGTGAATCCAGCCTCCCCCACTGGGGGTGTCCACAAGATGCCCAGGCCCTGAGGTGGGGGTGTCAGGCTGACAAAGGAGGTGCTCTCCTGAACAGACCCTTCTCTTAGGCTAAAGGACACCAGGCTCAGTGGTGTGGAGCCTGCTCGGAGCTGGGCGCTCCCAGCCTCCTAGAGCCAAAGCCCACGGCTGGCACCGGGCTTCACCACCAGCCCAGAAAGTCACTGCTCTCTTGTTCCTTCCATCGCCACCCGTCTCACTTCCATCCCGAGTCTGGTTTTGGTTTTTCTCACACAGCTATCTATTTAATGAGGAAAATTCTGCTGCGTTGAGGGGAAAAAAAATCCTCCACAGCAAAAAAATATGCCACATTTCCATCTTATGCTTTCCATTTTCTCTCTCTCTCTCTTTCAAAGTTTCAGATGAAAGGCTTTTTTCCATGTTCTCCTGCTCTGCTTTGAAAAGCACACTTTCAGACTTCAGAAATGAAAAGTGCTGGCACCCAGAACTATACTTGTGTGGTTTGATCACATAAACTGTCCTGATAAATTTCAAATGAAATAACAGAGCAGCACTTCATTAGGGTTTTTGGGTTGTTTTTTTTTAAAGAGAGCCCAAAGCGATGCCATCAACTGCAGAAGAAGATCTCAGCAGGCGGCTCAGGATCCCTGTCTGATGAAGACTGAGTGTTAATTAGGACCCACTAATTAGTATCAACCCTGCAAAACATGGACTTCAGAACAAATCCTCATGGAAAGAGTATTCCTCAAGTGAAAGATGTTGGAAGCTGGCTGACATCAAGACAAATGTTTCCCGGGTCTGCAGAAAGGGGGCAGGGCCAGGCAGTTCATGTCAGGTGGTCAGAGACCATGTTTCTTAGAGGAGTGCATGGCCTCGTGTGCTTTTCTTGGTGTTGGGGCTTGTGAATCACAAAGGCATGTGAGCACAGCCCTGTAGCCCACGCGGAATTACCCGTGGCTCGAGGTCCAGTGAGGGCACAACCACAGGTTCCCCCTGCCCTGGGGACTGATTACCTGGTGATCTACAGGGACAGCGGGATGACCTACTGTTTGTAAAGGTTCTCCTGGAGAGCTGTGGGATTGCGTGCCATGTGCTGGGATTCTGACCAGCAATAAAGGAGGGCAGGACAGAGGGCATTATCCTGGTGATTATTGTTCAGTTGGTTTTGTGCTGGACACAGTGCTAAGTAAACTACATGTACTATCTAATTTAGTCCTCCAGAAACTCTATTGGCAGTAGAGAAGAAACTGGCACGTCTGTCTGCCTAACACCTATACCCAGTTCTTCGGGGAATAGCCTTCACCTTTCCTTTGCAGAGACCATGACTCTCATACTTGCGACTCATGTGGTAAGTCTGGGGCTATTTCATTCTACCCCCTGCCCTGGGGATAGAAACAAAATTTAAAAGTGAACCATTTGGGAAAGGAAAAGAAACACTCAAATAATTCATAAAAAAAAATTATAATCACAAACTGTCTACAGATAGGATGCAGTCAAATGACCTCAGATAAAAATTCATAGTCTCAAATGCTTCTATTAATAATGAAGATATATTAAAAAAATGAATTTAGTATTCATTATAGAGAACTAGGAAGAACAAGGCAAAGCAAAAGAAAGTAGAAGAAAGTAAAATCAGAAATAATGAATTTTTTAAAAAGTCCTGTAGAGTGATAAATAAAACTGCAAGTTGGTTCTGTGAAAAAGTCAATAAAGTAGATAATCATTTGGTATGCATGATGGAGGAAAAAAAGAAAGGAAAAAAACACAGATGTGCAATGATAGGGATGTGAGAAGGGATATGATTTCAAATAGGGAGAAGATGTTAAAATAGTAGTATGTGCGATTTTCATGCCAATGTAATTGAACATGTAGTTGAAATGTGTGCAAAATAGGAAAATCTATTTTCCCAAAATTGCCTCAAGAAGAGGCAAAATCCCTCAACTAACCAAACAAAGAGAAAAATATTGACAAGATTAAGAAAGAGACCATGATTAAAAAGTACAACATCCAAATGGTTTCATGGAACCCATCCATTAAACCTTGAAAGAAAAACTGAATGTTATTTAAACTGTTCCAGAGCGCAGGAAAAGTCAGAAATATTTTCAGTTCTTTTTATGGCTTGAGCATAACCATGATACCAAAACCTGGCAGAGATGGAATAAAAAAAGAGGCCAATATCATTAATAAAGATCCAAATAAAACGCTGGCAAGTACAACTTACCAGTGTTTTAAATAATAATAGTAGCAAATCAAATTAGCAGTATATTGAAGAACACTAAAGCAAATAGGTTTACTACAGGATTGCAATGATATTTCAACAAGTAATCTTGAGAGATGTTGAAAAGTCGCTGATAATTTCAGTATCTATTCCTGATAAAGCACTGAGCTAGGAACAGACTTCCTTAATATGATAAAGATACATGGTAGAAACACTAACACAAGAATACTTGTCATCTTGCTATCATTTAACACTATTTTGGATGAACAAATCAATGAGATAAGACAAAGAAATGTGGTGTAAATATTAAAGACACACAAAACACTGTCATTAGTAGTGAAAGTCACTCAGTCATGTCTGACTCTTGTGACCCCATGGACTGTAGCCCACCAGGCTCCTCTGTCCATGGGAGTCTCCAGGTAAGAATACTGGAGTGGGTTGCCATTTACTTCTCCAGGGATCTTCCTGATGCAGGAATTGAACCCAAGTCTCCTTCATTGCAGGCAGGTTCTTTACCAACCGAGATATGAGGGAAAAGGCTATATAATTAATCATCATATCAGTTATGTAATTAAGTAATCCAGGAAAATTAACTAAAAAACTATTACAACTAAATAACAGTTAAGTTCAAAGTAGATATACATAAATCACTAACATTCTTGTATCAGCAATCATCAGCTAGAAAATGGTAAAAAAAAAAAAAAAAAAAAGTGATAAAGCGTAAAAACAAAACTATAAAACTCCTAAGAGTAAACTTAAAAAGACATATGTAAGACCAATATGAATAAAACTTATTTGGTAGAAAAACTATGTAAGATTTAAGAACAGAAATGGTAAGGACCTAATAGACACAGAAGAGATTAAGAAGAGATGGCATGGATACACAGAAGAACTGTATGAAAAGGGTCTTAATGACTCAGATAACCATAATGGTGTGGTCAGTCACCTAGAACTGGACATCCTGGAGTGTGAAGTCAAGCAGGCCTTAGGAAGCATTATTACAAACAAAACTAGTGGAGGTGACAGAATTCCAGCTGAGCTATTTCAAATCCTAAAAGATGATGCTGTTAAAATGCTTCACTCAATATGCCAGCAAATTTGGAAAACTCAGCAGTGATCACAGGATTGGAAAAGGTCAGTTTTCATTCCAATTCCAAAGAAGAACAAGGTCAAAGAATTTTCAAATTACCATACCATTGCACTTATTTCACATGCTAGCAAAGTAATGCTCAAAATCCTTCAAGCTAAGCTTCAGCAGTACATGAATCGAGAACTTCCAGACATATAAGCTGGGTTTAGAAAAGGCAGAAGAACCAGAGATGAAATCGCCAACATACACTGATTCACAGAAAAAGCAAGGGAATTACAGAAAAACATCTAGTTCCGCTTCATTGACTACACTACACTTTGACTGTGTGGCTCACAGCAAACTGGAAAATTCTTCAAGAGATGGGATTACCAGACCACCTTACCTGCCTCCCGAGAAACCTCTATGCAGGTCAAGAAGCAACAGTTAGAGCTGGACATGGAAAAACAAACTGGTTCCAAATTGGGAGAGAAGTATGTCAAGGCTGTATATTGTCACCCTGCTTATTTAACTTATATGCAGCATACATCATGCAAAAAGCCAGGCTGGATGAATCACAAGCTGGAATCAAGATTGTTGGGAGAAATACCAACAACCTTAGGTATGCAGATGAAACCACTCTAAAGGCAGAAAGTGAAGGGGAACTAAAGAGCCTCATGATGAAGGTAAAAGGGGAGAGTGAAAAAGCTGGCTTAAAACTCAACATTCAAAAAGCTAAGATCATGGCATTTGGTCCCATCACTTTGTGGCAAATAGAGGAGAAAAAGAGGAAACAGTGACAGATTTTCTTTTCTTGGGCTCCAAAATCACTGCAGACAGTGACTGCAGTCATGAAATTAAAAGATGCTGCACCTTGGAAGGAAAGTTATGACAAACCTAGACAATGAATTAAAAAGCAGAGACATCACTTCACTAACAAAGGTTCATATAGTCAAAGCTATGGTTTTTCCAGTAGCCATGTATGCATGTGAGAGTTGGACCATAAAGAAGGCTGAGCACTGAAGAATGGATGCTTTCAAACTGTGGTGATGGAGAAGACTCTTAAGAGGCCCTTGGACATCAAGGAGATCAAATCAGTCAATTCTACAGGAAATCAACCCTGAATATTCATTGGATGGACTGATGCTAAAGTTGAAGCTCCAATACTTTGGCCACCTGATGCGAACAACTGACTCATTAGAAAAGACCCTCATGGTGGGAAAAAAGGCAAGAGGACAAGGCGACAACAGAGAATGAGATGATTGGATGGCATCACTGACTCAGTGGACATGAGTTTGAGCAAAATTCGGGAAATAGTGAAGGACAGGGAAGCCTGGTGCATTGCAGTCCACGGGGTCACAAAGACTCAGACTCAACTTAGTGACTGAACAACAAACATTTTAAGTCAACAGGGAAAGGATGGGTCCTTTGCTAAATGGTACTGGGACAACTGATTATCCATTTAGGAAAATATAAAGCTGTATGTCTACTTCATTTCTTAAAATATAATAAATTCCAGATGAATTAGGATTGAAATCTAAATAGTTAGGAAGAGTGCTAAAACAAAACATAAGAGAATTTTTTTTATAATCTTGGGGTATACAAAGGCTTAAGTGTGACATGCAACCCAAAAGCCATACAAGACTGACACATTGTACTACGTTAAATACACACACACACACACACACACATACACACACACACACACACACACACACACACACACACACTTGGGATGATCAAAAAATCAGATCATACGCAAAGCTGAAAGTAGGCAAAATATTTTCAATTTATAAGACAGTCAATAGTCAAAATATAGGCAAACAACAAAGGCAAACAATGTTACAGAAGATGGTTAATAAAGACGTGAAAGATGCTCAGGCCTCATTAGTGATCAAGGAAGTATACATTAAAATAAGAATTTTTTTCCTCCATTTATCCAAGTGATGGTCAAAAAGATTGGTAATACTTAATGCTGGCCAGAGTGCATGGAAATAGTCACTCTTCAATAAGGTTGTAATCGAAAGTGATAGAAACATTGGGGAGGAGAATTTGGCAGTATTTACCAAAAATTTCAAATACATATTTTGCAGGATATAGTAATTCCACTTCTAGAAATTTATTCTATACCAATGCTCCTACAAGTTGGCAAATATAAACAAGAAATAGTCACTGCACCATTGTTAGTTATTTATAATTATAAAAAATTTCATGGTGTAGATGAATGAATGAATATATGTGTGTATGTATAACTACATATCCAAACAGGGGAATATTATGTAGTTATTAAAAAGATAAAAATACCTATTTCTAAGCACTGACATGTAATGATATCCATAATGTGTTTTTAAGTGAAAAAAATATGGTATGAGTGACTACACATACACACACACATGAAAGAGAGAATGTTTTTTCCTATCTGTTAATGGCAAACATCTTCAGGGATAGAATTTTAGGGCTATTTTCTGTTTTATACAATTGTATAATTTTTTGGTCTTTAGCTATGACTGCTTTCGGAAGTAGAAAAGAGAAAAGATCACTGTCTCTCCCTTTCTTCAAAAAAGCAAACACTTTTTTGGCCAGGAGAAGGGACGTAATAGTAGACCCAAAGGTTTTTTGAGCATTCTAGGCTCCTGTTGAAGACCCAGTCTTCAGTTTTCAATGTAAAGGCCACAAACCTTTAGTGACTACCTGTGATCTGTCTCCAGGCCATTGCTCACACTTCGTTATCACCATTGGTCTCCACCTCCAATCTATTCTGCCCTGTGATTTTCTAAAACCCCATCAAACCATGCCCTTCTAGAAGTTAAAATTACCCAAGGACGCTCCCGCTGCAGTGGGCAGGTGTTCATGGCTCCTGGGGTCCATCTCTCGCCTGTGTCTCTGGCCTGCCCTTCCACCCTCTGCTCACGGGATCCTCCAGCTGGGCACTGGCCCCTTGCAATTCCCTGGACCAGCCCTCTGCCTCGTGCCTCTGAGCTTGGCAGAGCCCTGGACTCCCCTGGCCCACTCGGCCTCCTTTCCTGGCTGTTGGCGGGCTCCTCTTGGACTCTCAGACTCGGCGCCCTTCCCGCCATTACAGCATCTATCACACACTCTTCAAGGGCCAGGGTCCTGTCTTTCCCATCTCTGCCTTCTCAGGGCACAGCACAGAGTAGGGGATGACCAAACGGGACACTGAGTCTTTATCTGCACATATGTGGCTCTTCATTCCAGCCACAGCCATCCTATTGCTCGATGGACAGGAGTGGCCGTGGCTGCCAAGCACCCACTCCACAGCCACCCCGTTAAGGTCAGCCCTGTAGTTCTGGTGTCTCCAAGCTAAATACCCGTATTTCTCAGGGCTGGAAAGGGTTTCCAGAGTTGCTAACGTCACCAAAAGGAAATGCAAAATGATTCCCCCAGTGAAAGCCTCGGAAACCTGCCTCATGTTGGGTAGAACCGAGGCTGCCCACGTGCCAAGCAAAACACTCTCCAGCTTGTCTTTCCAACCCTGGCTCAGGGACTCGCGCTACTGTGCACGGAAAAGCTCCCTGGACGTCCGAGGCCGCCAGGATACCGGCCAGAGAGTGAGCTCACGGACGGCTGCTTCAATCACCGAAGTATTTTCCACTTCCCCAAATGCGCTCACAGCATCTGTGACCACACTTCACCTAGTCTTTAAGTATAACAACAACAGCAAAAAAATCATGGCGGCAGAGGCAAAGCTGTCAGATTCAGTCATTACTCAATGGAAACTGTGTAACAAAACACGACATTCTAAACCTCAATCACCAATCCCTGCATTCTCTGGGAAAGGAGCAACAGATTTGTGGAGGGCAGGCTAGATCCAAACTGATTTTCACTTTCTGAAAGCAAATTCTTTTCTGATTCTGCTGAAATGAAATACCGAAAGACTCTCCTTGGGCCCCTTGGGAAGAAAGAAGGCATCTGACTAAGAATTTATTTGGGGTTTTCAAGCTCAGGTGTTTGGATCTCTCCCTGCCTTTCATGATGATGGAGACGTGAGGATGTGAGTCCTGTAGGTCTGTCCTGGGAAACAGCATTCATGGGGCAGGGGTTCCTGCGGCTCCACCTTGGGGGACGTCTCTATGGTGCCTTTCTCCAGGTCACGCTGTGTATAAGGTCCACCTCGGCCCAGCCACGTCCAGGGCCAGCCATCTGTGTCTGTAGGGGGCGCTACCCCAACTAAGCTTGTGAGCCAATCTTACCCAGGCAGGCGAAGCACTTGCCCTCACCAGCAGGGGGCACCAGAAGTAGCCACGCCCTTGCTAGTTCTGGGATTGCCTGCTGGGTGGAAGGGAGGTTGGAGGGGAACCTGGCTGCCACCGGCTGGGGTCAGGCATCAGACTGGAAGGCCCACCCACACCTACTCTCTGTGTGCTGCCTCTCCCCTGCCTGCCGGACTCAACACCCTTGGGAAATGATTCGAAAAACCTGACCTCCATGACTCTAGGCCGGACTCAACACCCTTGGGAAATGATTCGAAAAACCTGACCTCCATGACTCTAGGCTCTTGGTCACCTCCATGAGACCCAGACTTCTACTCTGGTTGGTTCTGCAGCAACCAGCTTTTCTCAGTCCTGCCTTCTCCTCTTCTTTATGACGCACTGTCGTGCTACCAGGGTTTGGGGCCAAAGCTGCCCTTGCATGCTCAGTGGCTCAGTTGCGCCTGACTCTTTGCGACCCCATTGGACTGTAGCCCGCCAGGCTCCTCTGTCCATGGGATTCTCCAGGCAAGAATACTGGAGTGGGTTGCCATTTCCTCCTCGAGGGGTTCTTCTCGACCCAGAGGTCAAACTGGCATCTCCTGCACTTCCTGCATTGGCAGGTGGGTTCTTTTACCACTGAGCCACCTGGGAACACTACCCTTACTGAGACATTCATTCCTGGCTACATCATCAGAGGGTGCTTTGCAGCCTCTGGGAAGAGAGAAGCCGAAGGGGCCTGGAAGCATATCTGCTGACGGGTCGGAAGTGGTGTGGAGCAAGAAGGAAGGTGGCAGGCAGCCATGGGGAGAGGACGCTGTGAGCGCACAGGGTGACGCACTTAGAGATCAGCCCACTCAGTGATGTCAGCATGAAAGGGCATTCGTGCTACAAATATTTACTAAGCGCTTCCTGCATAATGGGTTTCCCTGATAGCTCAGTTGGTAAAGAATGCTGCAATTGGTAAAGAATCCGCCTGTAATACGGGAGACCTGGGGTCGATCCCTGGGTTGGGAAGATCCCCTGGAGAAGGGAAAGGCTAACCACTCCAGTATTCTGGCCTGGAGAATTCCATGGACTGTATAGTCCATGGGGTGGCAAAAAGTCGGACACGACTGAGTGACTTTCACACATCCCACATTCTAGACACAGGCGTATAGTCAGGCATGGTCCCCAATCTCATGATGTGTACAAGTCGGCAGAAACAGTCAACAGAGGCTTTAGTCACACAAATAAATAAGGGCACAAAACTGCTTTAAAAAAATAATACTCTAGTACAGGCTTACTTAGTAATTATCAATTATCCTTGGGTTCCCATGGGAGACCCCAGAGGAACCAGTGGTATGTGAGATAGAAACGGGAAGGTCCCTGCCTTAGCCACTCTCCTCAGTTCTGAAGGACAGAAAGAACATACGGATGTGGGGGCCTGAGAGAAGAGAGCTAACCCAAGGAAGGGTATCTTCCTTGGAGTGTGTCCCAGGTCCCAGGAAAGAGATCCCTCCCTAGATATAACCCTGGATAAATATTTGAACAACAACAACAACAAAATTCCTGCAAAAGGCAAAAACAAAAACAACACCCCCAAACAAAAACAGAATTCCCCCAAAGGAAAAAAAAAAAACAAAAACCATAGAAGTGACCCTGACCCTTGAAGTGAGTTGTAGGGGCCCCTTTAGCTTGGGTCTAGTTGAACCCGACCTTCCACCACAATGACTAAGAATGGTGTATGGTAACTGCGGGCCCAACTGATTCCCTGGGGGAGGAGGAGCTTCTCAAAGCAGGAGGGACTGTTTATGCATGAAATGTCCGAACATCTGGTGATCTGTCAATTGCTTTCATTTTTTTAAGAAGAAAAATATTTTCTCCTAGTTAATTATGGTACTTAAGTATAAAGACCCAAAAAGAGGGTATATGATTTTGGATGCCATGACATTTTGGTCAATGCACATTTTTTCCATAAGTTGATGGGAATGTTTCACCATCGCAGACTGAGGGTAGGAGGGGAAGACGAAGACTTTTGGATGAAGTGGTATTAGCAGATCACATGTGCTCTGACCACACTCCCTCGTCAGCAGTCTGGGAAGCCCAGAAACCCCTCCTGCAGACGCCGCCCAGGGGCTGGGACAGAGAGCAGGCGCCCGCTTGGCGACTTGCATGGCTGTGTTGGATGTGGAGGGTGCAGGCGAGCTCTGCGGAGGATCGCCTTTCTGCGGGGCCCCGGGGAGAGGTCACCCAGGTAGGGGATGTAACAGCACAGGCAGAGGTGCCTCTGTCAAGTCCAGAGTGGGTGTGGGGAGGGCGCTTCCTGCCGATGACTCCCAGAGCACCTGGCACCCAGGAAGCAGGAGCCTGTGCTCATCTGGAGGTGGGCTGGGCGGGAGGTGAGGGTGCCTGGGGACACCAGTAAGGAGACTGAAAAAAAGCTCATCTCAGCTAAAGCAGAATGCCTGCATCAGGGCAACAGTGAAGGAAGAATATATTGCAAACGTCCTATTTCCTGGGGGCGCAGTGGGCATGGCTCTGGGTGAAGGCCAACTCCTCTCCCTCCATCAGGGTTTCCTGACAGCAACCTGGCCTGGCTCTTACTCTGAGCAAGACCCTCAGGTGACCTGCTGACACACAGGGACCCAGGAGTGAGGCGCTCACAGAGGCTCCTGGGACAGGAGGCTGCCTCAGGGCACGGGGTGGGAGACGGGAGCCTCAGGCAAGAGAGAACTGGGAACTGCGACCACAGTCATGAGCTTGGACTGTGCACCAGGCTAAGAGCTGCTGCATCTGTGGAATCTCATGGAGTCCTGACTCAACAGACGAGGAAGTGAGGCTCAGAGAGGCTAAGTTGTTTGTCCAAGATTGCACAGCCCATGCATGGCAGAGCCGAGGATGCGCCCCAGGCCTCACTTTGGAGTTGGGCTCTGACACTTACCCTTCCTTGTCCTGGCCCCAAAGGACAACACATGAATGTGTGAAGCTTGCCAAGGTGGGGTGGCAACACTAGCATCTGTGGGGTGACCCTGAGCCGGGCCCTGTGCTCTGGGGCTTAGACATCTCCTCAGTTCATCTACCAGCAGGGCTCCCAGGAAAGCATCATCACCCCCATCACCCGGACGGGGACACGGAGACGCAGGGTGGTAGCGTGACTCTCAGAGGTCTCCGGGCCAGTGGATTGAGAAGCCATGGTTGGAGTCTAGGTCTGACTGGTCCCAATCTGTGTTCAACAGGAGCAGGGGGGGAACCTCCCGTTTCATTTCATGTCAGGAGCTGAGCCCTGTGGTCACTGCCCTCTGAGATTCTTAGCCCAGGACTGGAGGGCTGAGTCATGGGCCCTGTCCTCAGAGGGGGCAGCTGTCCTTCTGGGGAATGCAAACATCTCCAGGCCAGAACAGGACTTAGTTCCAAGTGGATTAGCAAGGGCTCAGGCAGGAGAGTTTGATTTGTGGCCCACCAACACACTCCAAATGGCACCTGGACCTGGCCTCTGGGGATTAGTGGTCTCCTGGAGGCCAGTCTGGGAAGGTAGCCTGGGGTGCCACGCAGGGTGGGGGCTCTGGAGCCAGGCAGTCTGTGGGGAGGGCCAACTCTGCCACTGACTTGCTCTCGGTTGCCTCAGAAAACCTCCTCAGCCTTTCAGCCGCTGAGTTCCAGCCTCTGTAGCCGGGGACGGGCTCTGATGGTGCCCTTCTCAAGCAGAGGACTTCCCTGGTGGCTCAGATGGTTAAGATTCTGTCTTCAATGCAGGAGACCCAGGTTCGATTCCTGGGTCAGTAAAATCCTCTGGAGCAGGGAATAGCTGCCCACTCTAGTATTCTTGCCTGGAGAATCCCACGGGTGGAGGAGCCTGGTGGGCTATAGTCCATGGGGTTGCAAAGATCAGACACGACTGAGCAACTAACTTTCCTCAAGTGGAGGTGGGATGAATCAGGTGAGGGATGTTTATCCCCCTGAAGAAGGTCACTAATCAAGGCTGGGGTGATTTGATGATATCAGCAGAAATGACTCTCTGGCAGATCCAGTCTACAGAGAGAGGAGGACCCAGGATGCACCTTCCACCCTTTCACATTGTCTGCCAGCCCCCCTCCCACCCCCTCATCCTGTCACCTCCACGGCAAGGGCTGAACAAGGATGGGGCCACCTTGAGAACAGCTCGTTCCTGGCTTCTACCTTCTCGCTGTCCTCCACCTCCACCACAGGGCTGTGAGGGGTGCTCTTGTTTAGGGAAAGGGAACCCGCTCTACCCTTCAGAGTGGCACATGGAGTAGGGAGACCCAGGTTTGAACACCCAGCCCATCGGGTGACCCCATGTGAACAGCCTGGTCCCTGGATCTCTCATCTCAATTGCCCGGACCTCACAGGTCCACCCAAGCATCGCACGAGAGAACGTAAGCAAGCCGACACAGGGCCCGGCACACAGCGGGTGGTTCATCTGTCTGTTCATTTGTTCCATCACTCATTCAGCCAGGCATGCATTCATTTCTTTCATTCGCTGGGAAGTTGCTGAGTGCTGTTTCCACCAGCCTCTGCACCGGGCTCCAGGGTAACTACAGTGAGAAAAACCAGACGTGCTGCCTGCCTGCCCTCCTGGGCCTGACGACCAGGCACTGAGTGGGTGCTGGGGCTCCCTCTCTTTCACGGAGACCCCGGATCCAGCAGGGAGCTGCCCACTCCTGGACCGGCAGAGAGAGCCCAGGTCGGTGGTCCACAGGGAGAGAGCTCCTCTGTACCCAGGGGGAGGACCCTAGGGCGGCTGAGTAACTGTAACTTCTGAGGACTTCCCTGCTTCCCACAGAACTTTATTTCTTTATTTCATGTTTGCTTTATTTCTCAGACATGTGCGCTCAAACAGGTACAACTGTACATCACATACACACTTCCCAGCTTGTACAAAACGACTCGGCATTTTGTAGCTACTGATGAGGAACACAGGGAAGTGGCAGGCTGTGGGCTTCGTGGTCAGGTCAACAGTTCTAGGGGACATGGGCAAATTGTTTACTTTATCTGAGTCTCGATTTCCATTTTTGCAAGAGGAGCATATTCCAACCTTGTTTTGAGGATCAGAGTTACTGTATGAAAGCATTTACTATGTCACCTAGAGCAACAATAATGATAAAAGTGAAAGTGAAGTTGTTCAGTCATGTCTGACTCTCTACAACCCCATGGACTGTAGCCTACCAGGCTCCTCCGTCCATAGAATTTTCCAGGCAAGAGTACTGGAGTGGTTTGCCATTTGCTTCTCTAGGGGATCTTCCCAACCCAGGGATCGAACCCAGGTCTCCTGCATTATATGCAGACGCTTTACCATCTTGAGTCACCAAGGAAGCCCACAATAATGATAATCGCAACACTAAAGACAGCTAACCTCTGTTAGCATTTATTATGTACTGAGTGTTGTGTTCAGTGCCCCCAGGCATTCATTTATCCTTTTATTCAACAAACCTTTATCAAAATGCTAGATTAGATGCTAGGGAAATGCAAGGAACACACCCAAGACATCCTCTGCTTGTGTCGGGTTGACCGCCTGGAGGAGGGTCAGACAGTCAACAAGGAATTGAACCAATAAACTGTTCAACTGAAACTGTGATGATAAGAACAAAAAAGGAGACGTACAGTCCTCAGAGTAAATGTCATTTCATACACTTTCTAGATGAGGAAACTCACGATCAGAGAGCTGAGGCAACTGGTCTGAGGTCACACGCCTGGCGAGAGGCAGAGCCGGGCCCCATCTCTCCTTCAGTGAATTATTACACCTAGAACGGCATCAGTGGGTCCAGATCACCTACAGAGAGCCCCCTGGCTCCCTGGGCTCCTCCTCTAGTCCAAGAGCCGCTGCTCAGAGCAAAGGTGGAACCAGAGGCCGAGAGCAAAATGACATAGCTGACCCTCCGCTGTGACCTACAGCCCTTTCTGACCCCAGTCAGAAAGGGAGGGCTTGTCCAGGGTTGGGGGTGGTGGTCACTCACTCCTGGGAAGGCATCGGAGGGAGGAACTCCATAGCTGACAAATGAGTTTCGGAAAGAAATTGCCCCACTGTTGAAAACCAAGGGTAGCAGGTATCATCAGTAGGTGACACCCCAACTGGGCGGTTCCCAAGGATCCCCGGGTAAGAAGATGTGGGCCTCCGCAGGGTCTGGAGCAGCAGGCAAGGCATGCCTGCCTGGCTCTGCCGTTGGCCAGCTCTGTAAAATGAGGGGGAATGAGGGCACCTCACTGCAGTGAGGCTGCAGTGAGACCAAGGTACGCAGACACTGAGGGTAAAGCTGGACCCTGCTCCCCTCCCCCCGCCCAGCAAGCAGGTTTCAGTGATGCAACAGACCTCTCTGGAAGGTGGGGGGTTGGAGCTCTGGTTCTTGGTATGCTTTATTTATGGTAACATTATTTTAACTTCATTTAAATTTAACATTATTTAACTTCATTTACATATCACCTTCATGATTTTTGCCAGCAGAGCACATCTACAGTATAATTTTTTTTATTGGGGTGAAAGTGAAAGTCACTCAGTCATGTCCGATTCTTTGTGACCCCATGGACGATACAGTCCATGGAATTCTCCAGGCCAGAATACTGGAGTGGGTAGCCTTTCCCTTTATTGGTGTAAATAAACACAAAATTCGCCATGAGTGACAATACCATCACAGTGTTGCACAACCCACCATCGCTGGCTTGTTTCCAGAACATTCCATCACTCCAGAAGGAAATCCTAGACCAAGTTTACTCCCCATCCCCCATCCTAGGCTCATCCACTCTCCGTCTCTATGGATTTGCCGGCTCTGGACGTTTCATACAAGTGGGATCACACAACATGTGGCCTTCTGCATCTGGCTTCTCTCCCTTAGCGTCCTGTGCTCAAGGGTCCCCTGGTGCAGTACTTCACTCCTTCTTGTGGCTGAATGACATTCCACCATATTGCCACTGTTCAGTCACTCGGTTGTGTCCGACTCTTCTCGAGCCCATGGGCTGCAGCATGCCAGGCTTCCCTGTCCTTCACTGTCTCCCAGAGTTTGCTCAAGATCATGTCCATTGAGTTGGTGATGCCATCCAACCATCTCATCCTCTGTCAGCCCCTTCTCCTGCTGTGTGCATATGCCATATTTTCCTTATCTGTTTATTCGTTGGTGGACATCTGGGCTGTTTCCACCCCTTCACTACCATGATAGAGCTGCTATGGACACTCAAATGTAAGTTTTTGTGTGAATAGCTGTTTTCAGTCCTTTTGGGTATATAAGGACTGGAATTGCTGGGTTGCTATATATTTTTAACCTATATTTTTTTAGTGAAATCTCAAATTTAATTTGCTAATCACACTAATAATGACACTTAGCTGTCAAAGTGAGTGAAAGTCGCTCAGTCATGTCCAACTCTTTTCAATCCCCTAGACTATAGTCTGCCAGGCTCCTCTGTCCATGGAATTATCCAGGCAAGAATACTTGAGTGAGTTGCCATTCCCTTCTCCAGGGGATCTTCCCAACCCAGGGATCGAACCTGGGTCTCCTACATTGCAGGCAGATACTTTACCGTCTGAGCCACCGGGGAAGCCCTATCAAAGTAAGAGGGGTTATCTACGAGCCATCTAAAATCAGGGGGCCTGGGTTCAACCCTGGTCAGGGAACTAGATCCCATATGCTACAACTAAAAGTTCTCATGCCTCAACGAAGATCAAATACCCTGTGTGCCTCAACTAAGACTGGGCGCAGCCAAATAAATACATCTTTTAAAAGTTCTTAAATAAAATAAGGAGGCCCACAAGCAGTGCATGTCCACACTCTGGGGAACTCAGAGCTCACAAACCCCCTCATCTACCATCCGTGAGGCTGGCAGCTCTGGGCACGGTGGGGTGGGATCCTGGGACCAGAAGCCAGGTTGGATGCAGTGGTTACCTGATAGGTCTAAAGCACTATGAGGGTGGGGGGGCACCGGCCAGGTGTCAGAGTCAGAGAGGCAGCATCAGACCTGAGGGGTAAGCCTCCAGCCTCCGGAGTCATTGGGACATGGGGCCCAGAAGAGAGAAGGAGGTGGTCTGGGGGGGTGGGGGTTGGGGATGGTCCAGGACTTCAGCAGCAACAAAGATGACTGCAGAGCCGAGGCCCCAGGAGGGGTCTGGGGCTGGTCACAGGCTGTCCCATCCTCCATTGGTTGCTCTTCAGGCCGACTCTCTGGGGGCTGGGAGGACAGGGTGAGGCCAAGCGCAGGGGCTGGCCTTGGAGCTCCCTTCAGACAGGCTCCTTCCCAGAGTCCTGCCCCTCTTGGAGACTCCACTTTGGTAATTACGGGACCCCTAGAAAGAGGAGGTTGTTTTTGATGGGGGCTCTTTCATCTCTGACTTAAATTACACATCACGCACTAACGTTTTAACTCTGATGTCTTCTGGAATTCAGATGAGACATAAACATACTCCCAGAAGCACAGAGTCTGCATTCATTACTGGGACCACCTTGACCAAATAAGAGGTGTCACCAAATCTATTTATAGCTTAAACATCTTTCCACTGTCTTTCCCCCTTAAAATCGATTGAGGTAGTTCCCGTACAAACAGGAAGAAAGTCCAGCCCCAACAGTCATTCATTCATTCGGGATTCATGCCTGGGGGTCGCCAGCGATCAAGTCGTGGCAGGGGAACGTGCAGAAAGAGCACCGGGGCTCTGAGCAGAGAGACAGAGTGGACACAGAAACGTAAATTAACAAATAAAAGCTGCCATCTAAAATCCATTACATCATTACATTTAAAATAAGACTGACGCTGCCAGCGAGCAAGGCTGTGGTGAGACGGGAAAACCCATACATGGCTGGCAGTAGGGTAGGATGGGACAACCTTTCTGCAAAACATTAGGGATTAGAAAGCCAGAAGAATTTTGATACCTTTTGACTAAGTAATCCCACTCGTAGGAACATGTTCTTTAGGAAATAGTTTTAAAAGAAAGAGAAAACCTTGCACACACACAAAGGTATCCACTGCAGGGACATCTACAGTGGTTAAAAGCAAAATAAAACAGCAAAAATAAGAAGCATTCTGATGTCAAACTAGGGAAATAACCAAGAAAATTAAAATGAACAACAGGACAAAAATATAGAAATGTAAGTGCTGGAACTGGTAGGGTTTTCGGTGCTTTTAAAAAATCAAGGGTCACCCGGTTGTTGGTGCATTTTTAAAAGGAATGCATTCATCTTTAAGTTAAGTTAAAACTTTATTCAAATCACCGTTATTTATTGGCAGGCTTGTTTCTCACCAAAGCAACAAACACATGTATTTTTTATACATACATGTAAACATGTATACATGTATACATACATGAACAGTCAACAGTTCCCTACTTTGGGGTTCCCTCCCCAAATACCAGGAAACCTCATGCCCTCCCCCTTCTCACTCATTTAATTGGTTAACCATCCCGTGGGGCACATGAAAGGCTGGTGAGCCCGCAGTGACTCTGGGAGCGTATTGGCAGCCATGGGCACAGAACCTGGAGCTTCTCCTCGCAGACAGGCCTGCTGACCTCACTCCACCCTCCAGGACGGCTCTTGCCTCCTCCAAGCAGTGCCTGCCCTTCCTGCTGCCCCACCGGCCTTCACCCACGCAGTTAGGTGGGACCACTCCGCCCAGCATCTCAGGCCCACACTTGCAACAGAGGCTGGCACTCGCTCGTGAACTTGCCGAACCGCCATTAATCAGACACTCTGCTCTGGGTGCCTGAGACGGAGGCTCCCACACCCCTGCCTGCTGGGCCTGTCTGTAAGGACCGTGTCTTTGCCGGCCCCTGAGCCCCTCTTGGGGGCATCACCTCCTCTCTGGAAGGTGACCAGGCCTCTGATGCTCAGTCCTGGGCTCTTGTCACTGCTAGGTAGGACGGCCACCGCCTTGGCTAGCCCAAAACCCGCCCTGCCACCGCGATTTACTTCCCAGCACCTGGGGAGAAGGCAGGAGAAAAGGCATGAGACCCATGTTCTCCCAGAATGTTCCAGACGGAGCAAAGAGCATTTCAGAGGGCCGCTCCCATTTTCAGTAATAGACCTCTGTGAGGCTGGGTTTTTGCAAAGAGCTGTGAAAAACGCTAAGTCCTGGAATGGGCTGTTGAACACAGACTCCAAAATGACAAATCCTTACCAAAGATACATTTACATATAAGGCAGAAGCATGCAGTAAAATTTATGTTGTAATTTTCCATATTCAAAACATTTTAACTAAAGAATTCATTTTTTTTTTTTAAAAAAAACCTTTAAAAAATCATGTCAGCAAAAGGCTGGAAATTATTCTTACTTGGGACAAAAAAATATCCTTTATTCTGAGATTATGGCCTGCTTACATTGCTGGTATTAAAATGTTCTTCCTCAGGGAAACAACGATGATAGTTAATATTCTCTTTACTCACCATCAAAAAAGAAAAAAATTTGGCAGCCTTGTGAGAGTCTAAACTTTTCTTTGTGCCCATGAAATCTGAAGCCTGGACCCACTGGCATGAGCGCACACGTGCATCTCTGGCTGCAGCAATAGCACACAGCCCAGTG
Organism: Cervus canadensis; assembly: GCF_019320065.1. Lineage (NCBI taxonomy): Eukaryota > Metazoa > Chordata > Mammalia > Artiodactyla > Cervidae > Cervus > Cervus canadensis. The sequence goes on along the minus strand of NC_057390.1, from coordinate 92,986,102 downwards.
GCTGGCTTGGAGGCGCCCGTGCTGGAAACCCCGGAGGGTGGCTAGTGAGTCAGGCCACCGAGGCGGCCAGCAGGGAGGCAGCTCGTATCCTGCAGGATCTCTCAAACTTAGAAAATATCTGAAGGTTGAGTAAGAAGGAATTTCAGCTTGGCACAGATGTCTCAAGCGATTGAGCTCACCTCTTTCTTTCCTGTCAGAGTTTATGTACTGTTGTAGGTTGGGCACCTGAACCCCTGTCTTACTTGGGGCCTCAGCCGAGCACCCCTCCTCGGTCAGGTGAGTGCAGACTGCACGGTGCTGCAGGAGGCCCCCAGCCAGTCCAGACACCCGATTTTCAACCTCAGCAGGACCCTGGGCCCACCCCACGGTACCCCACAGTCCTGCCCCTCCCTGGTGCTTCTCTTGTTCCCTCTGGCGGCTGGCCTTCCCCAGCGGCTGCCTACCCCCAGGCCCACTGTCCCTCCCTGGGGGCACCCAGCCTCCTGAGTGAAGGCTTGGCTTCCTGCTCTGCCCTCCTTTGCCCGGCATGCCTTCTCCACCATCCTATCCTCCACCTCCGCCAGCAGGGACTCCCAGACTGACCCCATGCTTGTCTATGTATCTTTAATGCTCCCTATCTATACTATCTTTTTTTTTTTTTAAGGTTTAAAAGAACATTTCTTTTCTGATTAAAGGGAATTTATGTTCATCCTAGAAAACAGAAAAGCCTGATGAGAAAAATAACTGCCTGTAACCCCACTGTTGTGAAATAAGCTCTCTTGGGACTTAGGTGTGTCCTTCACATAAACACACTCCTCTGTCCAAGCTGACCGCAGGCCGCCCGGAGGTTCTGGTGGATGGTTCCATTGGTAGAAGGCCCAGGGGACTCATTCCGTAGTGGAACTGGGAAGGTCCCAACACCGATAGGCACTAAGGCGTTGTGTTAAGTGCTGGACGCCCCAGATGCCTTCCGGGAAGGCCCCAAGCCCCACTGCCAGCCCGTGGCACGCCCTGTCCAGCCCAGTCACGACTGCGCCCATCATCAGAGCTACGGCTTTACACAGGTGCCGGCCTGCTCCAGGGTCTGGGTGTGAACATGCGCACATCTGACCCTGTTAGTCAGGCCCTCTCTGCCTCACCACCTTCTCCAGTGCTCCAAAGTCAACACTTAAGGTGGGAGGACGAGGAAGAGGACAGACCTCCTGGGGTGGAGAAGAGGGGCTACAACAACCAGAGGGCCCAAGCTCCCTCCCCCTTTCCTCCTACAGGCTTGCTGCCATGACGATGGGAACAACAATCATGGTGGTAACAGCCTACAAGCTGACCTGTGTCCAGAGCTCACCACCTGCCGAGCCTCAAGACCAGGGATCAACATGTGTCACCAGTATTAACCAACGTGTGGACACACTCCGCTGAGAGGATCCGTGGTCCAGGCGTGGACATCTGTGTCTATATTAGCACGCTGTAGCAGAGCAGACCCTCAATATCACAGAGAAGAATAAAGCAGATTTAAAGAGCAAACTGAGCCAGAGTGTTAGTAGGATTAGTGAAGATGGTTGTGGGGACACACTGCATTGTCTCGGATCGTCACAGCAGCTGTTCCATGGATGGCAAGGTCGGGGGAGGTTCTGGGCACCCACAGAGTGGTGACTTGGGGTTAGGGTCTGAGCCTGCCTGGCCCCAGTTCCCCGCTGAGGGCGCCTCAGCTCCTCTGCCCCTTCGCTCTCGCTCTGCTAACCCAACCGCTACTCACAAAGCACATTCTCTAAGCTCTGGTCCTGGAGGGGTCATACGACCCAGATGGCTGTTTGGCATCCATCTCCCCACAGGTCTGCCCCGGTCCTGTCCACCGGAGGAGCCTCTGTGGCCAGCACGGCTGGGCACACGTCAGGTTGGGTTCAGGAGTGTTTGTACGGCACTGAGTAGGGACCCCTCCCGAGAAGGAGAAGACTGGGTGGCGTGAACAGGTGAAGTCTGCCACCGCCCAGAAGGCACAGCTTCTTCCTCCCTCGGCAGAGTGACCCAGGAAGGGCAGGTCTGTAAAGTTCTCCCAGCCCCAGGCGGCACCAGCAGCCTCCTGGAGCCTGGGGGCACAGGGTAGCTTGTGGACTTGCCTCACCAGGTCCTCTCCCGTGTCAGCACGGGGCTGCGTGACCCCTCTTCTGACCAGACCTTCCTCTGAGGCAGGACGAGTCCAGACAAGGCGCTGCCAGCCCTGTGGCCTGGGCACACATCCCCAGAAGCATCACCTCCCATCCCTTGGAAGGACAGACAGCTGGGGTGCAGGGTGAGGCCAGTGGGAGACAGAGCCATCCTGGGGGGCCCAAACTCCGGCGGCTCAGCTCTGTCAGCACCAGAACAGACACGAAGAATTCAGAGTAGGTTTGAGCTACAACTCACAGCTGATAAAGGTACTGTCTACACACCACTCACCATGACCCTAATGCACTAATAAACTGGTGAGTCCTCCTGGCTGAGTGCCTGGTGGATGTCCAGCACTGGGCTTCCCTGAGGGGGCTACCAGTACTACGCCCCCTTGAGAGATGTGGACACTGGCAGGGGTGCCTGAGGTCATACAGCTGAGAAGGATCCAGACTCCATCCCTCAGTGGCCGAACTTCACGCGACACGCCGCTCTGTGGGCTGACAGCTGGCGCGAAGGGCTCTATTTTCCGGGGCCTCTTTGACGGCCTGGGGACGGCGGCAGTTTGTGAGCTTGTCAGACACATCTACTGTGCCGGGTGAGCGTGCTCCTGGGATGGTCCCGGCTTCCCCTCTAGCGCCAGCCTGGGATGACAGGTGCAGGTCTGCCCTCTCTCATCAGGACTCCCAGCTCCCGGGACGTGCTTCCAGTTCTCCCAGCAGCTGGATGGCCGGGGCACTCCACGAGCACTGGCCCAGCTGTTGGCCTTGGGTTCTGGGCTCCTGTCTCAGCCCTGCCCCTTCTAAGCGGCGCAGCCCCATCCCTGCAGCCCCGTAACCTCAGCTGTGAGCAAAGGGGCTGGAACTCCTGGCTCTGACACTGAAGAAGATTTTGTCTGGTCTCTACATACACCATATCATGGAGTATAAGGCTGTGGACACGACCATGTGAGCACTGTCCCCACCGCCTGGACACAGCCCACTCACTCCTCAGCTTGAGGCTCACACCGCACTCCCTGCAGAACCCCCTGCCCACCTCGGGCCGCTCCTCTGTAACAATCAGTCCCTTTGTGATTACAGGAGGCGGATTCCCACGGGCTTCCCTGGTGGCTCAGGTGGTAAAGAGTCTGCCTGCAGTAAGGGAGACCTGGGTTTGATCCCTGGTTTGGGAAGATCCCCTGGAGAAGGAAATGGCAACCCACTCCAGTATTCTTGCCTGCGGAATCCCATGGACAGAGGAGCCTGACGGGCTATAGTCTATGGGGTTGCAAAGAGTTGGACACGACTGAGCGACTTCACATTCCTGAGGCCTGTGGCCAGTCCTACATCACATCTTCCTGAAGTCGTGAGCAGCCTGGGCTCAGAGAACTTGAATAACCCGTCTAAGGTCACCTGGACAGCAAGGGACAGAGTGGAGTCTGACACCTCGTCTGCCTGACCTGCTGACTACTGGACGCCTGCCCGCTCCAGTCTCTGAGCCCCCAGGGCCCAGGACCATGGCTGCTCTGCTCCACCACAGGCACTCAGGAACTAGTTCTTAAATGAAAGAAGGTGATGGGGCGGAGGAGCGGGCAGCTGTGTAAGTCAGGACCCTTTTAGTTGCAAGTAACAAAAACTCTCCTGGAACCAGCTTTTAAAGGGGGAGGGACTTTAAGAATCCCAGAATGGCTCACAGGTCCAGGGGGCTGCACCCCAGAATGGGGGCAGCCCAGGACAGACCCCAGGGAGGCCAGAGGGGGGCCCGAGTGGAAGCCTGTGGCCTGCACACAACCCGCTCTCACCCCTTGTGCTGCTGCCCCTCAGGCCCTGGCCTCGGTCACTCAGACGCTCCATGGGGCAGAGGTCAGGCCGCCGGCAGCTGTGGTGTCAGGATCTGACTGCGCTGCAACCAGGGCAGAGAGAACCCCTGTCCCTGGCTTCAGAGAAACATAACAAGACAAACAGGCAGAAACTCTGCTCGGCCCATGAGAGCCTCCACCCCGCCTGACTGGGGGCTGACGTGCTGTGCTTAGACCAGATTCAAGTGTGGGTGAGAAGGAGGCCTGTGAAAGCCCTGCGCAGAGGGCAGAGCTCAATAACGCTCCGGAGACCCTCCTGTTTGCTTCGCTCTCCTCCCTCTTCACCCCTCACCTCTGCTGCCAGGGCGCCCCTGGCGGGTCTCATCCCGCATAGATGCCGCACCTCCCCCACCCTTCTGCGCATCTGTGGGAGGTTCAGGTGGCCAGACTGGTGATTCCCAACCTGGGGTCCTTGGATGACTGAGGTAATCATTACTAGGTTATTGCGGAACTGGAGTCCACTGGGGTCCAGACATGAAATGCTTTATTCTCTCCAACACCCACTCACCAACTGCGCTGTGTTGACTGCCCTTTGCAATTCTGGGCAGCTGGTCCCTCAATGAAATCTGGGCCAGATTCTATAACTTTGCAGCCACTTCCCATTATTAGCATAGTTGCATTTCAAGATTTAAGACTCGGTTCTGTTTATCTGAAAACTTGATTCAAACTCAATTCAAAGCTCAATTCATCTTTGTTCACTCTCTCCTCCTTCCTGGGGGCCTGGAGGGGATGGAATGGAAGGTGTTCAGCTCTTCCCCAAGGCCATCTTCTTTGTTTGAACCTCCTTCCCAACACCTTTTGGACTCCAGCAGACCTCCCTGGGCCCATTCTCTCCCGGGGGATAATGAGTTACACTCACAGGGCTCCACCTGTCACTGTCGGGAACACCTGGTCTGGTCTGGGTCCCTCTGATGCAGGTGATCCGGATCTCCAGCCTGACCCCTCCATGGCTGAAAGGAAGCCAGGCACCCTTTCCCTGCCACAAGGGGCATGTGTCCTCACCCTTCTCTAGGCTGAGTGTCCCACTGTTGGATGCGGTGGTCATCTGGGTGGCCGCAGCTGCTGCCCGACTGCCAGCCTCTGCCCCCTTCACCTGGAGACAAAGTAACGTCTGGGGCGGCTGCTGGCATCCTGGGAAGGCCAGAGCCAACGCGAGTGGGAGGTGAAGCCATCTCTTCCCAGACACCCATGTTCTCTGAGCCTGGTGATCCCACACATGCCCCCTCCAGAAACCTCTACACCAGAAATAACGGCTTCCCTGGTGAATCAGTCCATAGAGAATCTGCCTGCAATGCGGGAGACCACCTGCAGTTCAGGAGACCTGGGTTCAATCCCTCCGTGGGGAAGATCCCCTGGAGGAGGGCACGGCAACCCACTCCAGTATTCCTGCCTGGGAAATTCCATGGACAAAGAAGCCTGGAGGGCTATGATCTATGGGGTTGTAAAGAGTTGGACACAACTGAGCGACTAAACCACCACGACCACCATCACACCAGAAACAGACACCAGCTTCCATGTTCAGTGTGACCCAGATTTCAGGGGCTATATGTCAATAACCCTCTTTCTCCTCTTCCCCAGAGAGGGAAGGGGGCTGAAAAGGACACAGCCCCCTACTCTCAGCTGCCGGGGGCACTACCATGCTCCATGGTGGGCTGAGGGTTCTCACGTGCCTGGTCCCTCCCCTGTAGGAGGCACCCGATTTTCGCAAAGGACTCACCCAGAGCCTCCTGGTTTGGCTCTGGGGAAGAGAAGCACCCATATCATCTTAAACCACCCTTGCTGCGAATCCAGGACCCTCCCTCCTCTGGGACACCCCCCAGAGTCACCAGGGTGGGTATGGGGAGGCAGCTGAGACTGGTGGGACCGGAAACCACCACCTCGGTTCTGTTCGACAAACATCCTCTAGTTACTCCTGGCCGGCCGGGTCGGAAGGGCTGGTAGAGCTTGTTAACAAGAAGCGGGTGAGGCACTTCTTTTCACCAAACACTAGCAGCGTGTTTCACAGAGACGGTCTGTGTTGCAACAGTAAAGAAACGGAGCTCCGTGTCAGTTCTGGGGGGACAAGACCTGGCCCTGGGGGACCCTGCACGAGACTTCTGACTCTCTGAGGCTGGGTTTCCTCATCTACTTGGTGGAGATCAGCATCATTGTGTTCATGACAAGGAGCCATGGGCTCCCTGAGGTGATAAAGAGCTTCACCTGGGACCCAAACGTCACAGCACACACGGCAGCAATGATCATTTATAGGAGTTCTTAAAACGCAGAGTGAAGGAGAGACACGGAAGGGGTCCTGGCTGCGGATGGGATCCCAAGGCGGCCGGCTCGGTGTCCTCAGGAGCCCAGCCCGGCGCCGGGCACACGTGGGCCTGTAGCACACATTTTATGGACTGGGTGGTGGTCTCCTGATTCCAGGAGACTATTAATCTGTTATTTATTAATGAGGTGCTCTGAACACAGATTTAAACTGCACTTGGTCCAGCAACCAAAAGAGACTGTGGGTCATTAAAAAAAAAAAGGAGGAGGAGGAGAGACCCCTCTGTGTGTGAAGGGTGGCGGGCGGAGCCGGCAGCTGACTCCCGGCGCCTGCTGGAGCTGGATGGCGGCCGTGAATGCTTTCTTTCTTAAGTGAAGCTCCTCTCTGTGTGTGCTGAATCACGGCATTCACGGGGGGGAGCGGGGACAAGAGCATTTACTAAGTGGATACCAGGCATCCACGGGTGCAGCCCGGTGGGTGGGTGGGGGCGCGGCAGGGGGTTGGGGACCTGGCGGGGCCCAGGCTAGGAAAGGAACCTGAAACCGGCTCCTACGTCCTCCGACTCCCGCAATGGTGGGTGCTGGCATGGAGGAGGCAGGGGGCCCACGTGAACACGGTGACCACAGACCTCAGCCAGGGAGAGAAAAAGGAGAGACGAGGCCCAAAATAGGCTGCGCGCGTCTGGGGCGTCAGCTGGGAATCGCCCCTTCCAGCAAGTCAGGGCTCAAGCATTCTGTTTACCAAACGCTCTGCACACATAGAAACCGGCTGGTCTGGGTTCCACGTTAGAGGGGACAGGGAGGGTGGGTTTCGAGGTGTTGAAAGCTGCTCTGACAATGCCAGGGAGGAGGGCCGGGCCTGGGGGTGCCCGTAACGAGCCTGGCAGAGGAAGAAAGGCCATGGCAGGCCGGCGAGCGGGCGGGGTGGGGTGGGGGCGGGCGCCTCGCGCGCAGCCCAGCCTGGCAGGTAGCGGGAAGCGGGGTGACGTCTGCCGGCAGGGCCGGCTCTGCGGAGGGGAGGGGGCGCCACCACAGCACGCTCTGGAGTCCATGAGGGTAATCAGAACCAGCTGAGGCGGAGCTGCCAGGAAGAGGGGTTTCCAGTGGCAGGAGCCCGGGGAGGTTTCTCCACCCAGGCGTGCTCCCCTGCTCCACTGCGAATCTCTCTCCTGGGCTGCGGGTGTTGGGGGGCAGGCCTTCCCCTCGGGGTGCTCTGTGTCTCCCCCCAATCCCCGCTGCCCTGTGTCCTCCTCGTGCAGCTGGGCTACCCACTCCACAGGCCCTGCAGACGTGGAAGCACCTTACACGCGTGTGTCCTTGCTGGTGACAAGAACTCTGTGACGTGGGTGCCTCGGAATGCCCACTTTGCAGACGGGGACACAGACACACAGAGAGGCAACATGAAGTGTTCAAGGCTGCGCCGCTAGTAAGTGGTGGGAGGTCTGGTTTCAGAGCTCACACTCTGTACTAGTACACGGGTAGGATGATGATGGTGAAAAAATAAAGCACTTATTACTTGGCAGGCACTTTGGATGCCTCATGTCATCTGATTCTCACGACAACCCAACGAAACCTAGGTATCACTTTTACTATCCCCAGCTGACAAAGGGGAAATGAAGGCAGAGAAGACGAGTTACTTGCCCAAGGCCACTGGCCAGGAAGGACAGGCCTTGGGCGTAAACCCAGGTCCCTCTCACCCCAGCACCCACGACTGTGCCACCAAGCCCTTCACTTATCCACCCAACAGCGATGCCAACTGAGCACCCACTGCCGTATGCTGAGCACTGGGGACCCAGGGGTGACTCGAGGTGACTGCCCCACCCTTAGAGCCTGCTGGGGGAAGTGAGAACACCAATCATACCAGTGAACAAATACACCCAAAGTTCCAAGTATGAAGGAAAGTGTATCTGCCCTGAGTAACACTTCAGAAGGCTGTTTTTGTTTTTGTTTTTTTTAATGAGGGGGGAGGGGTGTTTGATAATTTATAAAAGTTAATTTTGGGGGCTTCCCTAGTGGTTCAGCGGTAAAGAATCCACATACCAATGCAGGAGGCATGGGTTTGATCCCTGGTCCGGGAAGATCCCACATGCCCCGGAGCAACTAAGCCTGTGCGCAACAACTATTAAGCCCGTGCTCTAGAGTTTGGGAGCCGCAACTACTGAGCCCATGTACTGCAACTACTAAAGCCCCCACGCCCTTGAGCCTGTGCTCCACACCAAGAGAAGCCACTGCAACAAGAAGCCCACACACCACATCTAGAGAGTAGCCTTTGCCCGCCCCAACCAGAGAAAAGACCATGCAGCAATGAAGACACAGCACAGTAAAAAATAAATTTAAAAAAAATTATTAAGAAAGAGTACTTTCTACAGGATGATTTATTATTTTTTTCATTTCAATATTTTTAAATTTTATTTCCTATTCTGTACCAGCAAAGCAGTAGGAAGTCAGAGACATGTTAATAAAATTGGTCGAATGAACCTTGTTTCACAGCCCAGACACCACTTTTCTGCTTAAGCACTACATTTTCCCGGGTCATTTTGGTGGAGGAGAAGGGAAGGGCGACACAAAGCCACCAGCCGGCTCCCAGGAACGGCTGCAAAAAGCCAGACCACACTCTCCCGGCGCGGCGCGTAAGCAGGACCTGCACGTGCGAGACGGCTGTCAGAAGTGGGCGTGGTCTCAGCTGGGCGCCCGGATGCACCTTCTTCGCAAGCTCGTGGACCCTGAGCAGTGGTTCCCACAGTGAGGTCCACATGGGAACTTCTTAGAAATGCAGACTCTCAGGCCCTACCCCAGACCTACAGAATCTGAAACTCGGAGTAGGGGGCGGGGGGTGGTGAGGCCTGGCAAACTGTAGTCACAAGCTCGCAGATGATTCCGAAGTTGCCAAAGCTCGAGAATCTGAGCTGGGAGGGGCTGAAATGATGTGCACCACAGACCCAGCGCTCGCTGACTGTGTCGAGGACGTGGCATCTCAACCATCCTGGGGACTCGGCACAAACAGCGCTGCCCGACAAGGGAAGCAACGAGGGTTGGCACGTCCCTAACTTGCCCATCCTCCTGCTGCTGGGTGGCTGAGAACATAAAGCCTGTTACGGTTGTGGACTCGGGATGCAGACACGTCCAGGTCCAAGTCCTGGCTCTGTGGCTTGCTGGCTGTGTGGCAGTGGGTCGACTCCCTGGACTTGAGCTCTGTTTATCACTTATAACGGAAGACGGTAGACACAACCTCTCCTGGGAGGTTCTCTTTCTGAGGATTCCATGAAATGCTCCACATGAAAGGCTTCCCACCACGCCAGGCACACTGTGAGTGCGTGGCAGACGCAGGCGTTTTGTGAGCGCACAGACCCTGGAAGCCCTGAAGGCCTCTGAGCCCCCACAGTTGCTGTGATCAAGTGCAGGCACTGGCTCTCATGTACCTCACTCGCAAGAGAGCTCTTTAGACCAGGGCAGTGCCCTGCTACTCTTATTCAGGAATGATCCTATTGGATTTCTGGGACCTTGGCTGGCGAGAAGCAACAGATCCGGAGAAGGCTGGGAGGCGGGAAGGGAAGGTGACTGCTGCCATGGAAAGGAGAGCTAGAAAAGTAACAACAAACACAGCTGCCTGGAGCTTACAGGCAGTAAAGTCGGGCTATTCAAGATGACTGAGTCACCAAGCAGAGCGTGACTAGCCAAGATTTTCAGAGGCTAGTGGGTGGTGTGTGTGTGTGTTGAGGGAAGTCTGTGTGAAAAGCTTAATGAGAATGGATAAAAATTTCAAAGCATTGGATGTTTCGAGAGATAACTTGGTAGCTTTCGGTCACCCTGATGATCTAAAATGGCTAGGTCCTTGGAGCCTGGAGAGCTGAGGCTTCCCTGTGACAGAGGCAGGTCACCAGAGTCTGAAAGGCCAGGCTCCTGGCACCAGACTGCCCAAGTTCAAGATCAGTCCGCCATGTAACCACTCTGACCCTGGACAAGTCAAGGAACCCCTTAAGCCTCAGTTTCTTGACTTATTTCTCAACTGAAAGTTGAGCAATAATAAAGGAACCAATCTCACGGGGATCAACAAGCCCTCAGTAAATGTTACAAGTCACGTCTGCATGTGCACCTGTGCACTGCCCACGAGGCTGCTTCCCACCAGGTGAAAAGGATTATCGTCTGTGGCCAAGCAGACTTCACACGCAGGCTGCAGATCAAGGCAGGGGCAGGCAGGCACTCTTATGACAAAAGGATTGCTGGTTGCGACGCCCTGCAGGAGTGGTTCGGGACCGAAGGACGTGCAAAGCAAAGAGGGAAGACTCAAAAGAGGCCATCTGGAGAGACGCCAAATGACCAGTGCCCTCCTGAAGTCCCAGTGTGTTAGAAACCCAGGGTAACGGGGCTCCTAGTTACTGAAGGAGGAGAGCCAGCATTTACTGAGTGCCCACAGCGTGGCAGGCGTTGCACTCACACAGATCCACTTACTCCCGCCAGTCATCCTGGGAAGGTGGGGTTACCATCCACGGTTTTTAAATGAGGACACTGAGATGCAGGGGGGACAGGTAACTTTCAGAAGGCACGTGGTTACTAAGAGGTGGACGTAGAATTCAAACCAGGCGTGGCCAACTGCCCTCACACCATCACGACAGTCATGGTCTAGAGGGAGGGAGCTGGGCATACACACTGTCCTCACTTTCTTCCCACCCTCTCATCAACTGCTGGTACCTGCCATTGGCCAAACCCAACCGGAAACGAGAAGGCAAGGGAGCCCATGGAGGCCATCCAGACAGGTCAGCCTCGGGGCACAGGGCAGGGTGCTGAAGGGCGGATCCAGACGGCAACTGGAGACTACCCAGCACAGGTGAAGACTGCCCCTTGCCTTCCAAGGTTTCAGCCTCAGAGCTGGCCCAGGGTGGGTAGGAGGGAGGGCAGTGGGGTGGTCTGCAGGCTTAGCGGGGCCAAAGCAAGCCTTCCATGCCAGCTGCCCCTACCCCCTGCAGGTTTGTGGGGGCCCCTGGGACACCCACCCCAAACCTACTTGCCAGAGAAATCAGGGTAGGTCTGGGAGCCTTAAGCCCAGGAGGAGGCAAAAACAATCCACCCTGATTTTTCAAGGGCCACAGCCACAAGTTCTTGCCTTGATCCCACCCTCAGTAAGAGGGTCCACCTCTTATCCACAGCACCTCACCCTCACTCCCAAGTCCCCCCAGTTATTTCTGCGGTGTCTGGGTTGGGGTCTCCTCACTTCAGCTCCCTGTTGGTATCTGTTTCGCCACCCTCCTAGAGGCTGGTGCCCAACACAACTCAGCTGTCAGAGCTGGCTGCGGTCAGGGCTGCCAGGGACAGCTGCACAGGGTGTGCACTGCCCAAGTGGATAGGGCGGTCATGAGTGTGGATCACTACCTCAATTCCTGGAACTCTATTTCTATGGTTCTTAAGTAGTAAATCTTTTGGGTGCTAAACAGTGCAGCTTGATCTTCGCCGTATCAGAGTCATGTGGGTTTCTGTCAGCTCTTCCTCTAAGACCTAGCCTAGTCCAACCACTGGTCACTGTCTCCTTGACTCTGCCCTGGTGCCAGGCCCCTTGCTTCTCAGTCTCTTAATGGAACCATGCTCTCAGCTCCATTCTTATTCCCTTTGGACCACTCTCCACCCAGTCCCAGGAGGGACAATGAGAAAATACAGAACAGTGCACCTCATTCTCCTGTGTGCGACCCCCCAGAGGCCCCAGGGGGGCCTGCACTCTGATCCAACCCCGAAACCTCCCCTGGCCCACAGGACCTGCCCACCTGCCTCCCTCCCTCTGCCTCCCTCCCCTCTCCTACTCAGCCGCTCTGCTGGGCCACACTGATCTTTCATTTCTCAGAAGGCCAAGTTCACTCCCATCCCATTGCTTTTGCATGTGCTATTCCTTTGCATGGCTGCCTCCTTCCAGTCTTTGGGCCTTGGTTCATATGACCCTCCCTCCTAGAAGCCTTCCCTGAGTACCCTGTTTAAAACAGCCTCCTTCCCACCCCCATCTTTCCTATTCCAGTAACTGGTTTTATCAGTCTGGAAATTATCTCATCTCTTCATTGTCTGCCTCCTCAAAGAGACACGCTCCAAAGGGCCAGGGGCTATGTCTGTCTTGTTCACTGCTGCGTCCCCAGCACCTGGGACTGCAAAGACATGTGGAATAACTGAGAGGACCTCCCCTACAAGGGCGGTGGCCTGGCCCTTTGCTCTGCTCCGTGGCTCGTGCTGAGACCTGTGGCCTCGAATCTCACGGCTCAGCACTGCCTGAGCCCCAGCCTCACCATGACTGAAGTGCAAACAGCCCCTCCTGCCTCTGCTGACAGCCCTCACTGCCCGGAGCTCAGGCTGCTCTCTGGAGGCCAGGCCGGACTCAGGCCTTTCCTGGTGGCACCAGAAGTCCCTCTGCCTGGGTCTGCATCTCTGCTCCATCACTTCACCTGGTGTGCCCTCAGGCGGGCCACCGAACCTGCCCACACCTTGTTTTTGCCTCGGCCCAGAGCTGCTGTGAATACAAACAAGGTAATTCACAGTAACCCTTAGCAAAGTGCCTGGCACTGGGCCAATGCTCACGGAGTGTCGTCGTCTCCATTACGAGTTGCCGTGATGTTGCCCCCACGTGTTCCTCCCAGGACCCAAGAGCAACTGTCCTCATACCTGCTAGAGCAGATGGGAAAACATTATGTTTTCCCATATCCAGAGATACCTCGCCCCCCCCGCCCCCACCACCAGGGCTGGCTCATGGCTTTGGACTCCACTTCTGATAACTTTAGGTTCACTGAGAAAGAGGGAATCATGGATCTACAGAGAAATAGCTAACATCTATATTCACAAAGATGCCCTATTCCCAAGAAACTTGCTGTTCAGGAGGGCAGATCTACAGGTGAACACGACCACGGGGGCGGGAGTGAGGGTAGGGGTGGTGGTCAGCGCTGCCCAAATACTACACAGAACCTCACGTCGAGTCAAGATGGATTTTTACCACCAAATGAACATGTGCCAAACTTCTTTAAAAAAAAAAAAGGCTTGCTGGGTTTTTTGTTTGTTTGTGTTTTTTTAGTGGTTTCAGATTCTGAATTTGTGGAGGAGGGAGTGTGGCCCCTCAGTCAGGGCCAAGTTATCCATCGGGTGCAGCAAGGCACAGGGCTGGGGGTTCATGACACTATCAGGGGACACCCCCAAATGTTCTAGCTTCTTTCAAAATGAGAATAAACAGTGAAGTTTTAGGTCAGAAATTGCTTCAATATACAATGTTAACATATTTGTCCTTACACCAACACAGTCACAGAAGATGCTTTTTAGTATTTCTAGTGGGGTAGGTGCTCACAGAGTGCCCAGGGCGGGGGTTCGGGGAGGAGTTGGGTCCCACCTGGAGCACCACCCGCACAGATCCCGGGAGGACCGCGTGAGACGAGGCCAGTGAACAGACCACACAATGCCCTACGTAGTGAACAATAAAGGATGACAGTAACAGCGATCATAATGTTTTCCCAGTCTCTGCTCCTTCATCTATGAAATGGAGTATCCACTGCCCGCTCCAGCCCCAGGCCTGCCGTGAGTCTCAAGGGAGATAACAAACGCCGAAGTGCCGGGGGACAGGCCCTGCCATGCAGAGGAGAGGAGCTAGGACGGGGGACACCACCATCACCCACTTGGACCGGGAACCCGAGCGAGGGGATGTCCCCCTGCTGCCCGCCTTCACCTGGCAGGACGGCCCTGAGAGGCCCATGGCAGGTCCCGCCTTCCTTGCTGTACCTGCCTGGCAGACGGAGCAGTGAGGTGGGGAGGGCGTGGCTGGGCCGGGGCATCGGGAGCCACATCAGGGGAGGAGGGGGTTACTCAGGACCCCCAGAGCCAGCCTGGGGCAGACCCGGGGCAATTCGTCAATGGTTTAGACACGGCCTTGCCATGTCAGGGCAGCTGTCTTTCTCTCCTTGGTCTCCTCCTCACTCTCCTCCTGCGTGCGCAGTCTCTCAGTCGTATCTCGTTCTTTGCAACCCCATGGACTGTAGCCTGCCAGACTCCTCTGTCCGTGGGATTAACCTGGCAAGAATACTGGAGTGGGTTGCCACTTCCTCTTCCAGGCCCTCTTCCTGACCTAGGGATTGAACTCCTATCTCCTGAGGCTTCTACACTGGCAGGTGAATTCTTTACCACTGTGCCGTCTGGGAAGCCCACCCCCTTCCTCCTAAACAGACTCCAAAATGGGGGGGGGGGGTCCATGCTGCCCTCACCCCTAAGACCCTGAGTCAGGAACCCGGGATGAGCTTTAAAAGGCTAGTGTTCCCCTGCAGTCATTCAATGGACATCAATCATGTGCTTCCATGCACCAGACCTTGAGTGAGATGCTCAGGCCAGAGCCCAGACTGAGGCAGCCCTAGGTCCAGCCCCCGGACCTCTCTGATGACACCAGCCCATCTCCCCACCAGCACCAGCATCTTTGTTTAGTGGCCCCACCTGACTTCATGCCTGGGAAGCTCACTCCATCCTTCTCTTGCCAGAAGCCCTCATTTATCTGCTCTGCTGCCTTGTTGGGTCCCAGGACCGATCAGCCAGGTCAGCAACAGTTCGGCGGCTCCTCGGGATGAGAATTTCAGCAGGTATCTGTCTGTAAGAGGCCTGGGGTCCTCCCCCACGGACTGGAAGGCTGCCTCTAGCCCCTCATTTCCTGATAGGACAAAGGTCCAGTTGACACAGACCACAATGTTCCAGAGGCAACTGTTTTTAAATTTTTTATGTAAGATGGGGATGATTTTAAACAGCTTTGGAAATTTTCTGTGAAGGTTCTGTTATGAAGCTACAAAAGAAAACCAACAAATGCTAAAATTAAATCTCTCCTCTCTCTGCTCCTTGGACTCCCCTCTTGGGGATGAGCCCCCACGTCCAGCAACAGGGTGAGAGAGCAGCGATGAACCAAACGAACATTCCCTAAAATATCGTTATAAAGACAAAATGAAAACCCATCAACTAAAGTCTCAGCAAATTTTCTCTGGGCAAACTGACCTGGAGCCCACAGT
The DNA here is from genome assembly GCF_019320065.1 of Cervus canadensis. Taxonomy (NCBI): domain Eukaryota; kingdom Metazoa; phylum Chordata; class Mammalia; order Artiodactyla; family Cervidae; genus Cervus; species Cervus canadensis. The sequence continues at coordinate 92,970,898 of NC_057390.1, read as the reverse complement.
TGGTGCTCAGATGGGGCTTAGTAAGGATCTGTTGCCAAGGTAGCGGATGTGGCAGGTGACGTCCTTAGGACTGGCAGGTGACGTCCAGGCCTGAGGAGAGGCGCTGCCCTGACTCTGTCCTCTGGCAGGTGGGCTGGCAAGTCGGGAATGAGATGGGACTTACGCAAGCTGAAAACAGGCTCTTCAAACTGCTTTTGTAACTGAGCACGTGCCCTGTGCTGACATTTGCATAGACTGGCCTGGCAAGCACTTAACAGAGACAGTGACTTCAAAGGGCTTTCTGTATGCCCGGACAGCCTCTGTGACCCTGGGCAGTACAGGAGCATTGCCTTAGAATCTTCCGGTAAATGAAGCCCCCTAACTTCTCAGCAGGAAACACACGGCTCCCCTGCCAAGCACAAGGCAGCGAGTCATAGGACCCGACCCCAACACCACTAGGAGAGGAGGGGACCAGCTGGCTCACTCTCAGCTCAGAGGCAGCTGTCTCATTAAATCAGATGGATGGAGGCTTCTGGCAGTTTCACAGCCTTGCCAATGCTCAGACACTCCCCTAGGTCTTCCCAAGACCAGCTGACTGGGAAATGAGGCGCCCCGCCTTTCAATCCCTCACCCATGGGTCAACCTCACTGCAGCCATGATGACTAAAAACTGCCACCTTTCCTCGAATCTGAGAAGTCGTCAGCCATTAAATGGGTCGTGTTCTAGCAAAAAAGAAACAGTGCTGCCAATTAAACCCTGACATGCTATTAACTTTAAGATGCCCCCTGATTTCAGAGCTCCCAAAAACAAGAAAAAAGCATTAAAAGGTTAGAATCAAAGAAATGCAATTTGTTTCCAGGACAACACCATAGTGTGCCTGCCTGCTGTAGTGCTTCTGACCTAAGTCTTCATCTTGGTCCCATTTCTGCCTAGCAGTGTGGTCTGCTGTGAGGAACCTCACTTTGTCAAGCCTTGCTCTTCTTGTTAGTACAACAAAATAGTAGTACTTCCCTCATAGGGTTTCAGGAGAAGAAAAAAAGATACCTATAAAACACTAAGCTTGACACCCAGCACATCACAGGTACCTACAGTCTGTTCAGTTCAGTCACTCTGTCATGTCTGACTCTTCGCGACCCCATGGACTGCAGCACGCCAGGCTTCCCTATCCATCACCATCTCCCAGAGCTTGCTCAAACTCATGTCCATTGTGTCGGTGATGCTGTCCAACCATCTCGTCTTCTGTCATCCCCTTCTCCTCCTGCCTTCCCCTTCTCCTCCTGCCTTCAATCTTTCCCAGCATCAGGGCCTTTTCTAACGAGTCAGTTCTTCGCATCAGGTGGCCAAAATATTGGAGCTTCAGCTTTGGCATCAGTCCTTCCAATGAATATTCAGCACTGATTTCCTTTAGGATGGACTGGTTGGATCTCCTTGCAGTCCAAGGGACTCTCAAGACTCTTCTCCAACACCACAGTTCAAAAGCATCAATGTTTTGGCACTCGGTTTTCTTTAAGGTCCAACTCTCACATCCATACATGACTACTAGAAAAACCATACCTTTGACTAGACAGACCTTTGTTGGCAAAGTAATATCACTGCTTTTTAATATGCTGTCTAGGTTGGTCATAGCTTTTCTTCCAAGGAGCAAGCGTCTTTTAATTTCATGGCTGCAGTAACCATCTGCAGTGATTTTGGAGCCCAAGAAAATAATCTGTCACTGTTTCCATTGTCTCCCCATCTATTTGTGATGGGACCAGATGTCATGATCTTAGTTTTTTGAAAGTTGAGTTTTAAGCCAACTTTTTCATCCTCCTCTTTCACTTTCATCAAGAGGCTCTTTAGCTCCTCTTTACTTTCTGCCCTAAGGGTGGTATCTTCAGCGTACCTGAGGTTATTGATAGTTCTCTTGGCAATCTTGATTTCAACTTGTGCTTCATCCAGCCTGACAGTTCACATGATGTACTCTGCATATAAGTTAAATAAGCAGGGTGACAATATTCAGCCTTGACATACTCCTTTCCCAATTTGGAACCAGCCCGTTTTTCCATGTCCAGTTCAAACTGCTACTTCTTGACCTGCATACAGCTTTCACAGGAGGCTGGTAAGGTGGTCTGGTATCTTCACCTCTTTAAGAATTTTCCACAGTTTGTTGGGATCCACACTGTCAAAGGCTTTGGCAAAGTCAGTGAAGCAGAAGTAGATGTTTTTCTGGAATTCTCTTGCTTTTTCTATGATCCAATGGATGTTGGCAATTTGATCTCTGGTGCCTTCTGCCTTTTCTAAATCCAGCTTGTAAATCTTGAATTACTCGGTTCATGTACTGTTGAAGTCTAGCTTGGAGAATTTTGAGCATTACTTTGCTAGCAAGTGAGATGAGTGCAACTGTGCAAAGGTTTGAACATTCTTCGGCATTGCCTTTCTTTGGGATTGGAATGAGAACTGACCTTTTCCGATCCTGTGGCTGCTGCTGAGTTTTCCAAATTTGCTGGCATATTGAGTGTAGCACTTTCACAGCATCTTCTTTTAGGACTTGAAATAGCTCAGCTGGAATTCCATCACCTCCACTAGCTTTGTTTGCCATGATGCTTCCTAAGACCCACTTGACTTCGCACTCCAGGATGTCCATCCGGCTCTAGGTGAGTGATCACACCATCATGGTTATCTGGGTCATGAAGATCTTTTTTGTATAGTTCTTTTGTGTATTCTTGCCACCTCTTTTTAATGTCTCATGCTTCTGTTAGGTCCATACCATTTCTGTCCTTTATTGAGCCCATCTTTGCATGAAATGTTCCCTTGGTATCTCTAATTTTCTTGAAGAGATCTCTGGTCTTTCTCTTTCTATTGTTTTCATCTATTTCTTTGCATTGGTCACTTATGAAGGCTTTCTATCTCTCCTTGCTGCTCTTTGGAACTCTGCATTCAAATGGATATATCTTTCCTTTTTCTCCTTTGCTTTTAGCTTCCCTTCTTTTCTCAGCTATTTGTAAGGCCTCCTCAGACAACCATTTTGCCTTTTTGCATTTTTTTTTCTTGGGGATGGTCTTGATCACAGCCTCCTGTTCAATGCTACCAACCTCTGTCCACAGTCCTTCAGGCACTATCAGATCTAATCCCTTTAATCTATTTGTCACTTGCACTGTATAATCATGAGATTTGATTTAGATCATACCTGAATGGTCTTTGTTGGTAAAGGTATCGATAAAGGTCCATCTAGTCAAAGATATGGTTTTTCTAGTAGTCATGTATGGATGTGAGAGTTGGACTATAAAGAAAGCTAAGCACTGAAGAATTGATGCTTTTGAACTATGGTGTTGGAGGAGACTCTTGAGAGTCCCTTGGTTTAAGGAGGGAGATCCAACCAGTCCATCCTAAAGGAAATCAGTCCTGAATATTCATTGGAAGGACTGATGCTGAAGCTGAAACTCCCAATACTTTAGCTACCTGATGCAAAGAACTGACTCATTTGAAAATACCCTGATGCTGGGAATGATTGAAGGCAGGAGGAGAAGAGGACGACAGAGGATGAGATGGCTGGATGGGATCACTGACACGATAAACATGAGTTTGCACAAGCTCCAGGATTTAGTGATGGACTGGCATGCTGCAGTCCATGGGGTTGCAAAGATTCAGATACGACTGAGCAATTGAACTGAACTGAGTGGTCTAGTGGTTTTCCACACTTTCTTCAATTTAAGTCTGAATTTTGCAAAAAGGAGTTCATGATCTGAGCCACAGTCAGTTCCCAGTCTTGTTTTTGCTGACAGCTTAGGGTTTCTCCATCTTTGGCTGCAAAGGATATAATCAGTCTGATTTCAGCATTGGCCATCTGGTGATGTCCATGTACAGAGTTGTCTCTTGTGTTGTTGAAATAGGGTGCTTGCTGTGACCAGTGCGTTCTCTTGGTAAAACTCTGTTAGCCTTTGTTTGCCCTGCTTCATTTTGTACTCCAAGGCCAAATTTGCCTGTTACTCCAGGTATCTCTTGGCTTCCTACTTTTGCATTCCAGCCCCCTACAATGCAAAGCACATCATCTTTGGTGTTCACAGGTGCTCTAACAAGGCATTTGAGGACACACATTTCTTTTATCTTCTAGTGTTCTGGTGGGTACACTGAGTTGAACCAACCTACAAATTACTGGGGCTGATATTTTCCAAAAGACTCTGACCAAGAACAGGGATGGCAGACAACTGAATTAAAGACACCCACCAGCTGGTTAGTGTATGGTAGGACACCAACAAAAGCAGGTGTACAGAAGATTTGGGTGAGAAGGCAAATTTCACTGGGATGTGGAGAGGTCCAGTTCCTGAAAAGCAGGAGTAGATTGTATTGAATTAACCCTTTTGTCAGTAACAATGATGAAAGCTGGACAATATACAAAAGGCAACTGCTTGAAAGCACTTGAGAGCAACCCAAAGAAGCAACCAATAGAAGCTGGAGGGGATACGGTCCTTGAAAGACATGAAGCACATTAGGGTATTTCCCTATTCGTGGTGACACACAGGATGATGAAACAGAATGCAGCAGTGTTACCAGCTCGGAAGAAGAGGAAGACATTGGACCCTGAGGATGGAAACTGAAGGGGAAAACGCTAGAAAGGAGATAGCCACAGAATGAGGAGCTCCAAAATTACCATACAGGTTCCCTTGAATCCTTACTTGAATCCTAAATTGTACACATGGAGGGAGAGAGTTCATAGAACCCAAGAGAAAGCAGTAACTGAGAGGCAGAAAGTTCAGCAGCTGCCTGAAAGATGGAGTCTGGAGTTCAAGCACTGCCAAGTTAAAAGGGCTTAGCCAACACTTACGGCTCCCAATTTAATCCTAGAAAGGCCATGCCTTACTATTAAACCCAGGATTAAGGGTTATACTCTAGGATTACGGGCAAAATCAAAATAAACCTACATGAACAAAACCTAAAAACCTAGCCTGCACAAAAGCAAGGTAATACACCAGTAATTTAACTGCCTGTCAGAACAAAACATATCATTCTGGAGAGAAAGACAGTAAGATGCTGAGTCTTTTCAACGTAGGATCCAAAATGTCCAGCGTATGATTTAAAAATTATAGGCATGTGAAGAAGCAAGAAAATATGACCCATGATCAAGAGAAATAATAAAATTAGACCCACTGATGACCCAGATGTTGGAATTCGTATATAGGGATTTTAAAACGTGTGTGTGTGTGTGTGTGTGTGTGTGTGTGTGCATATGCACCTGTGTATGCTGGGATTCCCAGGTGGTGCTAGTAGTAAAAAAAAAACTCACCTGCCAATGCAGGAGACCTAAGAGATGCAGATTCGGTCCCTGGGTTGGGAAGATCCCCTGGAGGAGAGCACAGCAACTCATTCCAGGATTCCTGCCTGGATAATCCCATAGACACACATGCATGCTGTTGCCTCAGACATGTCCGACTGTTTGCAGCCCTACGGACTGTAGCCCACCAGGCTCCCCCGTCCACGGGATTCTCCAGGCAAGGATACTGCAGTGGGTTGCCATGCCCTCCTCCAGAGGATCTTCCCGACCCGTGGATCGAACTCGTGACTCTTAGGTCTCCGGCCTCTATTACATCTCCTGGCAGGCAGGTTCTTTACCACTATCACCACCTGGGAAGCCCCTTAAAATGTGTACATATTATAAATATGTACAGGATTTTCAGGAAATGAAGGATAGAATGAACGAGTGGATAGAGAATCTCAGAAGAGAAATGGGACCCATAAAAATATACCCAGTGGCAATTCTAAAACCAAAAGAATACAGCACCTGATGGAAAACATAATTTGGATAACATTAAGAGCAGCTTAAACACTATAGAATGATGGATCAGCAAACTTGAAGCCAGGTAATAGAAATGATTCAAACTGAAGCACAGAGATTTTTTTGAAAAAGATAAAATAAATGGGGCTTCAGTGACCTGTGGAACAACTCAAGTGTGTAAGCGGAGTTCCAGAAGGGAAGGGGAGAGAGAACTGTACAGAAGAAATATTTAAAAGAATAATGGCCTCCAACCTCCCCCACACCCCCGCATAACACATTCCCAAATTCAGTGAAAAATACCAACCCATAGATATAAGAAGCTCAGTGAATCCCATATAGAAAAAATACCCAAAAAATCACATCATCATCATATTGCTGAATATCAAAGATAAAGAGAAATCTTAAAAGACGTTAGAGGAGAGAAGACCCCCGTTTCCATGTACACAGGAAGAGAGCTGATGCTCATTAGAAACAATGTAAACGGAAAGGCATTTCAAAAGTGCTTGCTAAAATCTATTTGGGATACATGAAGCCTGAAATCCTGCTGAAACGTAAGACTCTGAGGTTGCAAGATACAGCAAAGCCCCCTCCCAAGCACCCCTGTTTATACAAGCACCCACATCATTCGTGCACTCCCACGCCACCCCACCCCCACATACACAGTTATCTCAGTAGACCACCCCAACATTCCCAATGGTGGGGCGGTGGGGGGGGAAATTGTAACTGTCAGGAATGTGATAAGATAGGAAAAACATGAAATCATTTATACAAATTGTGGGACACAATTAAGATTCCTGGTGTTCTGCCACCACGTAAATGTCACACTTTTCTTTCATTCTGATAAAACGTACAAAAAAGAAAAAGACCCCCTTCTCCTCCAATGCGTCAGTCACATGACACTTGGCACACAGGTGGAAATGCAGGGATGGCGCTCACTGAGAGGTCAGGAGGATTCCGAGATGGGGGAGCCATCACGGCAGCTTGACGAGGACGTTCCGGGGGTAAGAGACGGGAGGGGGAAGCAGCGGCAGCAGCAGTTCCCTGAGTGATGCTGAAGGCTGAGGGCCAGGCATCGTGCCAAGTGCTTCAGATATGTCATCTTAATCCTCACTCCAAAACCCTAGGAGTCAGTATCATCACTGCCGTTTTGAACATGAGGAAACAAAGTCAGACAGAATCAGAAGGTTGCCCAGGTTAGTGACAGAGCTGGGATTTGAGCACAGTTTACCCTCCCCCATCAGCTATTCACTTAATCACACCTCTGCGCTGGGCTGGATGAGAGGAGAGCTCCACACGGCCCACGCGACTCATGCCCCAGAGCTCAGGGGGCTCCCAGACAGCTGAAACGACCAGAACCAACGTTCACTGAGCACCTCCCATGTCCGAGCTAGTGTGTCTCACACTTAACGTGTCACATCTTATCTCATTTTCTCAACAGCCCTTTGAGGTGAATTCTTACATCACCTTCATTTTCCACTTGAGGTAAGTGAGGCTCAGAGCTACTGGTGGGGGAACCAGGATCTGACTCCCCAGCTCGAGCTCCCCAGCACCCCCAGCACCGTGCCTGACAACCGGCGGGGGGAGGGGGGGGCGGGCGTTGCCACCAAGAGGGCAGGAGTTCAGCAAAGAAAGACAGGGCTTGGCCACCCTGGTGCTCCTCTCCCACTGCCTGGGACCCTCGCAACTTGGAACTGGGAAAGCAAATCTGTTTAGCAACCAAGGGACTTGGGCTACACCTATCCCTAAGGCGGGAAAACCTAGGAATTCCCCTGCCCCAGGGGTCCTGTGGCCTCCCAATCACCTCTCTCACCACTCACTCATGGCTCTGGGGCCTCAGCCGCAGGGCCTGTCAGTCCAGTCCGTGCTCAATGACAGCGTGGCCTTAAAAATACCAGCAGGCCACAAGCCTGCCCGGCTCAGAACCTTTCAGTGGCTCCTGGCTGTCCTTGGGAAGAAGTCCCCCTCTGACGAGGCCTCGTCCTCCGCCACGTTCTCCTTCTCTCCTCCAGACTGCTCCCCTCTCAGCCCCTCACATCTGCTCTTGCCTCAGGGTCTGCTCCTGTTGCTACTGCAGTGTAACAAATCACCACCCAAATTCTGCGGCCTAAAACGACCATTTCCTTCCCCCGTGGGTTCTGTGGGTCAGGAACTCAGACGTGGAACACGAGGATGGCTTCTCTCTGCTTCCTGAGGCCTGGGGTCTGGGCAGGAAGACTCTAGCTGGGGAATGACTCAAAGGCTAGGGGCCTCTTTCTCCCATGTCTGGGGGTTGGTGCTACCAGCTGGGACCTACGACATGCGCGCTCTTCGCGTGGCGGCTTCTGGGTGGTTGGACTTCTCCGGGTCCAGCCTGGCCCACGGCTCCAACACAGAGTGTGCCAGCAAATAAGGCAGGCCTTTCTTCACCCAGCCTCAGCGGTCAGGTCAGCCGGCGCCACTCCCACTGCTTCTAGAGGGGAGGGAGCAGAGACCCTGCCTCTCAATGGGAGGAGTGTCAGGGTCTCACTGCAGAGGGGAGATATTGTCGGGGCCATCTTTGAACCTGATGCAGTATTCTCTCCGACCAGCGGGCGGTCCTTCCAGCCTCACCACCTGCTGACTCCCCCCTTCAAGTTTCAGCACCACTTTGTGCTTCATGCCCTGGCTGCTTATTCAGGCCTCCTGCTCGGACACTCCGCGTGCCCACTGCTTCTCGTGTGCCTCAGTCTGTCTGTCTGCCTCCCCTCCTGCCTGGGAGCTCTGTGAGGACAGGAATTTTGCCTTTCTGGTGTTGGCTCAGTGAAAGTATTAGTCGCTCAGTAATGTCCAACTCTTTGCAACCCCATGGACTGTAGCCCACCAGGCTCCTACGTCCACGGAATTCTCCAGGCAAGAATACTGGAGTGGGTAGCCATTCCCTTCTCCAGGGGATCTTCCCGACCCAGGGCTCGAACTCAGGTGTCTTGCATTGCAGGCAGATTCTTTACCGTCTGAGCCACCAGGGAAGCCAGAGCAGATTCTGAAAAAAAAAGTACTTCCTGGAGAAGAGAGTCAGAGAGAGAGAGAGGGGAGGGGGAGAAGGGAGGAAGAGAAGGGAACACGCCTGCACACAGGCTGTCATGGGTGCCGCTCAGGAGAACTCAGGCGCATCCCAGCCTGCCTTGGCCCCACTGCGTGGTTCCACCAGGACCCTCCAGGCCCTTCGGAACATCCAGCGGGAGTGGCACCTTCACCCCCGTGGTCCCTGTGCGGAGGGCTTCTGTGCCATCCAGCTGTCTGGCTAATGACGTAGCCTGTAAGATGCTGGGGTTTTCTGGCAAAGACTCACTTTCTAAAAAGGGATGGAACTGAGAGATGGAAAAGGGAGAAGGTCTGAGCAGGACGGGAGAAACTGAGGCAAGAAGGAAAGTCTGCTCCCTGCAAAGACCGGAGTGGCGATCCCATGGAGGCGAGGACCTTGGAGGAGCCATTTGCCCCAGACCAGGAACATGACACCCTGTGCCTCGGGGTGTGGAGAACCCCGTTAAAGTTTCTCTCCTAACTGGTACCCAAATATCATCACCACCCTCACCATCATCACTCAATTTTTTAAAAAAGGAAAGAAGAGTTACCACCAATGTTGCACATGGCTGTTGTCCAGGCAGTGGACAAACCAGCCCCCGGTCACCGCTTCACAGGACTCACCTTGGTGCCCCCCAGCAGGCCTGCCCACGCCCACGAGTCTGTAGCATCGCTCACTTCGTGGGGTCCAGGGCTGACTCCTCTCCTGCTCTGACTCTACCAACATTCACGAGCTTGTCTCCACTGCCCTTGGAGGTAGATTACTCATCTCAGCTCACTCACTGATGCACGAGAGGGATGTCCAGAGAGACGAAGTGACTTAATCAAGGCCACTCAGGTGGGAAGGGACTGAGCGTCTCTCTGGCGCCTCCCCACCCCCAGCCTGTCCTGAGCCACTGCCTCTCTCTAACTTCACAGCATGGATCCTGCTGAATTCTGTGAAGACAGCCTGGGGCTCCTCCCCCAGGGTTCAGAGGTGAGGGAAGTCTCCAAGGAGGGCGGCTGATGGGGAAAGGCGGTCTGTGTGGGACTGCCCTGCCTACACCCCCCACACACACACCCGGGGCTCTTCGGGGCAGAGCAGGGGACGGGAAGCGACCCAGGGGAGGACCTGGCTCCCGGCTGCCTGCACAGCTGGGGCGGATCTAAATCCATTACCTGAGTCAGCGGGGACGCTCTCTGCCTCGGCAGAGCGCACCCGGGGCTGCCCGGGCTTTTGGGAGCGGCTGGGCCGGCGAGCAGAGCTGGCCAGGCTGCTCATGCCAAGGAAGGAGGGGGCCCGGCGAGGCCGCCAAAGCAGGCTGGGGCGGGAGGGGCCGGGCCAGCTGGGGCCGGAGCTAGTGTGACATCACCGGGCGGCCCGCCTCTGTCTGGGGCTGAGGGGAGGCCCGGAGCCTTTCTGGGGCCTGGGGGATCCTCTTGCACTGGTGGGTGGAGAGAAGTGCCTGCAGCCAACCAGGGTCAGGCTGTGCTCACAGTTTCCTCCGGCAGCATGTAAAGGCTCCACAAAGGAGTTGGGAGTTCAAGTGAGGCTGCTGCCCACAGCCGAGAATGGACCCCGAGCCCTGAGCGGTGCTGCCTGAGCCCCGGACCTGCAGAGCATGGCACTGGGGCAGCAGCCGGCCCCCGAGAGAGAAGGCAGGGTGTGAGCCGCACGGCAGGACCCCCGGCCAGCCCCAGCCCCCGGCTGGAGCCCCGCCGCGGAGCAAGCAGAGGCCAGTGAGGCACGGCTACTCGGCGGCCGGCAGGGTCTGGTCTGCGACTTGGGGACCCCTCCTGGAGGCCATGGCCAGGCTGCCCCGCTGACGGCCGAGTGAAGCATGTGAGGAGCGGCCCCGGAGCCAGGCAGGAGGGACGAGGTAAGGGGCGGGCTCTGTGGCACCCCGAGGGACAGGGGCTGAGAGGCAGCAACTGGCCCCGGGTCTCTGGGTTCAAGAACCCCGACCCCCTCCGGCTAGGGAGGGGGGTGTTTGCAGCTGGGCCCTCCTGCTTTCACTTGGGAGCCCAACACGGCAGCTGCCGGCACAGGACCTGTGGACACCTGGGCAGCGGGGGGCGTTCAGGGGGTGGGAGGTGGGGGGTGGCGTGAGGTCATGGCTGGGCTTATGAGGGCTTCATCAGTAAGCCTCACTCTCCTTCAGACAAAGAGCCTTTGGGGTGAAGGGAGGCGGCTCCCGCAGGGCTCTGACCGCCGGGTCCGGGATGTGTGCGCGGCTGTGAGCTTGTGTGGAGCGGTGCCCTTGACGGGCCAGTGGGCCCAGGAGTCGCGGACGGCCGGGCTAGCCCAAGGACTCAGGAAGTTGTTTTTCTGCTTCGGGTTCCCGTGCACCCTGGCTAGCGACAGCAAAAGCAAACTCTTGTCCTGAGAGTGCCAGGAACCCTTGTTCAGAAAGGTCCCCGGGGGCTGAACAAACTCCGCTCCCGCCCCTGCCTGGGAGGAGAGGAGCTGAGGGATCCAGAGCCCGGAGGGACAGCCTGCGGCTTCGACTCCACGCTGCCCCGGTCTCCTGGCACGTCCCAGGACACCTAGACCCTCCTCGCAGGGGACGGGACGGGACGGGACGGGGCCCCGGGTCTACAGCGGGCTGTCCGTGGGCTGGCTGGGACCCGGGAGGATGAGGCTTTCCCGGCACCAGGCAGCAGGACAGCACAGGCTCCACATTCCGAGTCCCTTGAAAGCACTCGTTAGATAACATTTCCAAACAGAAATTCTTCGCTGATCCCTCCCTTCTCCTCTGTGATATGTGTGTCACGGGTCAGCAATTGCCTCTGCTGTGGATTAGGAGAGCTCCCAGAGGCCAGTTCGGTTACTTAGAGAAGGATCTCCTTTCACTGGGGCTCTGCGGAAAGTTGAGAATGCCACTTCCGAAGCTGGCCAAATGCTCCCCACATGTATTTTTCTAAATTGAGACAGAGGGAGGTAGGGCTCACAAGCTAGGCTCAGACCCTAGCTCTTCTACCTATGGGCCAAGTGACACTTGCTGACCATTTAGCCTCTCTAAGCCTCAGTTTCCTTATCTGTGAAATGGGATCACAGTATTGCCCTTCTCTCAGGGCACTTACGTGGCACTCACCAACTGGTAGAGTCCCCCACAACTACCCTGTAACACAGGTACTTGTTAGTCATCACCATTTCACAGGTGAGGAGGCTGAGGCACAGGGGTTAAGTGTTGTGTCCAAAGCCACACGGTTAGTGTCAGCACCGTGTCTGAGCCACACGCCGTTACTCACCAGTAGGAGCACAGGGAGCATGACCTGGGAGGCCTTAGCACAGTGCCTGGTGCATGGCAAAGCCTCAGAAAACATTAGTCTCTGAGTATTACGAGCCATAACCATCAGAATCACAGAGGGAAGAGCAGAGACCCGGACTCTGGATACGTCCTGCTGGGGTTGTCAGGAAGTTTCTAAAGGCCCAGCCAAGGCTATGACCACTACCTCCACCCACACTGGGGGGCCTCCCAGGAGCCTGTGGAGGGGGCGCTTCATGTCTGGGGCCACATGTCCAAGTCCTAGAAGCCCACAGGGAGGAGGAGTGCAGATGTACCGACAAAAGGACCTCGGGTGCTTCTGACAACACCCCTACAGGAACAGCATCCTACCCCTCGCAGGGCACTGCTCCCCTGCCCGCTGGCCCCTTGCCTGAACCAGCCGGCGGGGCAAGTGAGCTACCGCCGCACTGCTCCAGGGTCCACAGCAGGAGGACCAATGCCAGGCCTGTTCTGGGGTTGCAGAGGAGAGGCAGCGACCCCTCCCCGAGTCTGCACCGCAATCACCAAATCTACCCACAAGATGGCCAAGTCCGGTGGATTTCATACGGGCCAACAATGGTGCATCTTAGCACAGGATAGTGGCTTCCCTCCTGTGACCGAAAGCGCTCAGTGGTCCCTGAACTCTTGGAAGCATTTGGAAAAGCTGGCATTGAACAGACGCTTCTCCAGCACACGGCCTCTGGGGCTGTGCAAGCTGCAGGTTTCCTGGCTCAAGCCTGGATCCACAGCGGCTCACTCTGCTCTCTGGGCATGCGTGTGTGCTAAGGCACTTCCGTCATATCCGACTCTTTGCGATCCTTTGGACTATGGCCTGCCAGGCTCCTCTGTCCATGGAATTCTCCAGGCAAGAATACCAGAGTGGGTTGTTATGCCCTCCTCCAGGGGATCTTCCCAACCCAGGGATCGAACCCATGTCTCTTACGTCTCCTGCACTGGCAGGCAGGTTCTTTATCACTAGCGCCACTTGGACAGCTTGGGCCAAGCAGAGGCTCTGACTGACCTCACGGGCCTAACACGAGTGAGCTCATTCATTACTCAGTAAAGGCAGGCAAAGATGTGTGAAGCACATGGGGTTTTCGCTACAACCTACGGGGAAGAGCAACTACGCTATCTCTTCCTCCACTCCTCCATCCCACAGTGATTTACTAAGTACCACTGGGCTAAGTAAGGCACACACATCTCATTCCATCCTCGCTACAGCCTCAGGAGGCAGGTTTCAGTTTTAGCATCCCACTTGACTGAGGACAAAACAAAGGCTCAGAGATGGTAAGCAGCCTGAGCACCAAGGTCACACAGTTGGGGATTCTGCGGGACTTGAACCCTGGTCGGTGTGGCTCCGCAGGCCATGCCTTTCCCCGTCTCACTTCACTGGCCTGTTCAAAGCGTCTCACAACCTTTTGGTTTGGCTGGTGTCCTAGAGATGCTGTACCACTCCATCTGAAAGCCATGTGCTCACCCGATTCGGGTGCGCCATCTGTTTGTCCTAGAAGTCTACCTCTGAGACAGTACAGGCCTCACCCCTCTTACAACTGAGCCTCATCACGGCTACATAGCATGCTTGCAGTAGCACAGTTAATGAGAGGTGGGACCAGATTCCAAGCCAGGCTGTCTTAGCTCTGAACCCTGCACATCTGGTGATCTGTGTGGCTGCCCCTCACCCATCCCACCCCTCACGGCAGCACCATGCAACTATATCAGCTCAGGGGGGACTGAGCCTTGGGCCACCAGTCATCCAGGGACTGTTGCCTGAGTCCCTGCTTGGAGACTCCAAGGGCTGCAGAACCCAAGCTCGGGTTTTCACAGCCTGCACTGGCCACACTTGAGCAAGTCTCGAGAAAAGACCCAGGAGCTGCGACTGGCAGCTCCAGCAGAACAAACAGAGCAGCCCCGCCCAAGGCAAGCACATTCAGCCTCTGTCCTCTCTCTGAGTCGCAGCCCACTTCACCCGAACCCATCTCGATTGAGAACAGTCAGGCGGGGGAGGAGGGGTTCTGCTTTCCTGAGCCCACAGCCCAGTGGGAAGAGGCAGAAGGTGAATCTAATTCACAGCAGTGGGAGACTCGTAGGGAGGAGGCGTGTGGTGCTGAGAGAGACCTGTGAGATGAGTGGTACTGTCCCATTTTACAGAAGAGGAAACTGAGGGTCAGAGGGTGCAGAGCCTCTGCCACATTCTCTCCAGCGGCAAGTCAAAAAAGCAAGGATTCAAACCCAGATCTGGGCTCATTCCGCCCCAGCCCACTGCCAGCCTGGACAAACACACTGCGGGAATCTCAAGAATGAATCAATTCATTGAATAGCATTTCTTTTTTTGTGAATTTATATAAAACACCCCAAATAGAGGGGTCATTCAGACCCTGGCAGCAAGCAGTTTGCAGTGGTAGAAGGGTCACAGCAGAACCTCGTTCTGAGGGTAGTTTCTGTGACAAAAACCACATTCCCACACAACTCCAAGCCATATGATTGCCTTAATAACAGCCTTGGGAGGGGGGCTAAAATGCTACAATGTCCTGTTACACGTACACATCAACTGTAAGCACACACTCTGATCACAGACATGTTAACGTGCCGGGTGCGGGGGGAGCCAGGCCTCTCACAATCAAGCTATTGTGTCGGGTCAACACTGGAGAAACCAGCCTTTCTACAGGCCAGCAGCCCCAGAGCCCCCCAACCTTCCCCAGAAAGGCACGCCCAAGACCACCTCAGGAAAGCCCAGAAGGAACTCGGTTCTTGTCTCTGAGAGATGCCTGAGGACCCTCCCGGCTCCAGGGACGACCAAAGTCCTGCCGGAGGTGGTCCCACTCCAGCCTCTGCCAGTGGACAGTGGAATTTCTCAGTCACCGCTCACCTCCAGGGCCCACTCAGGGACAGGCAGGGAAGGGACCTGAATGAATGAAAGAGGGAGGGAAGGAAGGAGGGAGCTGCAGACCCAGACGAACGAGCCTCTCGCCTCCAGGCACCACATCGCACCACCCCAGCTGTGCTCCCAGCCCTGTGAGCCGCCCCGTGGGGGCCCTGACACCCAATGTTAGGGACCTGCTCTCTGTCTCATCTACTCCTGCGGCCCCTCGAGGGCAGGCACCTCCCTCACTCCTGCTCCATCTCCGGTCCCCAGCACGGTGGCTGGCACCAGGGAAATGCTCAGGGAGTCTGTGCAATGAGTGAATGCCTTGAATTCCTACTTAGTAACCCAGGTGCCATCCTGGCTACCACCCTGACCCCACTTTTAAGAAGCCCATAGTCTGGGTAGAGAACCAGATGAGGACAAGCTGGGTCTCGGGTGCTGTGATGGAAGCAGCCAGGGCTGCTCCTGGGAGCTGGAGGAGAGAGGGGGCCCCCTCCCCAAGAATGGCCAGCTTCACAGAGAAGGTCAACTGAGCAAGAAAGGCAGGATATGGGGAAGGTGCCGAGGCAGAAAGAACAGCACGTGCAGGGGCAGGGAGGCAGGATAACACAGGCTCTGTCTTCCAGCAGGACACTGACGGGCCAGCTGTGAGGTTTACAAAGATAGGCCTGGAGCAGTAGGCAGGCCAGCAACGCCCGTGTGGGTAAGGAAGCTGGCTCTGGAGTCAACACATCTGTTCCAAGCCCAGCTCCACTACTTGGGAGCTCTGAGGTCTGGGCAAAGCCCCACCATTACCTCTGTTTCCTCATCTGTGAAACGGGGATAATCACGGCCCCTGCCCTACAGAGTTGCTGGGATCGGGGACGGAGGCACGTGCTCATCGTGTCTGTGCTGGGGATGAGCTCTGCAACAGGGCCGAGGTGGCCATAGGGCCAGCCACTCAGCCTGGCCTGGAAGAGCAGCCCCAGGCAAGGTTTGGATTTCCCAGGAAGCCGCCCCGGGGCACCAGTGTCCACCCGGTCCCTGGCTGCTCCCTGCTGTCGGGGGCTCCCCCCAGATCCAAGGCTGCAGAGCACACGAGGCACGGCCGGAAATGCAGCAGCCAACTCGGGAGCCGGGCTCCGAAATGGCTTCTGCAGGCTCTCCGCCTCTGCTCTGCTGGCTGGGGCTCTTGGCACCCGAGGGATCAGTGTGCAGGCTTTGGGACCTTTCAAGATGGCTCCAAAATAATGTACTACGGAAAAGGAACAGCGGCATCCTTGTCCCCCGGCAAAGGCAACCCGTTCCCCGCCGCCGAACCACATCCTCTCCTAACCCGATGACCTCACAGGATGACCACAACCCACCTCCTCCATGAGCTCAGCCCTGCCCCGGAGCCAGCAACGCAACAGGGGCAGGCGCGTCAGGCAAGTTCGACTGCTGCTCTTCCCAGCAAATCTGCACAGTCCCACACTTCTGCTTCTCTGGCTTGAGCCAGTGTTCCCAGCACCCAGGACAGGGCTGGACCCTGACTGTAGCAACACACGATGGCTGGTTGGCTGGGAAGACTAAATGGATGGAGGGCTGGCTGGCTGGCTGGACAGACGACTCATTCAAAGGTCTTATAAGAGCTGGACTGGCAGGGTCTGGCCATCAGCTCCAGACCCCCTGGGCACCCACACTGCCTTCTGGCGGGGATGATTCACAGGCTCCCGGGCTGGGAGGGGATGGCAGTTGGAGATGTGGTTATTCCCTCCCTGGCCTCCAGGCTGGTGGTGAATCACCAGGACAAGCGATGCACAGTTCCTTCCCCAGGGTTTCTAAGGTGAGGACACTGCTGCGCATTCTAGATGTCCATTTTGGGGTCTCACCACTTGGATGATCAAGCAGCTGTTTCTACCATCCAACAAGACTCACCCTTGTGCTGACCTGAAAGCCATTTCTACCTTGTCAGTCAAAGAATGACTAAGAGGGAATCTGCATCCCGGCCGTTAAACAAACAGACAGGCACTATTATTCACACAGGTTGGGGAGGTGCTCTTGATCGAAGTGAAGGCACAGACCTTGCAGCTGACGTGGACTTCCCAGTCCCGATGTTTCCTTCAAGGGACCTTAGGCAAGTGACCTAACGTTTCTGGACCTGGGTTTCTTCTACTACAAATGCAGATAATAATGTCTGTCTCCTAGGTAAGGGACCAAATAGTTTAATACCCAACAAGGACACTTTTGAGAATAAAATGGGGTGCTATTAATAATTAATAAGACAGTAGGCCTCAAGGGGGGCCAACCAGCATGCCCAGTCCCCTATTCATAAGGTGGTCAATGAGGTAGAGCACGGTTGAGCACATCCAAAGTCTGTAAGAAACAAAAGACAGCTGTTCTTATCTGTCCTATTGGTCATGTGGTCAGCTGGGCCCTGTAGGGCAGTATCTTCTGGAATGTTTCTTTATCTGGATCCCTCTGTCATCCCAGATTACCAGTTGGTTTGGTACTACCTGACTGGCACATCATATATCTCATAACCAGCTCTGGCAGGAAAAACCGTGCGTTAACTTTGAAGTTTTGATTTATTTTTTTTTCTTTTCTGTCCTGATGCTGGTTTAACATCATGATTCATGCTTGGGTCCACCAAGCTCACTCAAGCACAGCTCAAGTTCCCGGCTTCCTGTCAGGGGCCAGCTGGGCACTGGGCCAGGGGGGCAGTTCCAGATGCCCTTGCTGCCTTGGCAGAGGCCCCCTGCCCAGGCCTCCTGCAGGGCCTCTGGCCTGGACTCCTACCTGGCTTCCATCTGCGATCGCAGAGTGATGGGGCAGGGCAGGCTGGGGAGAGAGGGACAGGCTCTGTGAGCCCCCAGGCAGGACCACAGCATGGACTAACGGTGAAACACCATCCTGAGAGCTGATTCAGTTTGGGGTCAGCAGTGCCGGGGGTCCCAAGAGCTCTCCTGTTCTCCTCCTTGCCTCAGAGGGGGCGTGGCCGCCAGGGAACAATCCCCCTTGAGTTTCCCTGTCACTTTTATACATTCAACACAGACTTACGTTGGGATTCTGTTATCGACTGCTACTTGGCTAAGCTGATGACTTAGGACAAAATGACTCATGGACTTTGAATCTTAATAGCTTCCTTGCCTGCAACGGGAACAACTGTCAGCTTTGCCATTAGTCTTAAAAGCATCTTTGTGAGAATTAGAACACACTGCTGTGATTTAAATATACAAAACTACAAAGACTATGAATGTGAGCTGTGCTCCCTAGAGTTGCATAGTACACAACCTGGGTCACCATGCATGGCCACCCTGAAATAAACAGCTTCCCTCCCAGGCCTGTTGGGAGGATGAAGTGAGACAATACTTATAAAGTGTTTGGATCACAGTGATAATTGGCTGTCGCTATTATTTTTGAAATTTACTTATTCCTACCCTTTGCGGTGAGAACTCACAAGATGACCCCAGGAAAGTAGCTTCTGCCGCAGGGTAGGACCCACAGCTCTGTCTTATGAAAACAGTTCTTCCCACAGAGTGGCCCCTCACTGGGCTGTGGTGATGAGGGGGACGTGGACACACGGTGTGTGGCCCCACCACAGCAGGCCAAGCAGGGACGCTCAGAGCTGCCCACCGGAGGCTGGGTGGGACCCAAGCCCTTGGGGAGGTGGCCTCCTGGCGCGCACAGCCTGTCACGTGGCTTGGTCACACCAGCCCTGCTTGTGGGGAGGGAAACCCGTGCATAATGGAAACTCCTCACAATACAATGTGGAAAAGCAATTTCAAGAATCGCTTTTATTTTCCTTTTGAAGCCAAGGAAAACAGTTGGATTTGCTTTCCTCTGTTGGTCATAGGAAGAAACTGAGGAGCATCTCTTTGATTGGAGTCGAGTTCTCCTCCAGGCCTAAGACGGTTGGAATGCTGGGGGTTGGTGTTGGGGGCGGGGGGGAGTTCCTTCTCCTGGGATGCAATTAGTTGAATAAATACCAAGAGAGCAAAAGTAAGCAAACTCATTACTGCCCATTAAGATCTGCCAAACTTGCAAAAAAGCTAAGGAAGGGGGCTGGAACCTTGAAGGAAAGTCAGTTACTCTAAGGCAGAGGGGGCATAGCCCTTGGTGTCAGGCTGACCCCAGCTCTTGACAGAGTCAGCACTGGCTCTTGTCTGCCATGTGCTCCCGGCAAGTCACTTACCTGTCTGGGTGCTGGTGCCCCCCTTTATAAACCTGGGGGAACCAATCTCACTGGATTCCCTGGGACAGTGCCCTGGTTCCTTCCCACCCTTCTTGTAACCACAACTGGCTCCGTGTCACTCCTGCCAAGCCCAGGCCTCATGGAAATGTGACAGTAAGACCCCAAATTGTGCGGCTTCACGACTGTTCCCACCAGCAGCAATGCAACAGGGAGCAAGCTACCTGACACCCTCTTGGGCTTCGGTTTCCTCACCCTCAAAATGGGCAGAATACTCCAAATGTCGTGGTGATTCCACAAAATAATATGTTACGCGACGGGCCTTGTGAACCTAAAAACTGAACGAGTGTTAACAACCATCAAGTTTGGTTCTCTTTTTAATTGAACAACTGCAAGAAACGCTCTTTAAAGACTGCACACTGGGGACCCCATGACACCCAGGACCAGTCTAACCACTGGGCTGGGAGGTGAGGCCAGACAGACCTCCTGGGCAGGCCCAGCTCTGCTACATGGAACAAGGCCCTCCTCTGGGAAGTGAGACTGCTGGCCGTGGGAGCTCCTGGGGCAGGGGTTGGGGGGAGACATGGTAGGATCCAAGGAGATGGTGCACGTGCTGGACACACAGCCCCTGAGTGTGTGTTGGCAAATGACACACACTGTCGTTTGGCTCAGCTGGAGCTCTCATACGGCTATCACGACATCTTCACCTCTAGTTTGGGAAGCACGTCCATGGCCCTCACCAAGTGTGGGAGAGGGGTTGGATCACCCCATCTCATAGAAGAGGCTCTGCCTTCAGGACCTTAAGTCCAAGGGCACAGAGCTTTGCCCAGGGAAGCCGTGCAAGCCCACACTTGGGAAGGGACAGGACTCAACGGCAAACACTGCCACCCCGCCAGGTCTCGAGGCCCGGAGCCAAACTGTCTCCTGGGACCGTGGCAGTTTCTTGGCCAAGGGGAGCCCTCGCTGACATCCGCACTCAGCATCACGGAGCAGAGAGCCAGGTGAGCCGCCCAGGCTGGGAGGGCGGCTCCCCACCATTGTTGTGGGTCGGGTGTGGCCCAGGCACAGGAGCAGCTAAAGAGCTTGGAAACTAGGCAAACACTCACAAACTCAGCCCCGTTTCCACCAACGTCACTGCAGCCCTAACCTCACAGCCCAACCCAACCCAGAGGCTCCTAACACCTTTCTCTGCCTGGCCCAAAAGGCCTGGACTGGCCTTCGGAACCAAGCTGGGGCTTTCTCAGTCAAGTGGAAAACAGCTCATTGTGGCCCTGGGGAGCACAGGATCTGTTTTGCAACCTCCCGCTGTCCAGGCTGCCCACCAGAGAAGTCCCCAAAAGGGTCTGGGGAAGACAAAACCTTCCGGTTCTGGGTGGTGGTTGTTATGTTAGTGTAAACTATCGTGAAATCAGAAAGTCGTGATGCTAGCACTTTACTACTAGAAACCAGATCAAGAAAATTTCTAAGTAGTCATTAAGAGTTGAAGGTTTGAGTACAGAAGGCTGGGGCTGAGTCCTGGTTCTGCTACCTTCCAGCGGTGTGAGCTTAAGCAAGTCACTTCGACTCGCTGAGTCTCGGTTTCCTCATGGAAATGGAAAGAACAATGGTATCTACCAAAAAAGACACTGTGAGAATTCAATGAAGCAGAAAACCCTTGCAAAACATTGAGTGCAGGCGGAGGTACACAACAGGCACTCAGGAAGTGGATGTTAGGGACAGTAGTAGTAAATGTAATTCGCGGTCTCCTGTGCACGCCCCCACACCCTCAGGCAGTCACTTGCCCTGGGCTCCTCTGGCCCTGCCTGCCTCTTCCCAGCACTCCCCACTGCCCGGCAGCTGTTGGTGGATGTGTCTTTTCATTCAGCGTACAAATGTTCACTGAGCTCCCGTGTTATGCACTGTGGGGGAGGGGGGTGGGGGAGGAGTGATGAAAACAGACAAGCCCCCTGCTCTCAGAGAGCTTTCATTCACAGGCATGGGTAGACAGACACCACATGTCTGATGGTGACATGGACTCTGGAGGGGGAAGGTGGCGAGGTCACAATTTTAAGTAAGCCGGGAAAGTTTCACTGGGAAGGTAATATTTCAGCAAAGACCTGAGAGCAGTGAGGAGGGAGCACGCATCAAGGAAGCGGCTGAGTGTTTTGGACTGGGGCAAGTGCAAAGGGCCCTCACCATCAGCGAGCCTGAAGAACACCCAGGAGGCCAGAGTGGCTGGAGCATGTGAGTGAGGATGAGAGGAGTTGGAGATGAGGTCAGGGAGGAAACTGGGCCAGAGCGGGGGGCCTTAGAGACCTGTTAGCTGCTTCTCCAAGATGAGAAGCCACCAGAGCACTCTGAGCAGCAGACTGACCTGATTTGACTTTTTTAAAAGGCTCACTCTGGCTGCCGGGTTGAGGACAGCCTCTTAAGGCAAGGACAGGAGCAGTGAGACCAGTCTGGTCCAGGTGAGAGGTGAAGGTGGGCTGTACCAGGGGAGGTGGGGAGAAACTGTAGGATCCTGGGAATAGTCCTAGGATATTGCTGTGATAATCTGGTGGTGACTTAGACGTGGGGTATGATGGGAAGAAAGGAGTCAACGACAACGTCAAGATTGTTGGCTGAACAATCAGAAGAACAGAGTCGCCATTTGCTAACCTAGGAAAAACTGGGATGAACAGGTTGGGATGGAGACTTGGGAAACCCCAGGAATTCATTTCTGGATAAGTTATGGCTGAGGTGCCCATAGCAGTAGCAGTAGAGTAGTTGAGCAGAAATGTCAAAGAGGCAGTTAGACATATGAGCCTGGACTCAGAGGGGCAGGGAAAAGTCCTCAGACTAGACTGAACAAGATGATGTCTGAGGACTGAGCCCTGCCACCCCCTCCCCACCCAGGACAGGACTGGGAAGGGGGCGTGGTGAACCAGCAAAGGAGACTGAGGAGCAGCCAGTGAGATGGGAGGAAAGTGTGGCGTTTGGGGAAGGAAGTCCCAGGAGGGAGTGATCTGCCACGTCCGGCAGTGCTGAGAGGCGAAACATCCGCGAGGACCAAGAACTGAGCCTTTGGTCTGGAAAGAGAGGCCCCCTGTGATCCTGTCCAGGACACTTGGAACCGAGGGGAGGGGGCAGGCCTGATGGGAGTGAGCTCAAGAGAGAACAGGAAGAGAGAACTTTCTGGAAATGGTGGGGGAGGGTGTGGGCAACTCTTCAGAGGGTTTTGCTAAAAAGGGGAGCAGAGAAATGGAACAGTAGCTGGAGAAGGGACATGAGGTCAAGTGAGGATTTTCTTTTAAGCTGAAAGAAATCACGATCATAGGGAAAAAGTGATCACGCCGAGGAGCTGGGGAAGAGCGGCCAGAGCCACGTCCTTGAGTGGGCAGAGGGAGGAGTGAGCTGCGCACGTCTGTCCCCTCCCTCTTGGCCTGGCTTGCTCCTCCTCATCCCTCTGGGGTCAGCACGAAGGTCACTTTCTCAGGGAAGCTTTCCTGACCCTTCTGGTTAGGTCAGTTTCCCGTTCTACCCTCCCATGGCATTCACCATGTCTGCCTCCTGGCACTCAGGGGCTCTGAGATGATGGGTAAGCCCGCTGAGGGCAGGGCTGGCTCTGTCCTGTTTGCAGCTGCACCTCCAGTAGCCAGCACACCGCCTGGCACACCCCAGGTGTTCCATGGACATCTGGGGAAGGAACGAGTGGTCTAAGAACAGAACTGAAACTAATCTGGTGACACGTGTCTCTTTCCTGCTCCCACCTGGCTAAATCCTGTTGCAGTGATGGGGACAGTGTGGGTACTGCCTGTTGAAAATAGTGCATTTAGCAGAGCTCAGTTGTCTGCTCTGTAGCTTGGCTAACACACAGACTGAAGCCATGTGATTAGACGCGTCTTTCCGCTGACATTGTCCACCACAAACCGAACACGTCCCAAACCACGTCTAGCGGATCATTCATTTAACAAACACTTGCGGACAGCTGCCTGCGTGCAGCATCCTGAGGATACAGGATGGAAACAGACAAAGTGCTGGCCCTCAGGGAGCACAGAACCATGAAGAAATCACACAGAGTTCAGATTCATCTCATCTGTGATGGGTGTTACAAAGGCCACGTCCAGGGGAAGACTTAACAGTCTGAGGCAGAGGAGGAGAGAGACAGGCCAAGCCTTCCTCTGCCTCCCCTCCCAGCTTCAGGCTGCCCTCCTATGGTTCTCGGGCTCCAGGCCAGGTGCTCGACGAGAGGGCCGTGGGCACTGGCTGGCCCCAGGAGTGGCAGGGTCTCAGCCTGCTGCCTTGCACATGCCCCGGTCCCCTCCCGAATCTTTTCCGCCTCTGCCAGGCCTCCTGTCCCCTCCTGCAGCTCCCAGAAGGGCTGCCTCCTGAAGCAGCGTTTTTGGAAACAGCTGCCCAACGAGAAGGCTGAGCTCATTTATGGCACCGGCCGCTGGCCGTGACATAACCATTACTGAGTCTGCTCTTCTGTTTACTTTCAGGGTTTCGTAGGCTCTGCTCAGCAAAGACGAACCCCCGGTGTGCAAGGACCATGAGGCCGCTGTGCATGACGTGCTGGTGGCTGGGACTGCTGGCTGCCCTGGGAGCGGCGGCGAGCCAGAAGGATGGCTTGGAGGGCACCGAGGAGGGCTCACCCGGTGAGTTCGTCTACCTGAACAGGTACAAGCGGGCCGGCGAGTCCCCGGACAAGTGCACCTACACCTTCATTGTGCCCCAGCAGCGGGTTACAGGCGCCATCTGCGTCAACTCCAAGGAGCCCGAGGTGCTCCTGGAGAACAGGGTGCACAAGCAGGAGCTGGAGCTGCTCAACAACGAGCTGCTCAAGCAGAAGCGGCAGATCGAGACGCTGCAGCAGCTGGTGGAGGTGGACGGCGGCATCGTGAGCGAGGTGAAGCTGCTGCGCAAGGAGAGCCGCAACATGAACTCGCGGGTCACCCAGCTCTACATGCAGCTCCTGCACGAGATCATCCGCAAGCGGGACAACGCGCTCGAGCTCTCGCAGCTGGAGAACCGCATCCTCAACCAGACGGCTGACATGCTGCAGCTGGCCAGCAAGTACAAGGACCTGGAGCACAAGTACCAGCATCTGGCCACGCTGGCCCACAACCAGTCTGAGATCATCGCCCAGCTGGAGGAGCACTGCCAGCGGGTGCCCGCCGCCCGGCCCGTGCCCCAGCCGCCCCCCGCTGCCCCGCCCCGCGTCTACCAGCCGCCCCCCTACAACCGCATCATCAACCAGATCTCCACCAACGAGATCCAGAGCGACCAGAACCTGAAGGTGCTGCCGCCCCCTCTGCCCACCATGCCCACCCTCACCAGCCTCCCGTCCTCCACAGACAAGCCGTCAGGTAAGTCCTTCCCAGCGTTGCGGAACCCCGCAACATCTGGGCCTCAGGGCTGGGCACCGGGCCTCTCTTGGCTGTGACCGCAAGTGGGGGAGGAATAGCGGTAAGCCGAAGCTGGGCCAAAGGCTTGTGCAATCCCCTGGCAGTCCCTGGGGCCGAGCCGCTGGAGCCGGCGGGGTGAGAGGGAGGCCACGGTCCTCAGATGGATGCCCCAAGGTAGAGCCAGGAAACGGGGGAGTGTCAGAAGACAGCAAATATTTTCTGGCTTCTGCTAGGAAAAACCCCAGGCCTGAGTTCTCTGGGCTCTGCGTGAGGTGCTCTGTGCTGGTGGATGGGATGAGCGCTCCTATAAGTGCACGTAATGTGCCTGGCACAGAACTGGCCTTCAGTGAATGTTCATGGAAGAAACAACAGACCAGAGGAAGAGAAAGTGTTATCACAGCAGAAGTAGGATGAACACGTGGTAGGGAGCGGCCTGCCCTCCCTAGGAAGAAACACTTTCTAAAGCCCACACATTTTCTAGAGTCTGCTGCAGTCTAGAATCTTCAGTGATGATTCCACACACTCTTAAATACGTGTCTCATCTTAAAATATGATAGTTCTCAGAATATCATGATGGGGGAGGAATGGGGCTGTTGGTAGGTTCTGAAGCTTGACCCAGACACTGGCGCCGGGCACTTTCGTGTATGTTACCTCTTTAGCCCCTGCGGCTCCTTATGGAAGGTTAACTGAGAGGATGAGTGACTTGCTCACGCTGGGTCTGAATTCAGGCTTTTCACTTTAAAGCTGCAGCTGACTCCTCAGTGCACTAGGACTCTGGGCATCTGCACCCTTGGCAGGGGAGCATGAGTCCAGCCCCCAGGGTTATTCATCCAGGACCTGTGAGTCTTCCAAACAGGCTGGTGGGTGAGGACTACATCCGTTTTTGCAGAAAGTAACCACGTATCTGCTTCAAGTCAGTGACATTTGTACCACTTCGTTATATAAGCAGGGAGATATTTTTACTGAAAATATCCTGTTTTACACTTATTTCACACTTCTGAAAATAACCACCAGTACTGGGAAGAGCAGCTTCTTGCTAATTCCAGAGAAGGACTGAACCTGAGTGCAGGAGGGTGGCCCATGCGAAAGACAAGGGCGGCACTGTCTGCAGGTACGGGGCGGGGGAGGAGGGGTGTAGGAGCAGGGCAGGGCATCTTACTCACAGCAAAGCCCTCTACTGGGTGTGCAGGTTGAGGACTTGTGCTCTGGAGCAGACTGACCTGGGTTCAAATTCTGATTTCACCACTGATCAGCTCTGGGACATTAGGCAAGTCACTTTGCCCCCAGAGCCTCCATTTCCCCATCTGTCAATTGTCAATGGGTTTAAATAGTGCCTACCTGAGGATTAAATGAAATACTGCAAGGCGTGGTTAGCAGGGTTCTGGGCCCATGGTAAGTTTCATTACATGGCAGCTATGAGTTTCCCTCTGATCTTGGTCTCTTTATCTTGAAACAGGAGATTGAAATTTATTAATAAAAGATAGTCCATGTTTAGCTCTTCATTCTACAGCTGATGACTGGTTCATTTGTTGTTTGTTGTTGTTCAGTTGCTAAGTCCAACTTTCCCATGACCCCATGGATTGCAGCCTGCCAGGCTCCTCCATTCCTTGGGATTTCCCAGGCAAGAATACTGGAGTGGGTTGTCATTTCCTTTTCCAGGGGATCTTCCCGACTCAGGGATCGAACCCACGTCTCCCGCATTGCAGGCGAATCCTTTACCGCTGAGCCAGCGGGCTCAGTTCCACTAGAGAGGGCAGAGTACGCTAATACACCTGATAGAACAAGCAGAGGGTAAAACGTGCCCGTGGGTGCCAAATGAAGGCTCAGCTGAATATTGTAATTCTGACATGAGGCAGGCTGACCTCAGTGTTTATGCAATAGATCTCCTCTAGCTTAAGCATCTCTGGTTTCTGACTCAACAGTCCCAAAACATTCCTGAGCTTGAACTCAGCTGGCAGATACATAGTGGAGGAACAAAGACCTAAGTCTGCATCCAGGATCTACCTTTTGCTAACTGTTCACTCGTGAGAAAGTTACTTAACTCTTCTGAGCCTCATTTTTCTCCTCTGTAAAATGGGGACAAGAGTCATAACATCACAGGGTTGCTGTGGAAACTCAATGCAATCAGGCACGCAGTATACATCATGTAGGGGCAGCCAACGATAGCTGAGTCCCTCCTCTTTGCCAATCACAGTGCTGGACTGTGTGCAAACGACAGTCCTAACCTTCAGGAATTTAGTCTGGAGGGAGGTGGCAGATTCATGAATGCACTGGAACCCATCTGTGCTATCTGTTCTGCTTAGTCCCTCAGTCGTGTCTGACTCTTCACGACCTCACGTCTGCTGCCTACCAGTTCTCAACCCCAAAATCAGCACCTCAGATCTGACAAGGGGTTTCACTGACCTGCAAGGCCAACATTTCCAGAATGTTGTGAGAACCTGTGGGACCGACATAGCGAAGTACCTGAAATCAGGAATGCAGGGAAAACCATGGGCTGTGCGGTCACCGTGGTAGCACTACAGGGTGCGGGGTGACCAGAGGGGCGCGTGAGGGCCTACGGCACCAGGTCGACAGGGGGCGTGACTGCGTCCGCCTGAAGTAGAAGGGACAAGCTGACAGAGTTGGGGATGTCGGTGTTGCCTCCTGAAGGATCTGTAAAGGGTTTACCAGGTGGACTCAGGAGTTGGGCAACTGAGTTACCAGTGGGTCACCCGTGGAGATAATTAAGTCTGTTCAAAGACCCAGGGGCCTGGCCCTATCAGAGGCCCCTCAAGTGGCCCAGCTCCACTGCTTCTTCACATGCATAATTCAGTCCAGGCTCTGCGCATTCCAAGGCTTCTGGGTGCGACCAATCCCTTTCCCTCCCACTGAAGGAAGCCCACCAGCATGGAGGAAACAGCAGTGATTTTATCATGGAGATTGTCGGAATGCAGTATAATTAACTTTTTTTTTTTAAGCAAAGCCCTCCCAAATGTTGGTACCGATTGCTGGTAATGGTACCGATTGCTGGTAACTGCTTTCTCGTGACTCACCTGACCACTGAGCTTCCCACACAAGGCACGTCCCCCATCCTCCCCAGACTGAACACCTGGCTGCTAAAGCTGAAAGAGGTGGGCAGAGGCTGCAGGGAGGCCGGGAGGCCCTCCCCTCTCCTGGTGTTGGACTGGGCAGGAGGAAAAGGCAGACGGTCTCTCCAGCCAATCGGCAGAGAGCTCCAAGCTGGCCTGTGCTGAGAGCTTGGAGCAGGTTCTGGTCTTAGACGAAACTTCCCTCTCTGCTCTGGCCCGACAGTTCCTTTGGTCCACGGACATCACAGAGCCACAGACACTTCTGCAATTAAGCACCTCGGCACTCGTGCCCTGGCAGCTTCTAAATCTCTCATTTCACAGCCTCAGAGCCACCTCCTCTTCTCCTTGTTGTCCTGGCGGCTCGGCCCGCAGCACGCCCCTCCCCGGGGGGCTGAGGCGGCCATGGCCACTTATCTGACGCTGCACTCACCAGCTTGTTCCCAGCCAGACAGTAACAGGCTGGCCCCAGGCCAGACCCAGGCTGCTGAGAGCCTGAGTGATGAGGCCCAGGCAAGCTCCTGGCTTCCCTGGCGCCTCACTTGGGTTTTGTCCTGTCTCCCTCCGTCTGGCCAGACCTAAGGGCATTTCCATGAGGGTGACGTTTGTGACTAGACCTGGGCCAAATGGCCTTGCCTGTGGCCCTTATCCCCCCCCGGGGGGGGGGTCCTATGGCCCTCTGCCCCGGGGGGTCCTGGGACTGCTGCCGCCCTCCCTCCCCCCCCTCCACTCTTCCTCACACTCACGAGTCCCTGACGTCTTCCTCACCTGCATGCCCTGTGCACACACGTCAGTCAGATCTGTTAAAGAGGAAGAAGGCTGCAGGGGTCACTCTCTAAAAGGCCCAGGACAGGACAGCATGGAGCCTCGGCTCGGGCCTGCTCTCAAGGTGGTCCTACGAGGCCCGGGACACGACCCCTCAGCCCAGCCTGGGCACTGCCATGCGCACGCCAGCCCTCCTGCCACAGCGCCATCCTAGGCACTGACCAGAGAAGAAAAGAGTGTGTCCTCCAGCTGCCACAGGGAGGCCGTGTCTAAAATGCACCTTTAAAAACCAAAGGGAGTAGGCATTTCCAGCTGTTTTCTCTCTGGAGAAAGACATAATCAGCTCGGTTTGTTTTCTCAGTGGATAGAGAAGGGACCTTAAAATCATAAAAATTTTGGAGCTTGTTAGGAGCCTCTCGGGTCCCCTGGCATAGCCTGCTTGTTCCGGAGTCTGTTGGTGACAGAGCCAACACTGGTCCCAGGACTTGTAACTTCCAGGATATTAAGGTTCAGAGAGGTTAAGCAACTTTTGGAAGACTACACAGCCTTGGATCAACCAAAGTTCAGACCCAAGTCTGTCTTAACGACTCTGGGATACTGGAAATTGCCATGGAAAGCCTGGGGGGGAACTGGTGTGAACATCATTCTATAGATGCTTGACTTGACCTCCAGTGCCAGCTGCCTGGGACCTGACGCTCCATCACAACTTCAGGTACCGGGTTCCAGACAGCTCCCCATAAAAGATCAGCTAGATTTGTGAGGTCTGTTATTAGAACTCTCATGGTTTTGATAACAGAGACATCATCACTGTGAATATAGGATAAAGGAAGTAGACCTAAGCTAGCCTCATACTCCAGAGTTTCTAAAACAACAGAGTTCTCCCACACAAAACACAATATGCACCTGACTTCCCATCAATGGACCCAGCTGAAGCTGTCAATAAATCTGATATTTCATTTGTATCAAGCCTGGGCCAGTTCTCCAGGGTTACTTCTACTCAGCATTTTAATGCCTAGTCTGAAGTCCTGACTTCTTTAAATATGTTAACCCTAAATATATAAAATTCAGTAGCCATGATTTGTTCTTGGGGCCACAACAGGTGGCAATCACTCTGCTTCACAGAGAACACATAGAAACCACCCAACCCTCACAACATGTTCCCCGGCCATGGAGCCACAGACAACCCTAACAATTCTGTTTTCCTAGATGGATTTCTTAGGGAGGGAGAGAGAGAGAGAGAGAGAAAGGCAATTTTAACATCACCCTGCAGCATGTGGGATCTTTGTTCCCCAACCAGGGATTGAACCTGGGCATCCTGCATTGGCGGCGTGAACTCTTAACCACTGAACCACCAGGCAAGTCCCCTCCCTTTATATTTTATTTCCCCCTACGAGGCAGGAAATAGGTATGTTCAGTTGTGGTCTAAGCAGAGAACGAGATCAGTCACTCGTGTCTTCCATTCCTTCTGGAGGTCAAGCAATGGTCTCTCCAGTGAGGGCTGCTGGCCCCACGTGTGCTGGAGGCCTGGAGAGAGGCACTGTGAGGGTGGTGAGGGTGTGGCCACCCGGCACCTTTAGCGTCACAGAGGCCACAGGAAAACCCAGCGTGGCTCTCCTGCCTCCACAGCCTGTGCTGTTTTGTTTCTAGAATGTTATTGTTAAACAACACAAGACTCCCAAATTCATTAGGAACGACGTCATCCAGTGATATTTCAAACAGCATTCTTTGCTAGCTTCTTCATAAACAGATGTCACTTGAGTGGGGTCATCTTCCTCTCAGCTTTGCTTTCTCTGCTCTTCTTCTGGGGCTTCCCAGGTGGCTCAGTGGTAAAGAATCTGCTTGCCAATGCAGGAGATGTGGGTTCGATCCCTGGGTTGGGAAGATCACTTGGCGAAGGGACTGGCAACCCGCTCCAGTATTCTTGCCTGGGAAATCCCATGGAGAGACGAGCCTGGCGGACTGCAGTCCATGGACTCACAGAGAGTCGGACACGACTGAGCAGTTGAGCACGTGGGCTCTCCTTCTGGGGTACCTTGGAGCAGAGCACCATGGCAAGCTCTCCTCTGTTACTCAGGCACGTTCCAGGGAGGACATTCGGCTAAATCCTTAGATTGTTTACAGCCCTCGGAGATAAACCATCAACTTGTTATTGTTACAAGTGGTGAGTTGGCATCCTTCGACCTGGAAATCCCAACAGTTTGGCACTTGGCAGAAGGAATGTAATCTAGAAAACCCTGGAGCTCAGAGCTCTCTGGCCAGCTCACCAGTCACAGGAAAGGATTGCTCTGGTGGATTTATGTGATGGACTGTATTGTAACCCTGGGATGCTCCCCGAGAAAAAAAATGATAAAGGAGGCAGAATTAAGTTAGCATCATACTACAGCGTCTAAGACAAGGCTGGCTAGGTTTGTTGAATGCAGTGGGTCGAGCACTGTTATAAAAGTCCCAGGGGTCTTGGTCAGCAGCGAGGAAGAAAGGCAGATGTTGAGACTGCTCCAGGGACAACGAGACTACCACCCCACCTCCCCTGCAGCACTTCAGATGCCCCTGCGACGACCCTGGAGGAAGAACACACTGGATCCTGGTCTTTCATCACAAGATGAGCCAATGAGCTGCAGGGCCTGGAATGCTTTTATGTCATTTTCTCAAATGAATAAGTGATCTTCCCAGAATAGATTTTTCTAATAATTTAAGTTAAAATTACGTACACACAGAGAGAAATTTTGCTAGGAAAGTTGAAGTGACAGATAAAATAGTTTAAAAAAAAAAATGTCCAAATGTTGAAATCAAGCAATCTTAGGTGGTATGCTAGAATAACATCCAAAAGAACAGAAAATCCAATCACCTGGCCCTAGTCATGTACATATGTGAGAGATGGGCCATAAAGAAAGCTGAGCATCTCGAATTATGCTGGAGAAAACTCTTGAGAGTCTCTTGGACTGCAAGGAGATTGAACCAGTCCATCCTAAAGGAAATCAACCCTGAATATTCATTGGAAGGACTGATGCTGAAGCTGAGGCTCCAATGCTTTGGCCACCTGCTGCCAAGAGCCCACCCACTGGATGAGACCCTCATGCTGGTAAAAACTGAAGGCAAAAGGAGAAGATGGGGACAGAGAAGGGAAATGGTTAGATAGCATCACTGATTCAATGGGCATGAATCTGAGCAAACTCTGGGAGATAGTGAAGGATAGAGAAGCCTGGTGTGCTACAGTGCATGGAGTCACAAAGAATCAGAGATGACCTGGTGACTGAACACACCACCATACTGAGCATAACAAGCAGGCATCCTACTTGGGCCGTCTAGGCTTTCCCAGAAAACAGGTTTCATCTCTCAAGGTTTGATCTGGATGCTAATTATCCTCTGCTGTGGGGTGGTCCCTGTTACTGGATGGATTTATTATTACCGATTCTCAAACTGGAAAAAAAAACAGAATGAAGATGACAAAGGGAACACAGTTCATGGTGGTGAGAAGATGGGAGGCAGGGAAAGGTGAGGGAGGAGAGAGGTAACTACAGGCGCTAAACTGGGTCAACACATAATCACTGCCCTGAGAAGGCAGTAGGAAGAACCACAGCATGAAAGGCAGAGCAGGATTCCAACCCCACATCCTCCACTTCCCAGTCGTTTGGACTGCTCCAAACTGGACCTCGTGAGTCTAAAATAAGAGTGTGTAAGGCACTCAGCACGTGAAAGGCTCTACATCCATGGCAGT
The DNA here is from genome assembly GCF_019320065.1 of Cervus canadensis. Lineage (NCBI taxonomy): Eukaryota > Metazoa > Chordata > Mammalia > Artiodactyla > Cervidae > Cervus > Cervus canadensis. The sequence goes on along the minus strand of NC_057390.1, from coordinate 92,938,959 downwards.
CATCCTTCTGACTATATTCCAGTAAAGACAGACATTTAAGGCTCTATAGGAACCCCGAGGAGGACTGAGGAGCTCTTCCAGAGGTGGGGGCAGGCCTCCTGGAGGAGGACTGAGGACCAGGCAGATAGCTCTCAGAACCACTGCCCCCATCGTCAAGAAACCAAGAAGATCAGGCTTGGTGCTGAGCAGATGTCCAGTGCTCAGAAAGAGGAAAAGATGGAGTACTAGAATTGCGTGCCTACCAGTTGGTGGTATGTGGTCAAACCCCAGTGAAGTTACACACAGAAATGTTTATGAAGAGGGGTGTGCATGTGGGAAAAGTGAAAGGTGATCAATGAAAGTGAACAAGGTTCTCTAGGAACAAGCCTGTAAACTGATTCCCTCTCTTGGGAAGGATGAACAGGGTGGCCAACCATAGGGAAGGGCACCCATCCAGGACCTGTGGGGTCATGGTCAGGGCTCTACAGAGCTCCTCCACAAGGTTCCCTGAGAAGACTCTCATTGCTGCAGCCAGGGGCTCCGGGGCTTCACCCCACCAGTCTGGGGAGCCTCGAGGAGCTGCTCTGCACCCAGAGAACCCCCCACAGCCCCTCCTAATCTGACTTCTTTTCTTTGTAAAATCGATTTGAAGTCCCCACCTGTCCCCTGCCCAAGGGTACTGGTGGACACCCAGGAGTGGACGCTGTGCTTTTCAAAGTGTTCTCTGGGAAGTAGTGCTGCTTATCGGTCTATCCTGAGGTCAAACAGGTGAAATGGAATCCCTTCAGGCTCTTCCTGGGCCCCAGGGGCTCTCCTTCAGGGAGGTCTCAGAACATACCAAGTGCACTGAAATATACCCACCTTGCACAACCATTGTAACTTTTACTGTAAAAATTTTGAAGGGAAATTTTTTAATAATTTAGCGTTTGAAAGTATTTGGCCAAGAGCAGCACAATTAATTTATAGTTGGCTCTGAGTTCTCGGCAAACATCAGGCATGTTGAGGAATTCTTGGGAAGTGAGAAAAAGCTAACCTACAAATTGTTTTCAAAAGTAATAACATTTTTGAAGACTAAATTTAATGGACTTGACAAGATGTTACACTTTGTAGAAATTTAATTGTATGCTTATAAACTTGGACTTAGCAGTTTGGTTTTTTTTTTTCATATTTTAGAGTTAACACATTTTTTTAGGCCTGAAAAGCTTTTCAGGAGCTTATGAAAAGCATGTCAGCCCCAGGCAGCGGGCTCCATGTCCCGCTTAAAGGGACATGAAGGACATAAGGACTTAAAGGGCCTGAACAGCAGGCATAAGCATCTGGACTCTTTCCCCAAAAGAGCCAGAAACGACGCTCAGAGGGTCACCTCTGGGGCGGGTGCTGCGGGAGCTTGGCCAAGATGGCTTTGGGAATGTACCAGCTGTTCCTGTGTTAGGGCATTGTTTTGTGCTCTGGTTCACCGAAAAGTGGTGACTGACGGAGAATATAGATGTTCACAACGGAAGCATGGTTTCCCCAGCTGTCTGTATGTGTGAGACTCGGGCAGCACCCGCTCTCCACATCTGGGTGTCAGCTCTCTGGCGTCACCCCAGAACTTCTCCCTCAGGCCACAGGCTCCTCTGTGTGGACTCAGGTGGTCCAGTCTGGAGATGTGCGGTAGAGACGCCTGGCAGGCTGCAAGCCAGCAGCGTGGTCTAGGCCAGCTCACGGCCGGGAAGGGCTCTGCCCTCTCCCCAAGCCTCAGGGCACCACAGAGAAGAGCCACAGAGGTCTGATGTCCACCTACTTCTCAGCTCCTGGCCTTGGCTGGTCGGCCTGGTCAGATCTTCATGGGCCACGTTCCCCTAGTGGAGGGGTGACTGTGTTGAAAACTGATGTAGGTGGTGAGCCCATTTCTCCACCAGGGTCTGGGTAGGCGAGTCAGGCTGAAGCTGGTCTGCCTCAGACCCACAGGGAGGACACCGGGACTAAGAAGTCACCTGGAGATCCAGACTGACTGCAGGCTCCAACTCAGCTTCACAGAGAGGCCCCGCCATTGGGGGTACTGAGCCCCAGATGGGCCAGCGATATGTGGCTCCTGGCTTCCTGGGAGGCAAGGAACCCCAGAGGGGAGGAAGGGAGCAGGAGGGCACTTAGGGCCCCAAACCTGAAGACCTCCAATGCTCGCCAGACCCTGGTACCTGGGGGCCCGAGACCTGTCTGTTCTGTGTTCCCACGGCCAACATCCCTTCTCCCCGAGGCCTCCTGACTCCAGGGCCTGTGTGCCCTCCACGCCCTGTTCTGCTCCTCCGGGGAACCACGCAGACTCCGCTCAGCCACGGCAGTTCTCTTCACGTGGAATGTTCTGGTCGCAGCTCCGCCGAGAGTGTAAATATGGTCTTTATAGAGAGGAGGCTGGGGCGCTCCCTGCACTCAGAGCCTCGGTGCCGCCGAGTTAGTGTTGGCCTGGCACTCGGGGCAGGGCTGCCCTTTCAGAAGGAGTGCCAAGTGAAACACCGCTGGGCACTCTGCGCTCTCTAAGGAGAGCCCCGCCCGCCGCACGCTAAAGATGCAGCTTCATTGACAAAAAAAGGTTTCCATTCTTCATCCCAATGCTTCTTTGTGGCCCTCTCCACTGAAATTCTGACTTTTACAATATGCCTTTATGGAAAATGTCTATCAGTAAATAAGCTTACACTTAGTCTTGGGAATCAAAAAAGCAAATCCAGTCGCTTGTTTGGGGTGGACAGCTCTGAAACTACCAGCTTTCAACTGTCAAAGGAAAGGAAACACGAACCCTCTCTGGCGCCTGTCCTGGTCAGCCTTGTGCTGGGTGCTGTCTTCCAGAGACCCTCAGAAAGTAAGGTCCTTTCCCTCTGATTACAGAAGAGGAGGCAGAGGCTCAGTGAGGAGTCACCCAGTGAGAAGATGCGGCCACCAAGCTTTGAGCCGAGGGCTCCTGACTCCAAGTTTGGGGTCCCATCCCAGGCACACAGATTTCTGAGTCCTAGTCCGACACCTCTCCGAGTCCTACACCACGACATCATGTATGTGCTCAGTCGCTCAGTCATATCCGACTCTCTGCGACCCCGTGGACTGGAGCCCACCAGGCTCCTCTGTCCCTGGGGTTCTCCCGGCAAGAACACTGGAGTGGGAGCCATGTCCTCCTCCAGAGACCATGTACACGTACCAGTTACAGGTTTCTCATCAGAGGCAGGTGTTTTGACTCTGTCATTTTAATGCAGCTGCATGACAATCTCCCTGCTGCTGTTTTCTGCTACTTTATCATTTTATTGCTGTCAACATTTCCTGACTAACTTTCGTCCATCATTTCATCTTCTGACCCTTGCCCCGGCGCCTTTAAGAAGAAGAGGGAACATGTTTGAATGCAGGAGCTCTTCTAGAGCTCGGCAGGGGTGTCTGAGGAATCACCATCTGGAATGGGAGGTCACACTCTGGATGGGAGGTCCTCGGTGTCATGTGAAGTGCAGTACACAGGGGACACATGGAGATCTACTTTAGTAACAGCAGAAAACACTAAACATGTCTACACTATTTCACAGTTACCCCATGACTTTAGAAAGCATGCCATACCTACAAGACTTAAAAGAAAGAATTGCTAGATTTGCCTTTAGGAGGTGGTCCAGTGGTTAAGAATCCACCTGCCAATGCAGGGGACACAGGTTCAGTCCCTTGTCCGGAAGATTCCATATGCCATGGAGCAACTAAGCCTGTGCACCACAACAATTAAGCCCTTGCACCCTAGAGCCTGTGCTCCGTGTCAAGAGAAGTCACCGCAATGAGAAGCCGGAGCACCACAACTAGAGAGCAGCGCCTGCTTGCCACAACCAGAGAAAAGCCCGAGTACAGCAAGGAAGACCCAGTGAGGCCATAAATACATAAATAAACACAAATCTAATGATAAGAGTCAATCAACAAAAACCATTTTAAAAAGGAAAAGGGAAGCTGATATGTCATAAGAAACACTGCAACAGTTAAAATAGTTATAAAACAGGCAAAGGACACTAATAGGTAAGCACAGAAGAAAAATCAAGGAAGATTTTAAAAGGCACAACACTTTGACAAAGAAGAACTGTAAGTTCTTATTTTTCCTAGCCTGGCTGCGGGGCAACGATTAAGATGAGCTGTAGGGACACAGACAGAAGTCAGCCAGGCCCCTGCCCTGCAGTTCAATCTGCTCAAGGAGCCGGAAGAGGACCTCAGGATGTGGGCTCTGGACACCACCCGGGTGCAGGTACCATACCTGCCCCCTGCCGGCCACATGACCTCGGGAGTGTCACCCAAGGGGCCCACGCTCTACTGTCCTCATCTGTGGAGGGGGGAGCCTGCCTGGCAGGAGTGTCAGGAAGATCTCAGGTATGAATGCATGGATGGGGCACGGAGTAAATGCCCAGCAGTGGTGGCTAGTAGAAATATTCTATTATTACTTCCACTCCAGTCAAGCCTCTCTGAGCACCAAGGTTTCACAATCTGGGGTTTGGAGGTTCATTTACCTTCTGATTATCAGCAAATTTGTGTGTCTTTCTGGGTAGAGGATCTGGAGCATCCCCCAAACGTTTAAAAGGACTGGTGGCCCCAAAACCTTTAAAAATACTTGCCTCTTAAAAAAAAAAAACAAAAACAGCCCTTTGTAGAAATGTCAAAGGCAAAGCTAGAACCGCTCCTGGAACCCAGACAGGGAGCGCAGGTGAGGCTGACTGCCCCCACCCCCTGGGCCTCAAAGACTCTCCCCACGTGGTACCCCCGCCTTCCAAGCTGGCCTTTCAGCCTGAGGATCCATGGAACCCGCTGCAGCTCTGCAGGGAGAGGAAGAGGCCCGGCTGCTCGTCTTCCATGGGCGCTGTTCTGCAGGCTGCTGGACCTTCTGTCACCCGCTTTCGTGTCCAGCAGCCTCTCTTGTGCATCTGACTTGGTGTTGAGCTGGGAGGCCTCCCACCCCCGCTCCGCGCTCCGCTCCAGCTGCTGGGGACAGACTCCCATTCTCTGCCTTGGTCCCCGGGGCCGTGGGCCGAACACAACCCATTTTTTTTCTCCGTCATTAATGTTCTTTCTGGAGGTGTGGGCTCCCCTTCTTGGGATGGAAGAGGCACAAGGCAAAGAAGGAGGTGGCTGTTTGTGTCGTATCTGCTACAGGGCGGGTTCTGGGGGCCAAGAGGGCTGGCCGGCGGGTAAATGGGTAAGCACCGCTCCCTGGAGGATGCAGGGAGGGGGTCAACGGTCAGTGGTCAGCGGTGAGCGCTCACGCCCACCTTGCTTCTTGGTGCTGCTGGGCCCCGGGCACAAAGGGTGAAAAAGGCAGTCCGTGCCCTGCCGTCAGGTTCCAGGTGGGGACACTCACGCACTGCCATGAGGCCTCAGGAAAGGCCCACATGAGGTGTCCGACAGAGACCACATTCAACCTCATCCTACTTAACCATCACAGAGGACTAATCCAGCCCCATCACCTCCACGAGGGAGCGTGAGAAGTCTGATCGACACGGGAAAAGCCACACACACCTGCTCCTGTGCCTGTCCACTCCTCTCCCCCACGTGCAGAAAGGATTGGACCCACGGGAATGCAGGTCGAGAGAAGGCTTCCACCGCCCAGCACAGGACCTGCTGGGGCCAGGACGCAATATCAACAGTTGTTGAACAAACATATGCACAAATGGAATAAGATGGAGTTCTCTTAGGACTTTTGGTCTGAACCATTCTTCAGTTAAGGACTGCTTTGAAGAGAAGCTAAAGCTGTGTGTGGTGATATTATTTAAAAATACACAGTTCAGTGGCTAGGTCCTGAAAAATATCTGAAGTTTCCTCAGATCAATTAGGATGAATCCAGTTTACTTGGCTCCTAGTGACTCGGGTTTGCGCCCACTTGAGGACCTGACTAACGTTCAAACACGGGAAACCACTGCCAGGGGAAATGGGGGAGGGGCGAAAGACCTCTCGCAGTGACCCCCACCCAGCTGCCCAACATCAGGGAAGTCCCAGGTCACAGAACCCTTCTGGTCTTAGTTTCAGAAGAGCCATGTATTGGGATGGGGTGGACACCATCCTTTAAGCTCATGGACCTTGAAACGTGAGTTCTGAGTGCCTTGGTCCTTGGTGAGCTTGCTCTAGTATATACTAATAGAGCTAAACAGAAATGCTTTTGTTGTTGTTCAGTTGCTAAGTCGTGTCAGACTCAATGACCCCATGGACTGCAGCACGGCAGGCTTCTCCTGTTCTTTACTGTCTCCCAGAGTTTGATCCATTGAGCTGGTGATCTTATCCAGCCATTTCATCCTCTGCCACCCCCCTTCTCCTCCTGCCCTCAATCTTTCCCAGAAAAAAAGTGAACATGAAAGTCGATCAGTACTGTCTGCCATCCCCTTCTCCTCCTACCCTCAATCTTTCCCAGAAAGAAAGTAAAAGTGAAAGTCACTCAGCAGTGTCTGACTCTTTGCAACCCCATGGACTATACAGTTCTTGGACTTCTTCAAGCCAGAATACTGCAGTGGGTGGCCTTTCCCTCCTCCAGGAGATATTCCCAACCCAGTGATCGAACCTAGGTCTCCTGCATTGCAGGCAGATTCTTCACCAGCTGAGACACAAGGGAAGCCCAAGAATACTGGAGTGGGTAGCCTATCCCTTCTTCAGGGGATCTTCCCGACCCAGGAATCGAATTGGGGTCTCCTACATTGCAGGCAGATTCTTTACCAAGTGAGCCATCAGGGAAGCCCAATCTTTCTCAGAATCAGGGTCTTTTCCAATGAGTCGGCTCTTCTCATCAGGTGGCCAAAGTATTTGAGCTTCAGCATCAGTCCTTCCAATGCTTCCCTGGTGGCTCAGACAGTAAAGAATCTGCCTTCAACGCAGAAGACCTGGGTTCAGTCCCTGGGTTGGGAAGATCCCCTGGAGGGGGAATGACAACCCACCCCTGTATTCTTGCCTGGGAAATTCTGTGAAGAGAAGAGCCTGAGGGGCTACAGTCCATGGGGTCGCAAAGAGTCAGACACAACCAAGCAATGAACAGAAACTTAAGTCCCCCCAAAAGATATCTGGAGGCCAGTGTCTGAATCCCAGAAATGTCCCAAAATTTCTGGCTACAGGTTCTGGGCACTGCTGGGGCCCCTGTGACCCCATGGAATTTCACTTACTAAAAACTGCAGCGACTGTCCCCGAGCACCATCCCTGGGAAGGCTGGTGTGGAGTCAGCCAGGCTGGGAAGGGCAGCAAGCCAGGCTCACTGGCCAGGCGGAGCCCCAAAGGTGTTGACAGATGCTGCTGCCCCTCAGCAGGCTCACATATCCTTCTGCCAATAAAACAACCTAGAAAAATCACTCCCGGACTTGCACATAAATATCCCAGCAATCCGTACCGTTCCATGAGGTAAACATGAGCTGCCTCTACAGAAGGGGGAAACAGAGGGCTTGGCAAGTAAGGAAGCTCGGCCCACCACACCGTGTAGGAGTCGGGGTGAAAGTGTGCCCAGAACCCAGGTGTCCGGACCCCCGAGTCCTGGGTTCTTGTCTTTACATCACGTTGCTTCTCAAACTCACAAACCCAAAGCAGTGCCCTGCAGGCCTGTGGCTTCCAGCCGGAGCCTAGCCCGAGGCTGAGCTGCTGCGGGTGCAGCCGGCGGTGGGGGGAAGGGCAGGACGCGACTCAGGGGCCAGGCGACAGGGCGGTCTGTGACGCGTGCACACCTGTGCCCCCAGGCCCATGGAGAGACTGCCTGCAAGCCCTGGAGGATGGCCACGACACCAGCTCCATCTACCTGGTGAAGCCAGAGAATACCAACCGCCTCATGCAGGTGTGGTGCGACCAGAGACATGACCCCGGGGGCTGGACGGTCATCCAGAGGCGGCTGGACGGCTCGGTCAACTTCTTCCGGAACTGGGAGACGTACAAGGTGAGGACCCCCACCCCCTGCCACCCAGAGCACCAGGGCCCTCGGAGGGAGTCAGGTGTTGCCCGTGAGGCCTGTGTGGCCCGAGGGAGGAGGACCCTGACAGGGCTACCAAGGTGGGGAGGATCAGCTGCTCCTTCCTGGCCCTGCCGACAACCACGGCAGGATACAGAGTGAGGGGTCCAAACCACGAAAGCCCCACAGACGGGGAGGGAACTTAGAGCCCAGTCCTGATATGGGGAGCACTGTGGTCCCGGCTGGGGCTCCCAGGGGAAGACCTGCCCTCAAAGCCCAGAAAGGGCAGGGCCTGAGGCTCCAGGGCCCTGGGAGGATCTCCTACATGGCCTGCTGTAGGGAATTGCGGAGATACTGGGTCCTAACCCCAGGGTTCAGCCTCGGGGCTCCCAATTCCCAGGGAGCTGAATGCTCCTCCTCCTAGTAGGAGGAAAGGCTGAGGGCTCTGCCCCACTCCCGGCTTCCTCCTCTGAACAAAGAGGCCGTGCGGAGGACACCCGCCACGTGCAGGTGCTTCTGTTTACCACCTCCTTTACTCTCAGGTCAGCCCCATGGGGAGAGGCTGGTCCGGACCCAGTTTAGGGATGAAAAGTCTGCACAGACAGGAGCAGGCAGAGCAGTGAACACAGCCTAGGCACAGCTGACCAGCACCAGGATCGCGACACCCACACGAGGCTCCGCGGGCCCCACTCCTGCCCTGCTTGTCCTCCAACCCACCTCCTGACCGGCCTGTGCCCTTTGCTTTCTCCTCTGCCTCCTAGCCGAGAGGTTCCTGAAGCCTCACTTCCCTCACTCCTTCCATCTCCTCTCCACGTTCCCTTCCTCAGAGCAGTCGGCACAGGGGTTACATCTGGGCTCTAGGCTCAAATCCTGGCTCACAAGCTCTGCGACCCTGGGCCTCTCTGGACCTCAGTCCACCCACTCTAGGGAGGACACTGAGAGTACCCCGCTCACAGGGCTGGTGTGAGGATTAAGAAAATAACCTATGAAAAGCTCTGATAAGAGTACCAGCATTAAGTCCTACTGAACACTGGTTATTATTATCATTAACGAATTCAGCTATTTCCAAGACTTCAAGTGGCCACCACTTGGCCGATGACTCTCAAAACCATATGGAAAAATGGTAATATATCCACTGGATTCTAGACCTAGGAGGGATCATGCCTTTGTCAGAGCTCACACCCGTGCCTTGGTTTACAAGAGACTCTTACACGCAGCCCCTCCCCAGAGAAGGGAACAGAAACTCAGAGAAGGTAAGGGAATTGCCCAAGGAACTCATGTTGCAAGCCTACTGTGTGCTAGGCTCTCAATTTACCAGGTTACGTGTGTTCCTATAGCAACCCTGCAGGATGGATAATGTAGAGGAACCCATGTTCACACAATGCTTAGCACGAAACAGGCACTCTATCAATAGTCTCGAGTGATGCCTGACTGAGGCTGAGAACATGCAAAGTGACTTCATCAAGTGACAGCCAGGTGGGGAAAGCAAGGGATTATATGCAGGCCTGCCTTCTGCTCTGCCTGCTTCCAAGACCCCGCGTCCGGCGCTGAGCAGCCGACAGCTGGGCCCAGCTGGCTGAGCATACTGCATATTCCTCACTAATGCTCTCCCACATTTTCCCCAGCAAGGGTTTGGGAACATTGACGGCGAGTACTGGCTGGGCCTGGAGAACATTTACTGGCTGACGAACCAAGGCAACTACAAGCTGCTGGTGACCATGGAGGACTGGTCTGGCCGCAAGGTCTTTGCAGAGTATGCTAGCTTCCGCCTGGAGCCTGAGAGCGAGTATTACAAGCTGCGGCTGGGGCGCTACCATGGCAATGCTGGCGACTCCTTCACCTGGCACAATGGCAAGCAGTTCACCACCCTGGACAGAGACCACGACGTCTACACAGGTAGGAGCAGGTGAAGGGTGGGGGAACAGGGTCAACCAAAGCTCAGCCTCTGACTCCCGAGCCTGAGAACAGGACCATCCAGGGCCCAGCTGCCCAACTCTGTTCCCATCCCCTGAACGTCCACTCCTCTGCCCTCTGCCCACAGATCCCCTTTGCAAGGTCAGCATGGCATTTACGAAAAGGGCAAGGTACAGAGGTCCCCGAGTGACAGGCTGGAGGGCCACTCTGGGCCAAGCTGGACATTGTGCTGGGCTGTGCACCGCGTCACTCCCTGCCTGAGCACCAGGAGTCAGGGCCACACAGCCTGCGGAACAAGGCTGCCCCGCCTCCTATACGCCCGAGTCCTCCCAGTCCCTCTGGGCCTGTTTCCACATCTGGGAATGAGGACTTACCTACCGAGCAGAGGGTGAGAAGGGGGTGAGAAGGTGAGAAAGTGCCTGCAGTGCTCTGCCTGGGCCTTGGGAGACTAGGGCTCTGAGTAGGGACAGTCTCTCAGGCGTTGTCAGTGCAGCGCTGCGGGAAGCTACTGAGAGGAAATCGGGCAGGAGGGACGAATCCACCTGCCCAAGACTGCAGGCCTCAAGTCCAGATCTTTAGTAAATAAAAAGCAAGGGAGAAAACAGAAAACCCTGAGAAGCACACACAGCCTGGCCCCGAGTCTAGACATCAACCCCCCACCGCGTGCACCTCAGCTCCTGGGGACGAAGGGCCCTGCACCCTTGTCAGGTGGCAGAATTCATAGCTCCTCTGTGAGGGGCTGAGCCCCACTTCAGGCCGAGGCTGTCTGTTCTCGTGGGTGAACCTGGCCCTTTAGTCCCAGGCCAAAGGCTACCCCCTGCTTTGAGGATGCTAGTGGTAAAGAATCTGCCTGCCAATGCAGGAGACTCAAGAGACGCGATGTGGGTTTGATCCCTGGGTCGGGAAGATCCCCTGGAGGAGGAAATGGCAACCCACTCCAGGATTCCAGCCTGGGAAAATCCCACAGACAGAGGAGCCTGATGGGCTACAATCCAGGGGGTTGCAAAGAGTCGGACGCAACTGAGCCCCAAGAACTCTCTGCTCTTCAGAAAAGCCCGGCTGCCTGCCCCCGGAGGAGGGTCCCCACCCCAGGTCCCCAGGCAGCAGACAGGGACACTCCACACATCTCCACCTACTCCTGGCACAAAGCTGACCCTGCCACAGGGGCCCCGAGGAGGTGGCGTGTTTGCTGAGGCCAGGGCTGCCCAGGCTTCAGGAAGAGCAGGGCAGGAAGATGCCCTCTGAGCTGGTCGGACGCCGGGGACAGAAGGCTGGCTTACAGCCATTATGGGGAGCAGCAGAAGGCTGCTCTGCGGCCCCAACCGTCAGGCCCATCTGGCAGCAGGGTCACTGGACGCGAGGCAGTGAGCTCCCTGTCCCTGGAGGCGTGTGGGGCAAGCTTAGGAGGGGCATCCCCTGGCTGAGGAAGGCTTGGCTGTGGCATGCCCAGGGCCCTGCCCTCTGAATCCGACACAGCCACTCGGAGCTCGTGACCTCTGGTTGTAGCCCGAAGGAGCCAGAGGAGAACTCTGGGAAGACCTGGGCTGCCGGGGCTCTGGGCGCCTGGCGCTGGGACTCCTCTCGGTGTTCTGCCTCAGCCGGCCTGCTTCCTCCTCACCTCACCCCACGGCCGCTTCTGGAGCGGAGCCGCCAGCCCCGCTGGGTCGCCAAACCCTCAAACCTGATAAGGCAGCCTGTGCCCTGAGTGGGGTGCCCCCTGGGCCCGACAGTGTCGTCCCCATTCCTGGGAAGGGCAATGCCCCTGCATGCCCGCTTGTGCCTTGCCCACACTTTTAGTGGTGTTCCGAACTGCTTGTCCTTGGCAGCACAATCCAGCATGATATGAGGGTGCCAGAAACTTTATGAAAGTATCTTGCTTTTGTGGAAAAAAAAAAATTTTGGCTGGATGACAGGGTAGGGAGGAATAAAGGAACATTTCATCTTAAACACTTCCTCTGTCACTCTAGAAAGACTCTTGATCTAATAGTTTCAATGAAAAAGAAATTCCTAAGAAAAACCCTTTGGCTCTCAACCCGTCCACCTTGGGTCATTTCCATTTTCTGCACAAACCCGGGGTGTGGAGCCCTCCCTGGTGCTTGCTCCGCAGCTAGCCCTGGGCTAGTACTCGGCCTCCTTCAGCTCCCAGGTGGGTCCTACCTACCTTGTGCAGGGGCATCGCCTCATCCTTGTTTTACAAGGAGTGTTCGGGGGCTCACCAAGGTGAGGTCGTTCGCCCAAGATCACAGAGCCCGAGTCAGAAGGAAGGTCTGAGCAAGTCTGAGGCCCCGTGCCCTCTCTGGCATCCTTGTTCCAAATGCCCCCCAGTTGGGGGGTGTCCCTTGGAAGCCCCCCGAGAGCAAACAGCAGACACAAGTCAAACCTCCTCCCTGAACTTCTCGTTCTTTCTCTCCCGCAGGCAACTGTGCCCACTACCAGAAGGGCGGCTGGTGGTATAACGCCTGTGCCCACTCCAACCTCAATGGGGTCTGGTACCGAGGGGGCCACTACCGGAGCCGCTACCAGGACGGGGTCTACTGGGCTGAGTTCCGCGGAGGCTCCTACTCGCTCAAGAAGGTGGTGATGATGATCCGGCCCAACCCCAACACCTTCCACTAGGCTGGCCCCCCTCAGGGCCGCGAGGGCCGGGACGCTGGACTCGGACTCCCTGAGTCACCGCGGCAGATAAAGGCGGCCGATCTCTGTCCCTGCTACTCCTCTCCGCCTCGGACAGCCCTCCGTGTTTCCAGACAGGACAGGACTGCACATAAGTCTTTCCTTAAGTAAATTAAGTCCTTACAATAAAAACACACCTGCAAAGTACCTTCGTAATATACACGTGTGTGAGCCGACCTCGTGCACCTGTGTGAATGCCATGTATATATGCGTTTAGATATATACCTGTGCCGTATATCTAGATACATATATATAGGTTTGCCGTATATACCGAAACACAGGTATATTCAACTCTCAGATGTTGAGGGCTGTTCACGACAGCTCTGCTCTTAGGAGAAGAGCACTTCGTTTGTGTTGTGTTACTTGAGTCTGAGGGCACATCGCAGACTGTGTGGCTCCAGTTCAAACAGCAGTCCTTGGTGTGCACGTGCCTGGCTTCTTCTAGGACCGTCCACAGTGTTATCCTCTCACACTGGGCTTCCCAACTTCCTCGCTTAGGATCCTCTTTGGCACCTAACCCAGTTTCAAAACACCCTCCCCTCTCTATTTCTAGCCTTCTCCTTGTTCTCAGGACAGTTCACCACCTCCCCATCCAGCCAGCCACCCACCCACCTGCGCATCCACTCCACACCAGTCGCAAAGTGCCTTCTGCACTCCAGTCCCAGCCACTCGAGTTCCAGGCACCTTTCCTTTTCTTTTCTCCCCGCCGACTTACTCCTCACCTTTTCTATCCCCCTGTGCTTTCTTCCCGGGCAAGATTCCCTAGCTTCTCAGTAGGAAACAGTCTGGACTCCATGTGGTCAGGAAAGGGAAAGTCAGACCCCAAAGCTCACTCCCGGCCACATCGACAATGGTTAATTTCAGTCTCGTACTTTCCAGTCACACGTTAGCCTACTTGTCATTTTAACCTCTGCGAAGTAATAGCCTACCTTGCCAGAAGATATTCAACTGAAGAGAAAGCATCATCCAACTGTTGGGGGCCCCAAACGGCTACAGACCAAAGGTGTCATGCTCTCAGGCCGACTGGCGTCCACATCTCGTCTCCAGACTACACTTCCCCAGAGACAAGGCGCCTCAAAAACGAGAACTGGCCACTTGCCGTGAGTTACTGAATAATCAGGGGCCACGGAGCCCTCGGTCAGCACGTTGCTGGCCCTGAAGCATCAGGCTCAGTACTGCTGGGACTCTTGCCAAGCAGGGAGCGAGGGACAAACAAGAAGGTGAGACCCTCCTGGAGGGCGCATGGGTCAGGGCGGGCGGGTGAGACGGTGGAACGTTTGGTACTGTTTGCGTCCGGCTGTGTGCCTATTACCTCAGCAGTCTCACAAGTGTACCATGTAGCACGTTTTGTGTATATAAAAGGGAGGGTTTTTTTTTTAATATATTCTCAGATTATCCTTGTAATAACACATCTGCAATAAAAGCCATCTGTGCTATCTGGATGTATCTACATCGTGCGTTATTGTTTTAGAAAGCTTTCCTGGGGCCTCCGACACCACAGCCTCTTTGAGTAACACCAGGAAGAGATTCATCCCGGTGTTTAGAAATACTCCAGTCTCCCAATCCCTGGTTGCCACCTGTGCCCTCAGAAGTCCCATGACAGAACCTCAGGCCACGAAGGCTCTCTGGAGGCCCGCCTCCTTAAGTCCAGTTGTGTCTGGATGTCTCTGCTGGATACAGGCAGTACAGTCAACCCCTAAAACACCCTTCCCCAGGTCTGGTCCCATTTCATCAAATGACACCTTCTACTTAACTGCTCTGGGCTTCTCTAGTGGCTCAGACGGTAAAGAATCTGCCTGCAAGGCAGGAGACCCGGGTTCGATCCCTGGGTCGGGAAGATCCCCTGGAGAAGGGAATGGCTACCCACTCCAGTATTCTTGTCCGGAGAATTCCATGGACAGAGGAGCCTGGTGGGCTACAGTCCATGGGATTGCAAAGAGTGGGACACAACGGAGCAGGCACGTCTACTCAACTGCTCGGGTCAGAAGCAAGGACTCCTCCCTCTCCGTGGCTGTGGTCCACCATCCCTCCGTGCAAGGCCTCTTCTCCACCTTGACGTAGGCCTTCCTCCCCCTCCCCTTGACTGAGGCTCCCCACCAGACCAGGAGCCCTGTGCCTTCGCCTTCCTCTCCCAATAAGACTTCCACAAAAGCTGCTAGAACCACCTTCGGTGGATACGGAAGGCATCTCGGGGCATGACAGGAAACCCCAAAACCATAAAGGAAAAGACAAGGGATAGGACTAAAGAAAATTCCATGGTTTTTGCCCTCTGGCAAACAAAGCAAAATAAAACGTGACAAAGATTGAAAAGCAAATACTAAATGAGAGAAAAATTTAGGATTGACATTCATGATGTGCCAAGAACTCTTTCAAATTATGAAGAAAGATATAAACACTGTTACAGAAAACTTGGTGACGCACACAAACACAGAAGAAGACTCAAAAATGGCCAGTAAACAAGAAAAGAGGCCAACCTCAGAAATCACCAGAGAGGTACATTAAATCAAGCATAGACCATCACATGGTGTCTGGCGGACTAGCAAAAACGAAAAAAGGTCAATCTCCACGTTGACAAGGGAATAGAGAAGAAACACATACTCTGTATACTCTGGATGGAAGTATAAACTGATTCAATATTTTTAAAGAGCAGTCTGGCAATGTATACATCAAAATTTGAAATGCACTTAAACCCTTGGACTCACCAATGTCTCTTCGTGATAACCAAGCAATGGTGCCATACGAGAGCCTTTTCTGGCACAGCTGTTGTGTGGAGAGACTGATGTTTACTGAAGCTTACTGAGTGCTTGGAACTGGACTTGTGTCCACTTATGTGGCCTCACAGCAGCCTGTGAAGGAGGGACTATTGTTCTCACTCCACAGTAGGGGAGAAAGAGGGGCTTTCGGCTAGAATGCTGGTAAAAATGCACCCTCAGGAATATTTCAGAAGGTTCTGGGTGTCAGGCTCTAAGGAAAGAGTTCTCAACTCCCTTCTCCCAAAGCCCCAGTCAGTGGTGGGAGTCACAGTGGAATCTGGACACTACCAAGTGTCCTCAACTTTGGCCCATCCCATGCCCACCCCGGATACCTGGACTGGAGCGTGTGGCATGCAAGGACAGAAGGCGGAGGAAGACAGGGCCCAATCTAGCCTGTCACTGGTCTCTGTACAAACCCAGAGCAGCGAGCTCGGGGTGGGGGGATGAGGGGTAGCCACATTTTTTTCTAAACTGGTTGGGAAGCAAACAAAAGCAGGGCATGACATCACCATTCTCCAAGCCCCACTCACCCCAATACCCAAAACTGTTGTTGTTCAGTCGCTAAGTCATGTCCAACTGTCTGCAACCCCACGGACTGCAGCACACCAGGCCTCCCTCTCCCTCACCATCTCCCGGAGTTCACCCAAGTTCCTGTCCATTGAATCAGTGATGTCATCCGACCATCTCACCAAGCCCCACCCACCCCGATACCTAAAACTGAGTCTTGGTCAAATCATACCCCAGCCACGTGGAAGGAGAGGAAGGAATAAGCGCATCAGAGACTAGGAAATCCACTCTCCCTGGGGTAAAACGGCAGAAGGGGAGCAGTTTACCAAACCAACAGCATCAAAGAAGAGAACAGGGAGAGGAAAGGGAGGTACTCAAGGCCTAGCTCCTGGCGCCCAGGGAGTCGCTCCCCGGCCAGCACGCAGGCCGTCAACACTCGGCCCGACCAAGCCTACATCCACACCCCTCCTCCTCCCCCATCCTGCCCAGGGACTTCTCATAGGACAGTCACGGGGTCCTCCTGCTACTAAGGTCTCCATGATGAGCGCATCCACAGACAGACCCACGAGGAAGTCAGTGAAACCCTGGTGGATGGAGGGCACCCACCTGCTGGACTCCCGCAGGGAACATGGCAGGAAGACAGAGAGTGACGCTGAGCGGCACCCCTCCCCTGAATCAAGAGGATCTGAGCCAAGACTGAAAAGAGAAACCTTTGAACTACTGCAAACATGGGGCGGGAATCCACAACGTTCATAATCCACAGGTGCTTTGTGGGAACTCAAGGGTTCCCTGATCTCCCAGGGGCACCTCATCCGTTGTATATGGTCTGGGAAAGACTCTCAGTTACAGTAAGGGAAAGCTAGAGAGTTGGATTAAACAGAAAAGGGAACATTTTTTAAGTGTAACAAAATGTTAAACAGCCACTCTTTCTGCCTCAGTTTTACCTGAGGCTCGAAAGGCTAAGTAAGGACAAAATAATAGCTGCCAAAGGTTCCCACATTCTGGAGCAAGGTGCAGGACCATCCCTGCGAGGGGGAGGCTCCACACTGGTTCTGCAGCATCAGCTGACTGCCCACCTGTGGCCTGTGGAGGCTCAGAAAGTGCATCCCAGGGAGTGGGGGTGGGCGAGGGGGAGAGGATGAGTCGGCCCCATGCTATGCTCCCCGAGACCACAGGGAGGGTGGGTGCTCGCCACCCCCCTCAACTCAAGTCTAGTGAGAGGAGCTTCCAGGGACCATTCCAGGAGTCTGACGTGGGTGAGCGTCAGCACCACCATCTGACTCATGTCTCAAGTCTGCAGGCCGGGGCGGGAAGCAGCGAGAAGTGGTACTGCAGTGCAAGCCAATGGCAAGACCAAAGTGGGGGGCTCCTAGGAACTAGGGCGCTGCCTGCATGGAGGGCTGGGGGCAGTGCAGGAGGCCCAAGGGCCAAGGAAGGGCACTGCCCCCACGAAGGGAGCTGAGTCAGAGGTGCCCAGAATGGAAATTCTGAAGAAGCAGCAGCAAAGAGGGAGAAAGGATTGCAAAGAGAGGAAAAGAGAGAGCGTGCGAGCTGGCAATGGGCACACGCGCGGGGCGCCAGCTCTGGTTCCAACCTCACGGGCCACATCAGATGGGCCCTTGCCTCCCCCTCGTCTGTCACGCCTGTTCCCACCCCGAGGGCCACAAAGCTCAGTGGCCCAGGGCGGAGGTGGGCTCTGGTGGACTGCGCGTGTGCCTCCCCCACCCCAGGGCCTCTGCCCGGCCAGGCTGTGGGAGTCCAGGCTTCTGAGCCCTACCCTGGGCGGTCTGCAGGGACGTGACTGTTAACAGCAGAGAGACCTCGGGGCCTGCTGAGTTCCCTGGGTTGACTGGGAAAACAGCTAATCCACAGAGCAGGCTGGAAAGGACACTGGGGAAAAATAAAGTCGGTTTCTTCTTACACCTGATTGAGTCCAGCTCCTTTAATAAGCTGGTTACATAAGGACACGAGGTATCTCCCGGAGTCCATGAGCAGGGACGCAGCTGGGCCTCATGAGGGCCAGGAACCAGAAACTGCCTGGAAGGCCTTCAAGAGGCCAGGCGGCCGCCTCTCGGCCTCTCTTCCTTCCCTTCCCCTTCCTCTTGCCTACAGGGTCTCTGTTTCTCGTTGAGAGAGGATCTGCTTTTCCCAGCACAGAATTTCTGAGCTCACGTGTCCTTCTCGTCTGAGTGCCAGCAAAGACCTGAAGGCCCTCTCCTTCCAGGCTAGCTCCCAGCCAGGGGACCCGACTGGCCCGTTCCGGCTGGTCATCCACCTCACTTCTGTGGACTGGGCTCCGAGCAGAGCTGGGCGGAAGGCACCAGGCTGGGCTGATGCTCAAGGCAGTGGAAGGAGTAGGGGAAGTTCCCAGGGTCCTACGGGAAGAGAGGTCAAAGCTGGCGCTGTACCCGAGAGGGTGTCCAGGCGATACTCCAGCTGTGGTTGGAGACTGCACTTCGCCAGCTAGATGGATTCTGTCCATTACTCTTTACATCGTGTCCCGTTCCCAGCTCCTCCCCTGCAGACACTTGCCCTCCCAGGCTCAGCTGTGTCACTAAACATGACACACAGCTGTGCCCAGATGGGGCTCTTCCTGCCCTTCCTGGATACGCAGAGTTTCTCAACAGCCTGCATGGATACAGGAGGCCACGAGTCCCCTGCTGCTGGGCTCCAGGCAGTATTTCCTCTAGATAATGCTCATGCCCCCCACCATCTGTGGGTGGGTGCTTTCCATGTGCCAGGCACCATGTGCGTCTCTCTAAACCTTCACAACCACCCTGTGAGGTGGGCTCTACAATTAGCCCCTCTTCAACATAACAGAAATCGAGGCTCATGGGCCCTAGGTGACTGGCCTGAGAACATGTAGCCTGGGACACTCAGGGTTTGAGCTTGAGTTTATCTGACTCTTGAGCTCCTGCTTCTGGGAGGATTAGATCTTGGTCCCCAAAGATGAAATGAAACCACTTAAGCTCCTCCTTCACTCCATCATCGTGTCCTATATGTGTGGGAATCACGAGGCATGGAGTCTGCTGCCCACACAAGCAGATGTGTGAGGTGGCCAGCCAGCCTGCCTGTGCAGAAGCAGCCGGATGGACAGTAGGGCCCCAGATGTCAGGAAGTCAGGGCTGTTTGCCCAATTTAGCCCCATGCTGAGGGCACAGAAGAGTAAGGGCAGTGACAGAGGACATCGCTCAGCTTCCTGGGGCTTCCAGTCCTTTGCCCGGACTCACAGGGCTGGCCCTGCCTTTTTCCTTTTCTCTTGTCAGACAATCTATGGACTAAGCCTCACCCTTTGGCACGGGGAGTGTCCTGCCTGTGGCTGCTCTGGCCGTCACCTCGTGCACCAATTCCATCTCATCCAAGCCTTGGTCTGCACAATCTGGTAACTGGGTCCCCGCTGTGCTGGCTCGTCTCCCATCTCCACAGCTTCAGGACCCGGGCTTGCTTGGCTAGTCTCTCGGATCTCACAATGAGGCCGGAACCAGCCCCAGTCTGGGATTCTGCCCCTTGTGGACACATGTCTTGGTATCTACAAGACCTTGTGGACACTCCAGTACTCCTGTCTCTCCTGACCTGGGGCATCCCGGGCCAGTTCACCCACACAAGGGAGCCCAGACACAGATAATCCCTCCCATCTGTGCAGCCTTCCTCAAGCACTTCCACATGCGGCACCTCCCCAGCTTGCCAATGGTCATGATACATCTGTCTCCACGGGCTGGTCAGGGGTGACCCCTTCCCCCTGAGGCAGTACGTGTGCCCTCCTGGAGCTGAGGGACGTCTCAAGTGAGGAGGATGGCTCGCTGGGCAAGGGTGGACCAGCCACACTGGCCCTGACCCATAGCAGAGCCCCTCCCGAGTGGCTAAGGAGTCCAGAGGGAGTAGCTAAGAGGGAATGGAATTAGAATTGCCTCTGGAGCAGTGTTTAGACACAGGCCCACACCCCAGTCACCTCAGAGAGCGGGGAGAATTAGAAGAAGCACGCAGCTTCCTTAGAGCTGGGGAAGCCGACCCAGCCCGAGGGGAGAGTGCCGGGCGTCGACTTCTGTCAGTGCCTCTCCGCAGGGCAGGGCAGAGCTATGCTGGGGATGCGGGGAGGGGGACTGAGGATGGACAGTCAGGGCGAGAGGCAGGAAGCAGGGACAGCCGGGAGGGAGGCCGGACGGCCAGGCTGCCTAGCCCAGGCCCAGGGAGCACAGCCTGGAAGCAGGAAACAGCTTCTCTGCACAAAGAACTCGTGGGTGGGGAAATGTGCATTAATACTACAGGCCTCCTTCCCCTGTCATTTCATCGTAAGTCACTGGTAGGTAAAGGCCAGCAC
Organism: Cervus canadensis; assembly: GCF_019320065.1. Lineage (NCBI taxonomy): Eukaryota > Metazoa > Chordata > Mammalia > Artiodactyla > Cervidae > Cervus > Cervus canadensis. Next base: position 92,918,930 of record NC_057390.1, on the reverse strand, counting down.
TGCTGGGAGTGGAGAAGACAGGCAGGCAGGCACAGCTGGTGGGAGCGCAGCGCAGCCCAGGAGTGGTCCTCAACAGCATCTCTCGTCATCTTCACCCAGCAATTCCAACTCCGGCTCACAGTGTTTCAGAAATACCCTGACAGGTGAGCAAAGACACAGGCACAGAGGTGTTCTCCACCACAGCATCCGTCCAAGGGGGAAAGTACAAATGACCTCAGTGTTTATCAACTGGGGCCACACAAAGCGACTCACGTCCAGGCCCCAGCCTGACAAACCACCACGTGGCCGTGGGTGCCACGGAGCCACGGGGAAGGATGCAGGAGTTGGGTACCTGCTGCCACTGGACAATAGCCGCCGCACTTCAAGGGGAACAAAAAGTAAGGTGCAAAACAGACTGTTTACCCAAATGTTCCCCGTTTGGTTAAAAAGGGCAAGACTCTTCCCACACCCCCCGTGCCCAGATACTCGTATGTGTGGATTCAAGTGCCCGGAAGGACACACCCACCTGTCAGCTCCGGGCGCCTCTGCAAAGCAGAGACTCTCGGGTGAATGAGTCTTACGGCAAACAATGTGTTCCTTCTGTCATTGTAAGAGTTTGTAAAAGGATCGGTGGGCTTCCCAGGTGGCTCAGTGGTAAGGAATCCACCTGCCAAAGCAGGAGACACAAGAGACGACAGTTCGATCCCTGGGCCAGGAAGAAATGGCAACCTACCCCAGTATTCTTGCCTGGGAAATCCCATGGACAGAGGAGCCTGGCGGGCTACAGTCCAGGGGGGTCGCAAAAGAGTCAGACATGACCTAGCGACTGAACAACAACAACAGATGGAAAGGATCAGTACGAGCAGAATGGCACCGCTGGGCACAGCCTTCCTGGCCGCACGAAGTGGAGCTCTCGCCCCCACTGCCCCCCAGCAGCCCGGCCCAGGCACTCCTGGGCCACTGAAGACCTGGATGCCTTGCTCTAGGCCTTTCTGAGGATGACTTCCTGGGACCTTTAGGGCCTTGTCAGCTTGTCCTCAGGCACCCTTCTTATTCATAGAGCAGCTGGAATTCACCACCTCTGCCCTAGAGGATTTCCTCCTCTCAAAAATAGCTTCTGAGAGGGACCCAGAACTTCCTGCTTGTCCCAGAGAGCCATCTGACAGTCTTTTTTCTTATCAAGCTTTTTTTTTTAATGATAAATATTTTACAGCAAATAATTATTGTTTACTCTGTGTAGAAGATTATCTGGGGTTCACTGCATGCAACAATTTTCTCTTCCCAACAACTCCATGAGGTAAATCCTGTGGTTATTCACATTTTAAAGACCATGGAGGGAGGCAGAGGGGAAGCAAGTAACATTTCCAAGATTTCTCAGCTAATTAGTGGTGGAGTCAGGGCCTAAAAGAAAGCGGCTGGCCTGCAGGCCCCTGGCTCTTAACTACTCCAATATACTGTCTCCGAAAAGGAAACAGAAAATAGTACACATTTAAGGAATCTGGGGATCAATGGCTTGTCCTGAATTTATGGGTTCACAGAGTCCTCTCCATAAACAGTCAAAGGCAGGTAAGAAGTAATTCCACCCTCTTTGCCCCCACACTAGCCCCTCGTTGCAGACGTCAGCTCAGCACCCACGGCCCAAGGGTACACACCTCCATCTTTAGCACTAGAAGCCCAGACCCCAGAGACTAAAGACCAGAGAGGGGGACAAAAGGAGTCTTCCTCCCTAAAGCCTGCTTTCCATAGTCTGGAGTTCAGCCTGAGGCATCTGCTCTGTTGGGGAGATCGTCAATAGCAATCACATTCTTTTTCTGGGTCGGCCCTACCTCCACAAGGGAGCAGGTCTCAGCTCTGGACTTCCATCAATAGAGTAAACCCAAAATACATACAGGAATTGCCGGCTTGTTCCACCATCGTGTAGGCTGCCTTGTGGTATGGCTCAGCATTTCTTGATTCCTACAGTTAGAACTTGTCTCTCAGAGAGAGAGACTCTCTCTCTCTCTCTGGCCCTGACTGCAACCTGCTCCTAATTCAGCCCCGGGGCCTGCTGTGTCTCCTGCAGCAAGTCTGTGGGCACCCTGAGGACACTGTTTCGCCCTCTGTTTCTGTAGCATCTCTTGCATTCCCATGGTGGGTTCATACAAAATATATATGCAATAGATGAATGAGTATACTTCAGGCAGTTCAAGTCTTTTTTTCTTTTTTAACACTGAGAACCTGACAGTCTTTTGTGTGTTGACTTTTTTTTTTTTTGCAATGCTCATGAACTTTTATTTAACGAGTCACAGCTGATTTTGGTCCAGTACAGATGGGGCAGCAACAGAGCAACAGACGGGAGGTAGTGATAAAGGTGGTGCCGTGCGCTGGTTATCCCTGCTGTGTAACAAGTTACCCCCACAGTTAGCAGCTACAATAATGAACATTTGCCATCTTGCAGTTCTGTGGGTCAGGTGTTTGGGTGTGTCTCAGCTGGGTGTGTCTCCGGCTCAAGGTGTCCTGTGGGACTGCAGTAAAGCTGTCGGCCGGGACTGCAGTTGCCTCTGGAGGCTCCGCTTGGGCGGGATCTGCTTCTGAACTCACTCATGTGCCTCCTGGCAGGCCTCAAACCCTCGCCATTGGCCTCTCCACATGACTGCCAAATGCTCAGCAGCTGGATTCCCCATGGATGTGTGCGCCAAGAGGGAGGAAGAAGAGGGCAACATCCTACAGAGAAACAGTCCTTTAATAACAGAATCCCAGAGAGATGCCCATTACTTCTGTCCTCCTCGATTTGCTAGTAGCAAGTCAGTGTGTCCTGCCATGATCCAGGGGAAGGGGCTACAGAAGGAATCATTGGGGGCTGTCTTAGAAGCTGTCCACCATGTGAAATCTCTTAGATTCTCAGGGCCACTTTCTCTCCAAAAGAGACATCCCAACGGCCCCAGATGAGTCCTGAGGCTGGAGAAACTCTATAGTCTTTCCTGCATCCCTAACCCTTCACTCCTTTAGGACTGGCTGACCCTGGCAGGGCCCTCCATCTCCCATCCTGAGCCCGGTACCACACAGGAGGGCCCTGGCACCATCCCTCTTTTCTGCCCACTCTCTGGTTTCCCAAGAGGGTAAAGGCCATTAGCGGGAACATTCGGCATCTTCCGAGGTTAGCAGGCACTGGGGTCAGACCAGGGTTGGAGAACTGGTCTCACCATTAGAAAGTGGCACTAGTAAGTGCTAAAACTTTTAGTGAGTTTTTTTCAGCTTGTGCAGCTGTAAAATAAATTAAAAAAAAAAATAGTGCCTCCCTCGAAGGAAGTTGAGTTGGGAGGATTAAATGAGACAATCTGTGTAAAATGTTTGGTGCAACACCTGTCACGTGGTAAAAAGCATGTGTGCTAATAGTCATTATTATTACTGTCAGCTTCTAATTAGAAACTCAAAGACTAAAGGTCAAAGAAGAGCAGTCATCCTGATGACTCTAACTGATTCCTGCTAGGAAAACAGACCTTCGCTGGCACAAAAATGGGCTCATGCTCTCACATCCTTCTGGGGATCACACAAAACTGCTTGACCCAGAGAAAACCTGACTGAAAGTCCTTCCTGTGCCCCAGAAGGGACCAGCGTGACAAGGCGCTCAGCTCTGGCCTGCAGAGCATGGAAGAAACAAACCTCCCCTCCAGCATGTTTTCCTCCCACATTGTTTCTCTCCATGGAGACAGAGATGATAAACAGAGGATGCATAAGTTAAGGTGGGTGGAAGCCCAGCCATGAATAAGAAGTCTTGAGTTAAACTTGGTATCCAGCTGGCATACGACTTCGGTAGGTCATGAGTGAAATGTAGAATTTGCAAATTCTTTATTTGCAAAGTGGGGGTTTTAATAACATCCACTGGCTTTTAAAAACGTTTTAATTTATTTATTTTTGGCTGCACTGGGTCTTCGTTGCTGTGCTCGGGCTCTTCTCTAGTTGTGGCGAGCAGGGGGCTACTCTCTAGCTGCGGTGCATGGATTTCTCACTGAGGTGGTTTCTCGCTGTTGAGAACAGGCTCTAGGTGGGCGGGCTTCAGTCATCGTAGTGCATGGGCTTAGTTGCTCCTCCGCATGTGGGATCTTCCTGGATCAGGGACTGAACCCGTGTCTCCTGCATGGGCAGGTGGGTTTTGTTGTTTTTTTTTTTTTATCACTGAGCCACCAAGGAAGCCGCATCCACTAGCTTTTTGTAAAAACTGAGCAGGACTGTAAAGTCCCAGAAAAATGGTGGATTTTCTGGTAACAAATCCTGAGATTGAAAAAGTAAAGGCAAAATCCTCTCTGGAAGGGAGAGGTTTGAGATCATACGCAGCTGACAACTAGACAAAAGAATGGGAAAGGATTCCTTCCATGCGGATGTGTTGTATCTTTGGGTTACTCTGCTGACTGAGAAGCACATAGATTTCCCCTGCCTTCTGGGCCACTGAGGGGGTGGATGCCTTGATCTGGGGGAAGGAGAGACCTGATCTAAGGCTCTCCGGGCTCAGGAGAGAGGGCGGCACATCAGGGCCTGCAGCTCGTGGCTGTCGGGCAGAGAAGGCAAGGGGCATGGCCCTGGGCTCCAGGAGCAGGCATTCCGGAAAGCAGGCTTTCCTCTGTGGCCCTGACATCCCTTAGCCAGCCCCGAGCTCTGCTTCCCCAGCTAAGGAAGGAGGAGCCTGGCTCCACACGGGTCCAGCTGGAGAGACAGGGTAGGAAAGCAGGAGATGACTGGAGGGAGGGATCAGAGGTTTGTGGCCAGGCAGCAGGCTGAGGCTCCAGGAACGACCAGGATGGATCTGTGGAACAAATGAGTATTCCTTGGGGATTCTTGGAAACACATGGGGTGGGGAAACTGAAGGGAAAAAAGGCTGGATTTCCTGCATGTGGAATGGAATTTTTTCAATTGGGCATTAAAGGAAAGGATTGCCCTTAATGCTGACAAGCCTGGGGACAGCTGGATAACACTGTGGTCACCCTGACTTGGGAACCACCCAACTTTGGTCCTGGGGCAGCGGAGGCCCCCACCAAGGGGGAAGCAGAAGCTCTGCCGGCATCCTTCAGCTCAAGCCCTCTTGCCTTTCGGAGGACGATCAAGAGAGCACACGTCCGTGCCCTTTCATCTCTGCTCGAATGCGCACACATCTTCATCCCCAAATCCCAGGTACAGAGAGATGCCATCGGCCTCATCCTGATGATGCATCTCCATAAGGCAGACATGCTCACCAAAGTCTGTTTTAGGTCTTTCCAAGACTTTGTTCAAAAATGAACTGCTTTCAAAAGGGCTTTCCCTCTCCCACCCCCAACAATTTCTGAAATACAGTGATGTGCCACAGGCTTCTGCATGGTCACAGGCCTGGCCTTCCCTCTTACAGCCTGACTTTCTCTAAGCCAGGCATCTGCTGTCAACCAGGAGACCCATGTTCAAGGCAAACCCAAGCCAGCCACGCCCGTACTCTAAACCCTCTTGATCCTCCACTGCTCTTGGGGGTTGGAACCTGAACCCCTCACTCCCAATGTCCAGGCCCTAAGAGACCTCACCTCCCTCTCACTCCAGCTGCTTCTCACTACCCTCCCGCCCTGCACCCCTAGCACTCTCTAATCTCCAGCCAGTTTTTCCAACAAACATTGTTTTTCCCCACATCGGGGCTCTTGCACAAGCTGCTTTCTTTGTCTGGAAGGCACGCATCCCACCTCCTCACCCAGCTTATTCATCTTTTAGGGCTTCTGGTGCCCCAGCCTGGGACGGGCCCCCTTTATTTGCACATCTGCCCTTCCCTCCACAGTACTCAGCTCATTTGGTTTCTAGTGCACTACCAGTGATCGGATCTGGGCCGTGAGCTCCACGGGAGCAGAGCTGGAGTCCGACGCCCACCCTCCAAAGGGCCTGATGTGTGCTGCCCTTGGGCCCAGAGCGGGAGCCCCTCCCTTGCCACCTGTTCTGGGGGCTTTGGGGCATCGGGATTAAACCCTTCTTTTTGGCCGATAACTACTTCTTTTCCAAAGTCCTTTAGATATCCCTCAGTTTAGGTCTGTTAACTTTATACTCTGAATCTGGAGACAACTTGACTTTATTTTAAACTTCAGAGTCTCTATCTGAAAATAAAGCCTTACTTTAAAAAAAAAAAATGGAAGGGTTTGCTTGTTTAAAGGAAGAGCTTAGATTCTAGAAATGCACTTCACATATCATAAGTCTGGGTAAATTTACCAAGAATCTACATGTTCTCCTTACTATTCAGAGCTGTCAGGATGCCTAGTCTTTGTTCCGTGAGAGAGATCATCATTTTCCACACTGCCTATAGTTACTTTTAGAATCAGGCTCTCACCCTCTTAAAATCCATTACATTCCTAATTTTATTTAGCTATTTCCTGGAGGGAATTATAGGTACTAAAAACCAAACACCCTCTAAGTCAATAAAGCTGCTTAGAAACAAATGCTGTAGCTACTCTTCACAGCTCACGGCCTGCTTCTGCTATCATTTTGATCCAAACTGGGTATTTACAAGGAGTTGCTATCAGATAAAATTAAGCTGCAAATAACTGACTCGACTATTTCCCACCACTGTTTTTGCACTCTGAAGTAAATGGGAATAAACTTTCTGGGACAAAGAGAGTCTTATTTTTAAAACGTGGTAAGTTTTTCCCTCGGTGTTTTTTAAATTATGTTTCACGAGAAACAGTGCGCCAAAGTGCAGCCAACTGGCTCTAAAATTTGCATTGAAAGGAGCTGGAACACACACCCACACGGTTAATAACAACTGCTAGCACTACATGAGGAGATCTTTACATGGAGTAAGAGAACCGGGTGGGAATGGTCAGTCCCAGGGAAGCATGGGGTGTCGAACCTTCCACAGCAGTTTAAAAGAATCGTTACCAAATTAAAACCCATGCTTGCTATCAGAGGCAAATAACCACTGAAGCAGCGTTCGAGGTCTGAAGTAGGAACCAAACGAACACAGCAGCTGGAAATATCAAGGACTGACCTCAAGTCCCTCCCGGAGAATAACTCCCTCTCCCCACGGGAAAGACCTACAGTGAGGACGTTGCCAGGGGAAAAAGAAATGGTTTCAGACATTTTTTCCTATATTGTACTTTCCAGGAATTATGTAACTTTTCCTCTTTTGATAAACAAATCCATCCCTAGGACAAGTTGGGTTTTCAAGAGGAATCTGGTACTAAAACCACAACCTGCATTTGGGCAGGGTCTCTCCATGGCCACAGAGGGCAGGGAGGCCCTGGCTGCCCTCAGGATGGGGTTTTGTTTCATTCTTTTTAATGAAATCATGCACCCCCACACCCCATCGTAAACCCTCACACAGTGTCCTAAGGATAGAAAGCACGGTGGATCCGCCTCCTGTTCTTTCCATCTGACGTGTATGTGTCAGGAGTCGTTCTGGTGCAAGGATGAGAAGTGCAGCCCAGCTGGCTTAAGAGGGCAGGGAGATCCTCGTGGGGCTGAAGGGACAGGAGCAGGCCTTGGAGCGGGGCTCGCTCAGGGGCCAGCAGGAGGGTCTTCCCGGAGAACAGAGGCCCACACGGAACCTCTCAGGGAGGATCTGCCAGGAAGACAGCTGCGATGAGATGACCAAGGACAAGCAGAGGGGGTCCGTCCAGAAACTCAGTGGCGTTGGACCAGGGCACAGACTATGTGTCCACTGGAAGTGCGGACCTGTCCTTCGGCCTGACGTGGTCACTCATGAGGGGCATCTGGCCAGCGGCCTGAACAGGGGACTCATCTGAAGGGGAGGTCTGGAAGCATACGCTGAGTCTGATGAGAAGGGACACAGGTCAGCAAGGGAAGACATTACTGGTCCAGTCTGCCCTTGGCTGAGGCCCAGTGACCGATCCCTCGGAAGCCCAAGACAGCAGTGCTTTGTGGTCCATGAGCAGCGTCACAGGGAAGTGCCAAGACAATCTATCCCGCCTGTATAAAGTATATTAATCCCACTGCATTATTAATCCCACTGTGTCAGTGCCCGATGGAGACCATCCACAAGTCATAAATAGCAGAGGACATACAGGTGACAATCGAAAGGGAGGATAATGACCTGAGCAGTGGAGGTGGGGAGTCGGGAGAGGGCAGCGTCAGAGCCGAGGGCTGACGGCCAGGCCATCTGGGCCGAGGCCTGGCTCTGCCACGCTCCTGTTATGTGACCCGAGGCAACCTCTCAGCACCTGCTTACTCACTGGGCCATGGTGAGCATTCACTGAGTTGACACATTAAAGCGCCTAGCCAAGTGCCAGGCGCAGAGGAAGCAAAAGATCAACAGCAACTCTAGTGATCATTTTATGAGAGAGAAGAGGCCATCCTTAACCCTGGAACACCTGTGCTGGTTAAACCTGGGGTTGCCCCCACCCTAATGCCACCAACCCATTTTCTGATCGATCAGCCTCAGGCAAAGTGGGAATGGGCTTGGTAGCTGGGCATGCCCAACCATCTACGTATCTGAGACAGTGATTCACTCTCATGGTCACCCAAATGGAAGGACACTAAGTTTACAGCAAGCTATAAGACGAGAACAAGGCAAGGATAAGAAAGTATAAAAGAAAAAAAAAGAATGATAATTCAATAACATTGTTTAAGTCTAAACACACGGGAAAGACTTTTACTCCCCTACTAAAAGGCAAGGTCTCTCATATTGGGCCCAACTAAATATGACTTCTGGAAGAGGGCATGGCAACCCACTCCAGTGTTCTTGCCTGGAGAATCCCATGGACAGAAGAGCCTAGTGGGCTGCAGTCCATGGGGTTGCAAAGAGTCGGACACGACTGAGCGACTAAGCACACACAAGCACACACAAATATGATTTTCAAGGATCACACTTAAGACAAAACAACTTAAAATATCAAAGTGCAAAATACAGTCAAAGATTTATAAAATGAATGCAAAGGAAAAATAAATCAGATTTCACAGAATCAACCGCAATGAAATAAAAGCAAATAATAAATGGAATCAAGATCATTTTGTATGGGACCCTTCATAACAAATCTGCAACTGTTGAAAACATCTATTCGGTCATTGACGGATATCCACATGGGATTGGCTCCAGGACCTCTGCAGATACCCAAAGCCAGGGATGCTCAAGTCCCTTATGTAAAATGCCACAGAATTGCATACAACCTACGCATACCCTCCCCTGTACTTTAAATCATCTCTGGGTTACTTATAATACTTAATACGATGTAAATGCTATGTAAATAGTTGCCAGCATATGGCAAATTCAAACTCTGCTTTTTGGAACTTTGTGGATTTCTTTTTTCAAATATTTTCAGCCCTGGGTTGGCTGAATCCATGAATTCAGAACCCAGGGGTATGGAGAGTCAACTGTATATGATATAATGTAAGGCACAAACTATTAGAAATGCAAAGTGACTCTAACATATATTTCTGTTCTTGATTGACCAGGTTGTCAAAAATGAAAAATCTGAATGTTATAATGTAATTATAAGAGTAACTTGTGAGATTACATCTTCTCCAGCACCCATGAAACATTTACACAAATTGATCTTATATTAAATCACAAGACAAATATCAACGTTTTTTTAAAAACCTCAAAAGCATATGGGTCATATATCCGAAAACCAATGTTGAAAAAATCAGAGAGAAGACTCTTCTTAAAACCCAAAGTCTTTCATAGTAGTGTTATCCACGGTAACGCAAAAGTGAAACAACTCATGTGTCCCTCAAATGATGAACAGATAAATGAAATGTGGTGGGGCTCCCCTGGTGACTCAGTGGTAACGAATCCACCTGCCAATGCGGGAGACACGGGTTCAATCCCCGGGCCGGGAAGATCCCACATGCTGCGGAGCAACTAAGCGCGTGTGCCACAACTACTGAGCAGGTGCTCTAGAGCCCATGCTCTGCAACAAGAAAAGCTACTGCAATGAGAAGTCCATGTACTGCAACTAGAGAGTAGCCCCCGTTCACTGCAACTAGAGAAAAACCTGCGTGGCAACAAAGAACCAGCACAGCCAGAAAAAAATAAATAAATTTTTAAAAGAATAAAATGTGGTGCATCCATTCAATGGAATACTATTTGGTAATAAGAAGGAATGAAATACTGATCATGCTCTAACATGGATGAACCTTGAAAACATAACACTCAGGGAAAGAAGCCAGTCATAAAAGACCACACTTTACAATTCAATTCATATGAAACGTCCCAAATAAGCAAATCTATGAGGCCAGAAAGTACATTAGCAGTTGTCTAGGGCGGAAGGTGAGCGGGTGGAAAGGAGGTGGTTAGAGTAAAAGGAGTGACTACAAACAGATTCGGGGTTTCTCTTTGGGATGATAAAGACGTTCTAAAATTGATTTTGCAGATGGTTGCAGAGCTTTGTGAATATTTTAAAACCACTGGTTGTACACTTTAAATGGGTGATACATGAATTACAACTCAATAAAGCCATTTGAAAAAAAACAAAAACAAAAAACTCAAGCTCTTGGAAATTTAAAACACCACTACCTTAAATAACACTTGCATAAAAGAAAAATTGAAACTATAATTATTGAACACTTTTAAGACTATTGTGAGCATACTATACATTTAAACACGTAGGATACAACAAAAGCATCAGTTAGAGGGAAATGTATACCAGTAACTATTTTCCAATGAAAATGGGAAGAATAATGTATACACAAATAAGCCAATAATTTGTTTACAATACAAAACAACTTAAGGAAAGCAGAACAAATTAATCATAAAAGACAAAAGAATAAATTCCGTATTTCATCAAATTTAGGATGTCATCTATTATAAATTTAGGATGCATCATTATTTTATGTATCATAAGGAACACTGCTACCAATTAACCAGCGTCACAATGCTTTGTTACCACCAAGTGAAAGATGCATCCCAATTTGAGAGGTTTAAAAATGCAGAGAGAAAAGGCACATCCTAGACTGATGGAATATAGTAGATTAGAAAGCAGGAAGACAGTGCGACTGATACACAAATACAGAGTCTAATCCTTAGGAAAAACCAACAGACATACCTCTGGCAAAGCAAATTTAAAAAAAAGAAAGAGAAAATGAAAATGCAAGCTATTAGGAATGCAAAGCAAAGATAAACCCATATACACAGGAGGTTAAAATGTATAAGCAATTACACAAAATTTTTCAGTCAAAACAAATTAAGTGAGGAAAAACTTTATGCTAATCATTTTGAAAACTTGGATCAAATGAACAATTTTCTACTAAAGTTTAATTTTCAAAATTAGTTTTAAAGAAATTAAAAAACCGAATACACAATGCTCAAAGAGGACATTTAAAAGTTGTCAAAAATGTACCTCAAAAAACTTGCACTAGATTTCTGAAAATATTAGGGGTCATATCCATAAAATCTTAATTTCCCTTGTTCTTAGTGTTATTTTATATCATAAAATTAGCATAACTGTGAAAACCAAACTATAAGAAGTATTTTTCACCTGTCAAAATGGCAAAGGAAAAAAAGGAATGATAAAGGGAAAAAAGCACATGAAAACAGAAAGCATTTGTGCACATGGGGAAAATAGGCAATTTCTTTGCCCTCTAATGTGAACATAAATTGCTACAACCTCTATGGAGAGCGTTTCGAAAATATAAGTGAAAAGGCAAACAATTTCGTGTAAGTTTTGACCCAATAATCACACTTCCAAGAATCTCTTAGAAGATAATAATCATAATTACACATAGGAAATATATGCAACAGGGATGGCCACTGCAGAATTTTAATAGCAAAAATGTAGAGACAATTTATATGTCATTATTAGAGAGCAGATTTCGGTTGGACAAATACACGTGGGACTGAGTCACAGTACAGAAATGCAGGTAATAACATTAAATGTTCACAACAGAGTAAACATACAGATTTTATATGCACCCAAACTAATGAAAAGATTTGAACCAAAATAATGTTTATCTCTGGATGAGATAACAAATGATACTAATCTTATCTTCCTAATTCCTTGCAATAAACACATATTATTTTTGAATCAGTAAAATCAATAATCATTATAATAATTTCATTGAGACAAATCTTATGTAATATATTAGCAATGCCCAGAGAACCAGAACACAGGGGTTTGGGCCTGCGTTCCCCCAGTTCAGTCTTCCCTAGAGGCTCAGAACAGTAAAGAGTCTGCTGACAATGTGGGAGACCCAGGTTCGATCTCTGGGTCAGGAAGAACCCCTGCAAAAGGAAATGGCAACCCACTCCACTATTCTTGCCTGGAAAATCCCATGGATGGAGGAGCCTGGCGGGCCCCCGTCCATGGGGTCGCAGAGTCGGACACGACTGAGCAACTGACACGCTCCCCCAGTTCAGAAGGATGCACATAGACCAGTAAGAGTCTCGTGATCCTTCTGAGCTACAGGCTGGGGAGGCTTGGGATTCACTGGGCATTTGTATCAGCAGCAGAATATCCCTTGTTCGGGGACCCTCATCAGGAAGTCCCCATTCTCAGAGAGTACCAACAGCCTGTTCTAACCCTAAGAGCCAACCTCTTTATCCATGACCCATGCTGCTTCCTGGAACTTTCTCAACTAGAAACTGTAAAAACACCTCATCTGGTGCTGAGTAGGTTTCTTAAAAAAACAATAATCCGATTCAGACTCCTACCTAGATAGGGAATACTGGGAACCATCTTCAGGCTTCGGATATACTCCCGAGTCCGCTTGTAATTATCTTCTTTGGACATCAGGTAGTCTAGTTTCTCAAAGGTGGTCTTGTCTTTTCGATTCAAAAGCTGGTGGGAGAAAAAAAGATTATGAGAGAGAAGACAAATAAACTAGAAGAAACTAAAGAGAAAGGATAGCTGTGAACAAAAACTAAAAGGAAACGTGCTAAATGGTATGTCTGTGGTCTGCAGAATCCTGGGTGCAACTAAGCATTGTAAGAAGCTGTGTCTTGTGGAGATGGAACGTTTCACAGCTCAACTTAGTCATTTTTCATAAAACCTTACACTTAAAAGGTACCCTCCAGAGTTACTGAGTCCATTGTTCTGTCCGACACCAGAATCCCCTGCATAATGACCACCACTGTGGTACACAGACCCCACCACAACAAGTAGCTCTGAGAGTAAAGCAAATTCCTCAAGGTCACCCAGAGCTATTTCACAGCCTCACTACACCTCTCTCCCTGGATTCACAACTTCTTACTCCTCCTCAACATCTCTGCCATTACTGAAGCCCCCCCCAAAATATCACCCACTTCGCCTGCCCATTCTGTGCACCTAGCCAGGCCATCTCTCCAATCAGGGCTATCTCCTCCAGATCCCCTGTGGTCCATGGCTGTGTCTTATTTACACTGGCTACGGTGTTTTAGTCAAAATAAGCTAAACCTTTTTCCACATGCTGTCATCTAGGGGTGATTTAGTTATGCAACTACAGGATAAGCAGATACCCACAGCCCAGAGATTAAAGAAGTAATATCTTTTATGACTGAGATCTCTGGTATGTAAAGCTGGTCACCAGGGAAAGGATGGCTCTGTGTTCATAAAGAGGCTTCCTGGAAGAAAGGAATAGAAACTGAATCCTGGTTCTCCAGACCTGATGCTGTGGTCATCCTGCAAGTCCTACGTCAAGGCCCAGTGCCAGGAAATGGCAATGAGGCTCCTTGAATAAAATGGCTTTGAGGAAAGGAATCTAAGCTTGAGAACAGGCTTGAAAAGAGGATACAGGAAAGGGTCGGTGGAGAGGGTTGGCTCTGGCACAGCACGTGGCTGAAACTGGAAAGCCCCAAGTTTAGCTTCCAGGGCCAGTGCCTCCCCAGTCTAGTTAACTTCACTCATCTGCTCCATTCTGTGGCCACAAATGAGATTCAGGATGGCATGGCTGAGCCCAGGAGCATAAATGGAGAGGGACCCTAGGCCAGGAGCATCCTCGGTCAAGTGTGGTTTTGAGACCCCATGGTCTGTGCAAGGACCAGGACCAGCCACCCTGCCATATCCATCAGACTAACGTAGGCCAGTGGCCAACAGCTCCGTCATACAGCAGAGAGGAGAGCAGTACTGCCCAGCAACAGGGGAAGCCGGCCTTTCGAACTGAAGCGGCCCTTTGGGTTCCTGGGGCCCAGGTCTTTAAATCCCAGACTGAGGCCATGTCTGGTGCATCGGGGAACTCAGGCTGCCTTGGCTAATTCCTTGATCCTCAGCCTCTGGAGTCACAGAGAATGCAGTTGTGCAACAGCCCAGCTGAGCAGTGACAGCTTAAGGACTTCAGAGAGGAGAGGCAAAAGGAAAAGCTGAAAGGACGTCTCCCCAGTAATGAAGAAGTTGGAGAATAAACAGCGAGGTGTTTTTTTTTTTTTCATTGAGAAATTCGGGACACATCAGGGGACGCTACACAGATGCTAGGAACAATGGCTGCTTAATCAGCTTGTTAATTTAAGACTGTTATTCATCATATTAGCAAATGGACAGGAAATAACGCCATCATATCCCATTTGCTGTTTGTAAAGCACCAAAACATACAACTCATCTGATCTTTACAAAGCCCAGGGACGAAGATGGAGCCAGGAAGACTGCCGCTATTTCAGGTTCATAATCACAAGGATTAAGTGACTTGTCAGAGTACCCTTGGGGAACTTGATTCAGTAGAGCAGAGACATGTATATTACAGCCCCATGAAGTAAGTAAGTAGAGATAACAACTCAGACCAACAGTAGGTAAATAATGGGCAAGGGAAGCGTCAAGGGAAGATATGCAGAGAGAAGCATTTGAAATGAACATTTAAGGATAAGAAAGTCACTATAAATAAACAACATATACCTGGAACAGAACCAGATCCTCTAGTTGTGAATGGCCCCATTGTAAAGTTGAGCAGGCCCCTCACCCTCTTGGCTGGGAGGTCATCTTTTTATTAATGCAACCTAGAAGCCCACTGAATCCTTTGGCAGTCACCCACGTTCATCCAGCTGTTCAACGAATGCCTATGCCATCACACACACTGCCGCTGAGCCAAACTGGGGCCCAAGGCTGCCTCCACTGGGCCTCTGGACCCAGCTGAGGGGTTGCCGATGTCCCCTGGCATGTCTGGCCCATCTGCCTAGACTGTCAAGTACCTCGATGCATGGCACCACAGAGCTGATCAGGGGGTCATCTGTGTCCTGACATGGGCATGAGGCCAACATGATCAGAGTCCTGGAGGATGTCCCTAAAGATCGCCCTGCAGACTGACCTCCAACCAACAACCGGAGTTCTTTAGTGGAGTGGGCCGACCAAAGGCAGCCACATTTGCACACTTCCCAAATTTAAAACCAGGCTCCTCCAGACCACACCTCCCTCTGTTAACCTTGCGTCTGCACACATACTTCCTCCCCACCCTCCACCCCCACCTACACACACACATTCGGAAGGGCCCAGTCTAGTTAACTTCACTCATCTGCTCCATTCTGTGGCCACAAATGAGATTCAGGATGGCATCAGATTTCTCAGCAGGAATGCACAGGATGTTAGAAGAGATGAAAAAGAACATCTATCTCCCAAGTAAGCATTTGCATACTACTTGAGAACTTCCCCGAGCAAAATGAAAGAATAAACCAAGGACAGGAGGATACGGGATGTAGGAAACAGTGGATCCAAACCAGCAGTAGTAAAGCGAGAGGACAGATGAACAGCAAGGCTTAAGAATGACTGGTCTACACCCTTCCACCCCAGAAGAGAGGTCTCCAGAGAGAGAGAAGACTCGACAGAAAACCCGATAGGATAGCATATTGGTGAGTGGAGGAAGGGAATGGACATAATTTATTATGTATAATAAAAATAAAATTAAATAATTCAAAGATTTTATGTCTAATATACATAAGGCCTGATAAGATATTATATAATATTACATACATTTATATGTGTATTCTACATATACATATAAAATACCTGGTAGATAAGCAGTAGCTAGAGTAAGAATTTTTCCTTAAAAGGGGATTAGAAATGCAAGGGAAACAGAGGGATATTCCGGAAAGAAAATGTTATTTATACTTAACCACTTAAGTATGGACGAGCCATTTATGGAAAACCATACTTACACATTCCTAATAATTAAAACAAGAATACTCATTTAACAAAAGTGATGTAACTATGGTAACATGAGTGTTTTTGAAGAATGAGGGAAGATGGTTCAGGAAAACTAAACCAACATCCATCTTACAAAAAACTCATCATATACTGTCCAAAGTGAGTGGATCGAGAAATTGTAGCAAAAACACATCGATGGAAACACGGCAGAAACTACCAGAAGAAACTGCTAAATACTGAGTGTTTGCCTCTAGGGAATGATCCGGGTATGCAGAGATGGAGCAATGAGTGTTAGCTGCTTCACTAAGCCTTTCAGTATTTAGTGATTTTTAAAATTCATGCACATGTATTATGCTGAAAAATTCTTTTAAGATTTAATTTAAAAAAAAAAAAAAAAGATTTAATTTTTTAATATAGGGTTTGTTTATTCAAAAAATAACAGCATTTACTTGTTTTAAACTTTTATTACAAGTAGTGCCATAAACTGAAAACCTCATATGCGTTGAGGGTCCTTTAGATTTCAGAGTTTACAGGAAGCCTCAGGAAGAAACCATCAGAACTACATGCAAGAAAATAACTTATCGGCTTACCTGAGTCAAACAGATACTAAAAGCATTCACATTCAGGAAAAGAAAAACAAGATTAAGCAACATAAAGGAAAAGCTCACTAAATACAACAGGCAACTTTACTTCCAGTAAAATTTAGAGGTGCTGGGCCACCCTGAGATTTTTTCCTTCCTTAACATTTATTACAACTGTGGCTAATTACACAATTACATCTGTGTTTCACTCAGCAAAGGATGACTCCCATGAAGGCTGAGACCCTGATGGTTATATTCATTCCACAATACCCTGCATCTGTTATGGTTCCTGACACAGAGAAAACGCTGCCTAAAAATCTGTTGAATAAAAAAAAGAATAAGAAAACTAACGACAACTTAAAAATTCAATTCTTTGGAAATTTTTGAATACCCCAACAATTCTTGAGTAAAAGAAGAAATAAAAGTGAGGGTAATAAACTATTTATAAACCAGAAGCATAAAGAACATACAGATAATGATATGTTAAACTATGTGATGAGGTCAAAAGTGTACTGAGAGGGAAAAAATGCATGGTTTTTAACTCATATAACTAAATAATATGAATATAAATGAGCTTAACACTCAACTCAAAAAGCTATGGAAATTCGAGGGAGGGGTGAAGTAGGAGAAATTGATTAATATAGATAAAATCAGAAACCATGTTTAAAACATGAAATATAAAACTAAACACCAAAACTATAGACGTGATAACTAAACCCAAGAGCTAAATTTTATTAATAGCAATAAAACAGGTAAAACTTCTATGAAGTAAGGCAAAATGAAAAAAATATACAACATTGAGAAAGTGGCATGACTATGTATAGAAAGTGAATTAAAATTACAAGGTAAAAATAAATCCCAGCCTATTGATTTTAAATAATTTACATGGTGACAAACGTCTGCTGCAAGGGATAAACGGGACTCCTCAACCACAGGTCAAAAGCCAGGAAGATCACGAACCTTGGTCAGATACCTGAAGAAGCATGTTGCTTTTGGAACTGCCCCTTATCATGCTCCTAGAGAGCCTGTATGTGGCACTTATATTTGACTAATGATGAAAAATTTCCCTCTTCTGATAAGTAGGCTCCATGGAATAAAAAAAAAAGTCCTCTAAATCCTCTTTATGAGGACATTGGTAGCTTGTTCCCTTGCCTTGAGACAAACAATTCTTGATATGTAGAAATGTTTTTCAACAAAGAACATGTTGCTTCAAATATGTTAAAACTGGCTCAAAATCCTATTTCAATTCCAGTGTCTACTGTTCGTATGGAAAGAATTTTTAGTGCTGTGGATAATCTACGGATCAATGGATTCAGCAGACTGAAGATGCAATGAGCAAAGAATGAAACAAGGGCACTTCAAAAAAGTAATTCTTAAATTCTTTAGATATGAACTATTGGCTTCTGAAAAACAAACTACAAAGCCATATAACTAACGTAAAATATTAGATGCAATGAAGACTGTTATAAGTACCGTAAGGGAAAATTGTGACTCTGAAATTTAATAAGTGTTCTAGCAAGCTATCCGTATCTGTCTTTGACTAAGGCTATTTTAAATTCTGTAAAAATAGATGTTAACCTGTAGAAAATGTAGTAATGCAAATAATTCCAGTCCATATAAAGGCAATTGATGTCTCATAGTATCCCACTGATCATCACCCTAGGAATACTGACTAATTTTCTATTCACTTTAAAGATTATTTCGGCATTCTTCACCTGACCATAAAGTGCAGTATTCTCAGTTCTCTTGAGATAAAGTTGGCTTAAAACTCAGCATTCAGAAAACTAAAATCATGGCATCTGGTCCCACACTTCACGGCAAATAAATGGGGAAACAATGGAAACAGTGACAGACTTTATTTTTAGGGGATCCAAAATCACTGCAGATGGTGACTGCAGCCATGAAATTAAAAGATGCTGATTCATGTCAATGTATGGCAAAAACCACTACAATATTGTAAAGTAATTAGCCTCCAACAAATAAAAATAAATGGAAAAAAAAAAAAAAGAAATTAAAAGACGCTTGCTTTGTGGCTCAGCTGGTAAAGAATCCGCCTGCAATGAGGATGACTTGGGTTTGATCCCTGGGTTGGGAAGATCCCCTGGAGAAGGGAAAGGCTACCCACTCCAATATTCTGGCCTAGAGAATTCCATGGACTGTATAGTCCATGGGGTCACAAAAAGTC
Organism: Cervus canadensis; assembly: GCF_019320065.1. Taxonomy (NCBI): domain Eukaryota; kingdom Metazoa; phylum Chordata; class Mammalia; order Artiodactyla; family Cervidae; genus Cervus; species Cervus canadensis. Next base: position 92,900,211 of record NC_057390.1, on the reverse strand, counting down.
AGACACAACTAAGCGACTTTCACTTTCACTTTGCTCCTTGGAAGAAAAGTTATGACCAACCAGACAGCATACTAAAAAGCAGAGACATTACTTTGTCAACAAAGGTCTGTCTACTCAAAGCTATGGTTTTTCCAGTAGTCACGTATGGATGTGAGAGTTGGGACTATAAGGAAAGCTGAGCACCGAAGAATTGATGCTTTTGAACTATGGTATTGGAGAAAACGCTTGAGAATTCCTTGGACTGCAAGGAGATCCAACCAGTCCATCCTAAAGGAAGTCAGGCCTGAGCATTCATTGGAAGGACTGATGCTGAAACTCCAATACTTTGGCCACCTGATGAGAAGAACTGACTCATTTTAAAAGAGTCTGATGCTGGGAAAGATTGAAGGTGGGAGGAGAAGGGGACGACAGAGGATGAGATGGCTGGATGGCATCACCATCTCAATGGACATAAGTTTGAGTAAACTCCAGGAGTTGGTGATGGACAGGGAGGCCTGGCGTGCTGCAGTCCATGGGGTTGCAAAGAGTTGGACATGACTGAGTGACTGAACTGAACTGAACTGAATATCTTACTGATTCTCTCACTAATTAATGAGTTAAAATAAAATATTTGACAAATAATCATTTTATACTTGTATGAGTCATTATTTTATCTTTTAAAAAAATAATTCTTTGACAGTTTATATGCACATACACATAAATACATGCAAACATAAATACACAATGTATAATTTTGTAGATCAACTTTAATCATGCTTCCAGTAATTTTGCTAAGTTTAAAAAAAAATTATGCTCATGGCAACCCCAAGAGACATTCCCACAAAGCCCAAGAGTAGAGCCAGGAGGATGAACTTGGTCCTTGAATGGAAGTTTGCCAAGGGTCCATCTGGGTCCAGAGCTGGTCTGCAGGGCTGAGCCATGGAAAGGGCTGGCTAAGGCAAGGAAAAGTCAAAAGCACCATGAGAGGGCTCTGGAAGGAGAGAACAAACTCCATTATGGGAAGGAGGAACCAGGAAAAGGTGATCCTGGAAACTAGTCTTGCAGAGCTTCAACCAGCAGAGATGAGGCTGGAGAGGCCCCAGAGGCCTCTCCAGAAAGCATGAGCAGTGGGCTGGCAGTGGGAACCCACAGTGATGTTCAAGGGAGCAGCACTTTGGCAGAACTGTAGGCAGGTGTTGCCTTGGACAAGACTGGGAAGGTAAGAGAGAGATGGAAACTCGCCATTTGGCAAAGTATGCTTTTGACTAGGTCATTTTGGATACTGTGGACATGTGATGGCCAATTTGACAGGTTATTCTCCTGTTCTGGATCTTTCGACTCAACTTGCCAACAGGGTGCAAATCACAAGCAGTTAAGCATTAACAGTTGAATACTAATCAAAGGGGAAAGAATGAGTTGATTGTGGCTGTGTTTGAACAGGAAATTCCTCTAGCCAGCTCTTGCGTCTCTTCCGCACGTGACCTGGGGCTCTGGGTTGCTATGTTGCTGGTGGCAGTAGATGCTCCACTGGCCACAGCTGAAAGGTTTATGGTTTGTTTTTCAGGGCAAGGAAGTAGGTGTGAAGTAGGTATGAAAACTTTTGATATTTGCTGCCATTGCCAAAATGCTTCTATTATGTCCTCTGCACCCTGCAAGAATCTCCCTACCCAAAGGTTCTCCTCAAATGCCAAAGGTTCTCCCAAATGCAAGTTGTCCTGAGAAACACCCACTGGAACACACCAAAAACCCTCTATCACCTGTGCTCAGTATCTTCCCTAACTCGAAGGGATCATTGAAACCTAGAGTTAAAAATCCAAATGACAGCTAAAATTTAACTGACAAAATATTCATTATTATAAAACTAGAAGTAGTGTAGTAGTGTGCATGCTCTGTTGTGTCCGACTCTTTGCCACCCCATGGACTGGAGTCCACTAGGCTCCTGTGTCCATGGGATTTTCCAGACAAGAATACTGGAGTGTGTTGCCAGTTCCTCCTCCAGGG